>NC_063360.1:14709632-14710357 GCF_021869965.1 Rhincodon typus | reverse complement strand
ATTTTCATTTGTATTTTCTACCTGATGCCTATCATAAACACTTTCTTTTTTTCTGTCTCTTTCTTTCATCCAAAGAGCTCTGGATTTTTTCTTTTTTACCCTAGTTTTTTTGAGGAAATAGACATTGTGTCAGAACCTTTTTTTTATTTTCTTTTGGAAGGTATCTTTTTCCAGTGTAGTTTTTCCACTCTGCCCTTTTGGTCCAGACTAACAACAACAGGTCTGTTCTTGCCCCCTTAAAGTCTGCTCTGTCTAATTATTCTTAGTCTGCTTTGTCTTTTGTTGCCATGGTCATCCCAAATCTTGTGATACAATGATCACTGTACCTTTAAAGGTTACCCTACTCAAACTTCTTCCTAAGAACTAAGTCCAGCAGTGCCTCTTTTCTTGTTGCATTGGATGTACTGCTGTTGGAAATTCTTCTAAATGCAATCTAAGTGTCTTTTTGCCTTTCTCTGTCCTAACACTACCACTATTCCAACTTACATTGGAGTAATTGAAATCTCCCACATACTCTTTGCTTGCATCGTTCTGTAATTTCCTTACTGATTTGTTCCTCTACATCCCTCCTATTAACTGGTGGCCTGTAAACTACACCCAGCAATATAATGGACTCCTCTCGTACCTTTTGCTCTAGCCAAATTGATTTCTGTCCTTGAAGCCTCTTTCTCCCAAGCAGCTGTCCTTTACCAAGATTACCACTGCTTTGCTTTCTTGCTTTACCC
>NC_063360.1:14695399-14709532 GCF_021869965.1 Rhincodon typus | reverse complement strand
CCCCCCCCCCCCCCCCCGTAACTAGGAATGTTTAGTACCCAGTTCTGCCTTTCCTTTGCCAAGCCTGTTATTACCACAGTATTATAACTCAATGTGGCGATCTATACATGTAACTTGTCAATCTTATTTACTTCATCCATTCATATACACAGTTGTAATTTCTCCCTTAATCCAGTTATTAACTTGTTGTTGTTCTATATTCTACTGCTATTTGTCGCTCCCCATATTTTTGTGCACCTACTAATATTCTGTCCTACTTTGTACACTCATAGTAAGTTTAAACACTCCCCCCGCAGCGCAAGCAGAATATCCTGCAAGGAACTCGGCCCCAGCTGTCTTCAGGTGCAATCTGTTGAGCTTGAGCAGGAGCCATTTTATCCAGAACCAGTGTCCCAGACATATGAAGTTTTCGCTTCTGTACTAGCTTTCTAGCCATATGTTCATCTATCTTATCCTTCTTCCGTACTCACTGGTGTTTGGTCCTGATTGTCATCTCCAGATTTCAATTTCTGAAGTCCTACTTGCTAATCTTTTAGAGAGCTTTCTAAATTCTGACTACAGGATTACATCACCCCTCATTTCTATATAAGTACCAATGTAGACCATGATCTGCGGCTGAACGCATCCCTCAGGAAGAATGTCCTGTAATTACTTTGTGACATTCTTGATCCTAACACCTGCGAAAGAAAATACATTGGCGTCGCATCTTTGGCTGCAGAAATGTCTCCGTTCTCCTGATGAATGAATTCCTTTTAACTGCTGCTTTTCCCCTTTCCTTCCTTCCTCCCAAATAGCTGGCTCACTCGTCTTGCCATAGGCTTAACACTTGCCTCACTCCTCTGAAAACCTTTACAGTTATCAGAATGAAAACCGATTCTTGAGTCGAACCCCTGCATTGTCTTCTTGGTTCTCTTGGACTGTCTGATAGTCACACATTCCCTATCTGCCTGCATGCCTCTAACCTGCACTCCTACTGGCTCTCTGAACATGCTGTCTGTAACTTGCAGCCTCGTGGATGCAGCGCAGTTGGTCAGTTTTCTGCAACTAGTGGCACTTGTATATGTTCTTCCAGGTCATATTGAGGATTCTAGGTTAATAAACTTACAGTTCTCCCACTGGTATTGCTTTTCTTAAACTTAGTCCCTTCATACAGCTTTTCAACTCCTTGTCCCCAAGCCTGTGTAAGTGATCAGAAGTGTCGGACACTGAGTAAGGTGTCAAAAAGTGAAGGGAATCACCTAATAATCCAATTAATTGAGGCAGAGAGGTAATTAGAATCTTTTTTAAACGATGGTGCTGGAGACAAACCAAGCAGCTGGAATAACATGGGTATAAAAGTCACCCGCCAAGGGTCTAACCAAAGTAACAAGTAATCCAAAACTCTACAAATTAAGGTAGAGGGAGATCCTAACAAGTTATCAAGGTGATGGTGTCAAAAAGGACAGGTAGGGAAGATTTTGCAGATGCAGAACAGTATGGGGTTACATGTAGTGTGACATGAAGCTAAGATCACACTTGAGGGTGCCTTCATGGGCACAGAACTTGGCCATCAGTTTCTGCTCAGCAATTCTGTGTAAATCTAGAATTGATTATTCCAGCATACATGTCACCTGCCTTCCATGTTATGATATCCATAAACTTGCCATCCAAAATTCTACTGACTGTTGTTACTTACATCTAGTCCAATCTGGGCAGTAGCATGGTGTTCTTTGAAAATTTGGCTGCCATTTTAATTTCTCTATTCTCCCTATCATGATAATCTCTCGGTCCATGCAACCCTTTCATCTGTACTGTAATTCTGGCCTTTTGAGCTACCTTTTTGTTTTTGTTGTTCCACCACTAAAGGCTATACCTACAGGGGCAAAGCCTTCAGCTCTAGAAATCACTCCCTAAATCTTTGTTTGTCTGTCTGTTTCTTTTTCCTCCTCTAAGGTGCGTGTTTTTTTTTAAATCTACTACTCTTGCCAAGCTTTGGTCAGCTGCCAGATGTCTCCTTATGTGACTTTGTGTCAGGTTTTCCTGTATACCATTTTGGGGCATGATTTAATTCAATGTTCAAGGTACTGAAAAAGGTTCAAGTGAAGCTTTATTATGTAATTTCTAATTAAAACACGTTTACTTCTATTTTATCACATTTAGCATGTTCCATGTAGTTATACATTTTGTATAACTCCAGTCTAACTTTTCAAACTTAACATTACTAATTTCAGATCCAGATGACCAATACAAATTGACTGAAGACACACGACAGCTTGGCTTGGTTGTATGCAGAGGAACGTCAGTTGTTCTGATTTGCCCACAGGATGGGATGGAGGCAATTCCAAACCCTTTCATACAACAACAGGATGGTTAATTTGAAATGTATCATCGCCATATCTCAGGATTTCGACTTAGTTGGTTTTATCCAAATGGGGACTTATAATATCACCAGCAGCACTGGAGGATATTTGCATCTTGTTAGATGGCAAGCATGTACTTGCACTTTTTTTTAATCTTGTGCAGATCAGTCATGAACTTTATTGCCATCTATGCAACCATTCTGTAGTGCAGTGCTACCTGTACTGCACAAGTGTATTGCCAGCCACATGTACATTGTTACATGACAACAGTATGTAATACAATAGAATAAGATCCTAGGAATTGAGCAGTACCAGTAAACCTGCTGAACTGACCACTAGAATCATTCTATTGGAAGCAGTAATTTCATTCAAACTCCAGCTGAATTTCCCCAGCAGTGCTCTCTAGTGACAGTTTTTTTTTAAAACCAGCTGACTTAGAAACCTGCATTTTTATACTATTTTTTTGTTTATTTAAAATTTTGTTAAATTGAGCATGTTTCTGGAGTCTTATTTTCTGAAGTAACTTTTTTACCCTTTTTTTTTTTAGAAATGAAATTCGGTGAACAGTTATTCATTTTGATTGTGAATAACATTGCATAGGTTAGGTTGAAGTCTTGCATAGAAATTGGTTTAATACAAGTCCCTTCAGAAATTGGTTTAGTTGCCTTATTTACTTTTTGAAGCTGGATGTGGATGACAAACACTTACTTTCTTGTACAATAAACTTTTTTCCAGTACTTTTATGCTGAGTCTGCTTTTATCTGGCTTTAACGAATTAAATATAACAGTGCTGTATAAGGCATAACTTAAGCTTGCAAAGTTACCTCTTGCATTGATTGAAAATAATCTTCTCATCCCTCCAGTACGCTTTTTGACATTACATGGGATGCAGCAATTATCTGTTGTGACACTTTAAATGTGAACTAGATTTGGAGGCTGTACTAGACAAACATCTGAGCTGCAGACAGATAAGGTTATGTTTTAGGTGTAGGCCCACATCTGTACTCTTAACTCTGAATTCAAAGGATCTTTGCAATGCATTCTCTTGCAAATATTGTGTTTGTCATTTTACTTAAGACCAATTTAATATTAATCAATGCATTGATAACCTAGGCATGCAAACTACAAATAGATATGAATTAAATATCTTTTCAGATTTGTGCTCATCACTTAGTTATTTATGAACTTTAGAACTGCTGTCACAAACTTTTTAAAAAAAAAAAAAAAAAGAAAATGCAAGGGACACAACATTTATCTAACCAGTTGATTACATGTACAGTGTTTAAATATTGACCTAATTTGAAGTTGAAACAGTGATAGAAAATTGAATAACTATTCTATATTTAGAAAGTAAATTTTAATTTTGAAATTTGTTACATAATGCTGTGTGACAATGATTCACTTTCTTTCTTGTTCTGCTCCACCCTAGACTCTGCCTCTGAAGAGGTGCTAAGCAGACAGCAGACACCTATCCATGGGGATGGTGGTGTTTGGAACGTGCATAGTAATTGATTACTCCTTCCACTATATCACTTAACGTTAAGTGCTGTTAGCTAGGATGTTTCAGGATTTTCATCCAGTGAATTAAAGAAATGATAGTTTTTCAAGGAGGCCAGGTAGCATCAGAGGAGCAGGAAAGTTGACATTTTGGGTCAGGACCCTTCTTCAGAAATGCCATTTCTGAAACGTCAACTTTCCTATTCCTCTGCTGCTTGATCTGCTGTGCTCCTCAGCTCCACATTGTTTTATCTCTGACTCCAGCATTGACAGTTCTTACTATCTCTGATAATAGTGTTCAAGATGGGATAATGTGTGATTTTGGAGGCGAATTGCCTGTGGTGGTTTCTTTTTCTGTCTTTGTACTTCCATATGATGGTGTTCATGGGTTTGGAAGGTGGTCAAAGGAGCAATGGTAAATTGCTGCAGTGTATTCAGTATATGGTACACCATGCTGCTGTGTTGGTGGTGGAGGGGCTACAGCTCAAGCAGGCTGCTTTGTCCTGGATGATCTTTGAGATTTTTGAATATTGTTGAAGCTGTAAACTACCAGTAAAGGGAAGAATATTCCATCACTCTTAATCTTGTAGATAGTGGCAGGTTTTTGGAGGGTGGAGACAAATTACTTCAATTCCAACATCTGACATCTTGTCACAGTATTTATATGGCTGGTTTCTGACCATTAGTAGCCCCTGGGATAGTAGGGTGTTCAGTGACATTGATGCTGTTGAATAACAAAGGAGATGCTTAGATTCTTTTGATAGAGATAGTCAAATGACAAATGTTATGTGCATCTTAGCCTAAACATGAATGCTGGCCACATTTTGGCCTTGCTGCGTATGGACACTGACTATTTTAATATCTGAAGTTGTGAATGTTTGAGCATCATGCAATTATTAGTGAACATCATTTCTGACCTTAGGATGACAGAAGATCATTGAAGCAGATGAAATAGGATGCTACTTCTAAGGAATTCCAGTTGTAATAGTCTTTGTGGAGGATGTGTATATATTTTCTTGAATATGAACTGAAAGATTGGATTACTTTCTTTTAAGTTGAAGCAAAAATTGAATTGTTTAACTGTTGACTGATAGAGTAAACAACTTTTTGAAAGAAATTGGCACCAAGTGTCTGGGTTGAGAAAAGAACAAACTGCCCAGCAGCAGTTTTTGGTATGGTTCTAAGTAGCAGAATGTCACAGAACTGAGGGGACAGAGACCATTGGACTCAGACCTCTAAAAGACCTGCAAGCAATCTCCCATTCTCTCCCCTTCAGGAAGTTTGGCTTTTGTAATATTTGGACCAAGGCTGTATTGAGGTCAAGAGGCAAGCAACCCTGAGGGATCTCCAGCTGGGTTGCAGTGAGTGAGTTATTGGTGCAGTGTTTGATAGGGATGCTGTGTGGTGGTAACTGACTTGATTGGATTTGTTTGGTGAAGACTTGAGCAATCTTTCATGTCAGGTAATTGGATGCCAATTTTATAGCTGTATTGGAACAGCTTGGCTGGGGCAAAGTTAGTTCAGGAGCACCAGTCTTCAGTATGACTTCCAAAATGTTTTGGGGCCAATTGCCTCTCCATTATCCAGGGCCTTCAGCTGCTTCTTTATCATATGGAATGTATTGAGTTGGCTGGAGTTTGTATCCATGATGCTAGGACATCAGAAGGAGACTGAAATTAATTGTCCACTTGGCATTTTCCAAAAACGATTGCAGATGCTTCAGCTTTCAATCCTATGCATGCATTCGGCTGCATTAGTTGATTCCTTTCCAATTGCTTTTTTAAACAGATTTTATAAAGCTAGTGATTTATTTACTGTTTCATAAAATGTCATCAAACACAATTGTGCACACTTACCCTGCCTGTAAAGCAAAGTGTAGCAAACTTTACAGGAATTAACTGAACTAACAATGCCCCCAGCCAAGCTGTTCATACTGAAGGTCTTGAAGGTGTTCAAAATTGTCACTGTCTTGCTTTTAGCTGGATTTACTTTTACTGGACTTCTTTTGACCCTTGGGTAATTGAGCTGGACAATTACAGGAGCCCTTGTGTCTTGTCACAACACCATATTGCCAAATAATTGATCTGGTTGTACAAGCCTTTTAATAGCATGAACTCATCTCTCTTTTTTAAGAGAAAAATAAACTTCTTTATTTTTGCTGTAGTTTTATTTTAGGGCTCAGTTGACTAGATGGCTAACAGAGTCAAATTAATGGCAACAGCATTGGGCTCAGTCTCTCTTCCAGTTGAGGTATTCTCAGACCTATTTTCTTGAGGTACCCATAATAATAGAGTTGCCTGGCTATGGTTTACTGAATATTTGCTAGAACCTACATATGCGCAAAGAACTCTTGAATATTTTTCATGCTCATTTGGCTGTAATGAAAAATCTGTTCTCTTAAAATTTGTTTGGTTACTATCTGTTACATCACTGAGGGGGAGGGGTCAGACATATAGATTGGCTGAAAGGCTAGTTTGCAATGCAGAAGGATGCCAATAGCAGGGGCTCAATTTCCCATACTGCCTAAGATTGATTCCGAACCTCTTTCTCCTTGCTTGAGGTGTGGTGACCCTTTCTATTCAACCACCACCATTCTTCTCTCATTAATGAGGGAGCAGCCCTATGGTCCAGTAGGACTATGGTCAACTTTACCTTTTACACTTTTTTATGTATTACTGCTGTTCATAAGTTAGCTTGTGTAATTATCAAAATGTGTCTATTCTTTCAGTACCAAGTCTCTGCCCCTGAAATTCCTTCTTTCCAATGTTACCAACACTAAGTCATGGTAATGTCACTACATTGCAGGAGGGGGCCAATTGACCCACTGAGGCCATGTTAACTCAGAGCATTTGTCAGTCACATTCCCTTGCTTGATTCCCAGAACCTTGCATATTTATTTCCCTTAAGTGCCTATCCATAAGATTATAGGAGCAGACTTAGGCCATTCAGCTCATCAAGTCTGTTTCACCATTTAATAATGGTTGATATGCTTCTCAATGCCATTCTCCTGCCTTCTCTCTGTAACTGTTAATACCTTACTAATCGAGAACCTATCTATCTCTGAAATAAGCACATTCAATGACGGCCTCCACAACTTTCTGCACTAATGAGTTTTGAGGGCTGCTGGAAACAGTATTCGGCCCAACAAGTCCACACCGCCCTTCTGAAGAGCATCACACCCAGACCCATTCCCTTACCCTTGCATTTCCCAAGTCTAACCCACCTAAACTAAACATCCCTGGGCACAATGGGTAATTTAGCATAGCCAAGCCACCTACCCTGACATCTTTGGACTGTGGGAGGAAACCAGAGCACCCGGAGGAAACCCACACAGACAGTCACCTGAAGCTGGGATCAAACCTGGGTTGCTGGTGCTGTGAGGCAGCAGTGCTAACCACTGAGCCACCATGCCACCCATGTAACTCTCCAACCTCCCACTCAACCAATAGCTGTGATGCTGTTGTCCATGGCTCTCAATGTCTTTCTGCCCTGATTTGAGTTCAATGAAGTTCTGAGACCACTTGTAATAAGTAAGTTCTGAAAGTGAAAGTCTAACTGCTTAGATAGCCCCAGTACTTTACAGTAAAAATACATTAGATCAGTTCCACCAAGTTAAATAGGCAGGTTTAGGGAACTGGCTTCAAACAGCGGTAGTGGTATGGTGAACAGATCCTGTTTAGAGTGAGGCTTTCTTGGCAGTATCCACTTTGAACAGCTCTAGTATTTACTTGAAGGCAGCAACAATTGCTTTGCAAAACACTGTGTCCTTCCAGGACACCAGATAGGATGTCATAAACACTTAATGGTAAGGTCTAGGGAGTGTTGTTGAACAAAGAAGCCTTGGAATACAGGTTCATATTTCCTTGGCAGTGGAGTCCCCCAGGTGGATAGGATGGTGAAGAAAGTGTTTGGTATGCTTGCCTCTGTTAATCGGTGTATTGTGTATAGAGGTTAGAGGTTTGAGGTCATGTTGCAGCTACACAGGATATTGGTTAGGCCACTGTTGGAATACTGCATGCAATTCTGGTCTCCCTGCTACAGGAAGGATGTTGTGAAACTTGAAAGGGTTCAAAAAAGATTTACAAGGATGTTGCCAGGGTTTTAAGGTTTGAGCTAAAGGGAGAGGCTGAATAGGCTGGGACTATTTTCCCTGGAGTGTTGGAGGCTGAGGGGGGACCTTACAGAAGTTTATAAAATCATAAAGGGCATGGATAGAGTAAATAGACAAGGTCATTTCCCTGGACTGGGGGGGGAGTCCAAATGTAGAGGGCACAGGTTTAAGGTGAGAGGAGAAGGATTTAAGAGGCCTAAAGGGCAACATTTTCATGTAGTGGGTGGTACATGTATGGAATGAGCTGCAAGAGCAAGTGTTGGAGGCTACTACAATTACAACCTTTAAAAGGCATCTAGATGCCTATGTGAATAGGAAGGGTTTAGAGATATGGGCCAAATGCTGGCAAATAGGACTAGATTAATTCAGGCTATCTGGTCAGCATGGACAAGTTGGACCGATGGGTCTGTTTCCATGCTGAATGACTCTCCCTGGTGCAAGTATGGATTTTCATATAAATAATCTAATTCAAATACTCCTATGTTCTGGCTTTAATTTATGAAAATACTTTAACGTTTTAAGTGGGGAGGCAAGATATGATGTAAAATCATAACTTTTAAAATTCATTTATGGGACATGGGCATCACTGGCTGGTCCAGCATTTATTGCCTGTCCCTAGTTGCCCTTTAGAAGATGGTGCTGAACTGCCGCCTTCAACCGCTGCAGTTGAACTGCTATGGGTTGACCCACAATGCTGTTAGGGAGGGAATTCCAGCATTTTGATCCAGCAAGAGTGAAGTAACAGCAATATATTTCCCATCAGGATAGTGAGTGGCTTGGAGGAAAACCTTGAAGGTGGTGGTGTTCCTATATATCTGCTGGCCTTGTCCTTTTAGATGGAAGTGGTTGTGTATTTGGAAGGTGCTGTCTGAGGATCTTTGGTGAATTTCTGCAGTGCATCTTGTAGATAGTACACACTGCTGCTGCTGAGCATTGGTGGTGGAGGGAGTGGATGCTTGTGGGTGCAGTGCTAATCAAGTGGGCTGCTTTGTCCTGGATAGTGTCAAGCTTCGAGTGTTGTCGGGGCTGCACTCATCCAGACAGTGGAGAGTATTCCATCACACTCCTGACTTGTGCCTTGTAGATTGGTGGACAGGCTTTGAGGAGTCAGGAGTGAATTACTCGCCACAATATTCCTGGCTTCTGACCTGTTCTTGTAGTCTCATGTTCATGTGGTGAATCCAGATGAGTTTCTGGTCAATGGTAACCTCCAGGAGCAGTGATCATTTAAATTAAATTTAATTAAAACTATTACAAAGCAAAACTTGTATGTGAAATATTCTTGCCCATAGTTACCAGACAGAAATTTTTTCACATGTACCCAATACAGAAACAACAACACTTTAAAAACAGGCATCCATTCATTTTATTGTACAGACACCATTTTATTAAGGCTTCAGTGAGTTTACATCCATTTGCCAAAAAAACTTCAGAACTGCAACCATAATCCCAGTGTCTACCCTCCCCTTTACTACCAATCTCTATCTCAACTGCAAATTATCTCCATTCCTCATCTATCTGGTTATTTTCTTCATCCATGCCCAACACCACACCCATCCATTTGAACTTGATAAACTATCTAGTCCATGTGACATTTCTGTCTCTCCAGGTTTTACTCTGGTTGGAGAGTTGTGCACACATCCCACAAGTTTCTAACTCCATAGAATCAGATTTAATGTGATTTATGTACTCCCATTCACAGCCATCAAGCTGCTGGTCATGCAAGAGACACTGCGGATTGAGGGTAAAGGAGGTTTCATTAGGCTTGTGCAATGTAAATTTGCAAGCAGATTAGTTCAGGAACGATAAGACTTGTACGCTGTTTTAAAGTAGAACTTGATAGCTATAGGAATGCACTGCATCTAATTTTAAGAAAACAAATTCTAATGCTCTAAATGCAACCGTGCAAGTGATTCCACTGTTAGGTTAACTTTGTCCAATCAAAAGCTCCAGTAGAATACAACTTCACAAATTTTTACTCCGTGTGAGGCAGTTGTAATAATTGCTGGGCTCGAGTATGTTTTCCACTCATTTTCAGCAATTTTATTTTTCAATGAGTATTAGTGTCAGTGCAGGTTCTGAGATTACATTCATGCTCCACATTCTGCTGCAATTCAACCACTCTCATTAATGACTTACTTTTGGTGATCACAGTAAATTAATAAACTTAAATTAAATAAAATTAATAAGCATTTCTATCCCATTCAGTGCAGAAATTAAGAACAGATCAGGATTGCCAAAGTTGCTCCTTGCACTCCCAGCGGTACTAAACTTTTTTCAGCTAAGACCGAACAAAAGGAATCAGTTGTGCCACATTTAATTTCCATGCTGCTGAGATAGGTAGGGAAATCATTCTGTACATGTGCTTATGACCAATGTCTGGTAATTTCTGCTGTAAAGTATGCATGGGGATGTGAGGCAGGAACAGAATTGACCTTGGCCAGAAGGTTCTCCGTAATTCAATGGCCCAAACCATCACTGTCACAAGAAACTAGATACCAGAGTGAGCTCCTGGCATCTTGGGAACTGTACCCTAAGGAATATTGGCCCCACTGGAAATTCTACCCCAGCTACAGTAAGCACTGGGTAACTGTAACTCAGTGAAAGGCAGCATTCTCATGAGTGGAAAGGGGGTAGAAAAGAGTGTTAATTAAAAAGAAAATACCATTGAAACGTGTGTACCCTTTCATTAAGTCACCTGAACTTCTGCATCCCACGCAAGTTGCAAATCCACACTGAAATCCAAAATCTGCTATCTTCAAAAGTCCATCCATATAATGAAAACTATGAGACGCAACAATTAAACATTACTCTAAACACAGTCATTTCTGATGAAAAGCTGTATTTCTCCATTGTGTGTGTGTCAATCTTCAATTTCAGGGTTTATTGTAAGTCAAAAAATAAACCACACAAGGCCAAAAACACCTTCAATTTTATTGATTCAGGCAATCTTACAAAAAAAAAGACATACAGCTCAGTTCAAGAAATACAAGGGGCTGTTTCTTTCTAGATATAAGCTGGTATCAGGAGCAACAGGTTCCCCTCAAAGGAATGTGGTCACTTTTAACACGATGCAGAGTTCTTTAACACTCAAAGCACAAACTTCATCTTGGCTTAGTTGACAGGGAAAGGCAATGATTCAGATGAATACTTTAAAGGAAGACAGAGGAATCTAGCAAAAAAAAGAGAAACAATATCTAAATTATTTTAAGATGAGGGTCAAACATAGCAGTTTAGATGCCAGTCAGATATAGCCTGGTCAGATCCCAGCTGTAAAAGACATATCTGGGTCAGATAAGGAAGTTATATAAATGTTTAAAACTACATCAGAAAAAAAAATAAATTTCGATTAGACTGACAAAACTCTAGAAAAACATAGAAGGTATTTGATGAGCCTGTCCTTGCCTGATGTCATCACACAAGCATCTTCCTGCAGCAGGAAGATGCTTATTACAACAATAATTTGCATTTATATAGTACATTTAACATAGTAAAATCTCCCAAAGGACTCATGATCGAAAGCAGACAAAAAAAACTAACACAAAGCCAAAGGAGGACTGATGACCTAAAGTCTGGTCAATGACAAAAAAATTAATTAACACAGAACATTGCGAAACAGGAACAGGCCCTTTGGCCCACTATGTCTGTGCTGACCATCATGCCATTCTAAACTACTCCCATCAGCCTGCATATGGTCCCTATCCCTCTACTCCCTGCCTGTTCATGTGTCTGTCTAAACTTTGCTAATACATCTGCTTTTACATCCTCCCATGGCAGTGTGTTCCAGGCACCTACCATCCTCTGTGTAAAAAAAAACTTGCCTCGCACATCTTTAAATTTTTCCTCTAAAAGAAGAGAAAGACAGACGGTGAGAAAGAGATAAGTCCAGAGAAAGAGGTAAGTCCAGAGACTGGATGGTTGAAGACACGACCCCCAATGGTGGACCACATGAATTTGAACATGCACGCTAAAGGTCGGAATTGAAGGAAAGCAAATTGCTCAGAGGTTTGTAGGTCTGGAGGAAGTTACAGAGAAAAGGTGAGGCAATGAAGAAATTTGAGGACGAGAATTTTCAAATCATGGACTTGCATTGCTATTTAGAGAGCACAGGGTGATAAGTAAACAGGACTTGGTGCAAGTTAGGTTATGAGCATCAGGGTTTTGAATAAGCTCACATTTATGTTGGGTAGAAGATGACAGATTGAGGATTGGAATAATCGATTTTGGAGTTAACAAAATTATTGATGGGTCCAACAGCAGACAGGCAGAGGCAAAGGCAGAGTGGCATGATTTTACGGAGTGGAAGAAGGTGATATTACTAATTCAGAGGATATAGGATTGGAAACTTACCTCCATGTTAGTTAGGATAGCAAAGTTACAAGTAGCTTCAAACATTGTCTTGGAAGGAGAAGGAAGAGGAAATGGTTTGTGACAGGAGCCAAAGACCAATTGCTCTGATGTTGCCAATACTTATCTACAGGAAATGTTGACTCACCCAGGTCTAGATAACAGTCAAGTAACCAGAGTACACAGCGACAATCGACAGATGAAGAAAGATTGTGGTGAGATGACCTGGGTGTAGACAGTGTAGATGTGGGAGCTGACATCATGCTTTGGATGCTATCACTAAGTGGTGGTCTAGAAAGGAGAAATGGGAGCCAAGGATCCATCCTTTGGAGTCTTCAGAGAGAATGGTGAAGGTGCACATCGGGATATATTAATGGAGATTGTCTGGCCAAGATTAGATAGATAAGGGTGGTACCGGCAAGGCATTGCCCTCAGCTGGACAATGGAGGAGAAGCGTTGGAGAAAGATGGTCACAGTCAACCATTTTACAGAATCTTGGTAGTAATCAAGAGGGGAAACTCTGGCTGATTTCTTTTCTTTTCCTATTGTGACTATGCTGGGGCGAATTCTAACGGTCAGCTATGATAAGTTAGTTGCACAGATTAGGAGTGGAACCTGATACCATATATTCCTTGTTTGTAGCCATCAATGAGCAAACACACTGAGCCATCAGGGAATACAGAGATCACAAAGAAGCAAAGAATTTCATTGTTGAGTTTGTGTTTCAATAAATAAATGCTTTTCTTTTATGTTATATTGTCAGCCATGGTGCTGCAAAGTAATTACTGTAATCACAGCAAAGAGGAAGCAGGCAATGGATTTTGAAATTTGTCAGATAATTACAAGATGACTGCTGTATTGGTCCAAACAAAATAATTTTAAAATTATACTTTAATTTTTGGATATAAATCAAATCAGATAAATAAGTTCTACTTTATGAAATTGCTTAATACATGTAACTCATGCAAATCAAAATAAGGCACGTTACAAAACTAATTTTCTTTTAACTGCTGGATAAATCTCTACATCATAAGTATAAAAATCACAACTGACTCAGTAATAAGGAATACCGCTACAATGTACCATTGTATACAGACACATTAACTTATGCGATACTATACATATTTGAAATAATACAAAAGCATCTAAATACTAACTTATGCTAGTAAATCGCATGTGCCATTAGCTGTAATCAATTAATGAAATTTTCTTTCCATATAAATAAGTTACCAATAGAGTTTTGAGACTCCAGTCCAGCAATTCTTTATACAGTGCAACTTAGTGGTCATGACCTTCATCCTCATTGTGATAGTTGACACAGTAAAATTGAATAGGAGAAGTTACTACAGAAATTTGGACTGGTAAATGTTGTCACCAAAGCATAACCATAAATTAATGATGCAACTAAGGTCTGTGGAAATAAAATGCATGTCCTAATTTAGATTACTAGATAATGAGGCACTAGAAATAGAGGTAACATGAGTGGGACTGAAAATGCCACAGCAAAGAAATTTTAAAAATACTGTTTTGAAGTGCAAAATAAAATTAATAATGAACCAAACAAAATTACTATAAAAAACAATTTTCAGGCCTGTCTAGGTCCATACCATTTGTGGAATTTGTTTCCGTCCTCAGAAGGTCTTTCAATGCATTGGGTGATCGTGGTAATGAGCTAAATAGACCAGAAGAGGTCAGGTTTGTATTGAGATAGTAGGAACTGCAGATGCTGGAGAATCTGAGATAACAAGGTGTAGAGCTGGATGAACACAGCAGGCCAAGCAGCATCATAGGAGCAGGAAGGCTGAAGGGTCTAGGCCCGAAACGTCAGCCTTCCTGCTC
>NC_063360.1:14629655-14694999 GCF_021869965.1 Rhincodon typus | reverse complement strand
TCAGCCTTCCTGCTCCTATGATGCTGCTTGGCCTGCTGTGTTCATCCAGCTCTACACCTTGTTATCTCAGGTTTGTATTAAGTCTTTTTCAGTTGGGACAGCTTCCAGCAATCAGGGAGGAGAAGTTCTTCAGGTCTTTAATTATATCTGCCATGGGGCTTTATTATGGATACACCTCCTGTGGCCGACACGTGCTGGCGTGAGAGTCAAACCTGAACTTCTGGTCTAGAGATTGGAATGCTACCTTTTGTGACCCATGATCACCTAAATGAACATGAAAAGCGTAGCAGAGATCTGGGAGCAGATGTACATAAATCATTGAAGGTGGTAGAACAGATTGGGAGAGTGGTTAAAGAATGAAGCATCCTAGGCTTTGTTAAGGGGAATAGAGTAGAAGAACAAGGAATTTATGTTATGCAGAGAGTGCAGAAAAGATTCATAACAATAAATCAGAGATGAATCATTACAGCTACCTAGATAGACTGGAGAAGTTGGGACTGTTTTCTTTGAAGAGATGGTTGAGAGAAGATTTGATAGATATATTCAAAATCATGAGGGGATTGACCAGAGTAGTTGGGAAAAATCATTCCTACCGGTGGTAGGATTGAGCTCAAGAGGACACAGGGCTAAGGAAATTGGCAAAATAAGCAATGGAAAAATGAGGAGAAGCTTTTTCGTCTAGCATGTAAATAGGGTTTGGAAATGCATTGCCTGAGAATGTGATGGAGGCAGGTTCAATCAAGGAAATTAAGAGAAGATTGGAATATTATCTGAAAAGGATGAATATGTAGGGCTATGGGGAGAAGGATCAAGAATGCCACTAGATGCACTGCTCATTCGGAAAGCAGGCACAGACACGATAGGCCAAATGGTCTCCTTCTGTATTTAATGAAGCTGTGGTTCAAAGATAAAACCAGACATAATGGCCATGCCCTCCCCATGGTTTCATACTTTGCCAGGACTCAAAGTGGAATGATGAAGATTGGACTTCAGCTGAGTAGCCTGATGAATTGTACCTTAACAAGAATCAGGACTTTCAGCAGTAAAGCCGAGAAAACAGAACAATTGCTTTTAAGCAGATGGTGATATTTCTCAATGTGTTTACCCAAGTTCAGTAATTCAGCACCAAATAATAATGATATTTATTCATGGTTTTATTTGAGTCTATAATTAAGACCACAGATACTTACTAATGGATTTACCTGAGTTATGCAACAGTTAGACGAATAACACTATGATGCTGCTGTATCGATAAGTTGCATTGTTTGAATACTAATTGGCACTGTGTCACTGTAGCCACCCTTAGATTGCATTTGGCCATGTACATCAATCATCTGTGTCAGAAAAAAAAAAACAGTAAGAGTATAGGAACTCTGGTTAATGTAACATTGCACTGTCAAAACTTACCATCTGTAGCTTTCATTCTAAATTGTTTTCTGAATACTGCACTCTTTCACTTTAGCTTGTTCACAATTCAAGCTTTTTTTAAATACAAAGGAACAGGTCTAACTTATGACTTCTTCATTAAGTCAATTTGTTGACAGCTCATTTACCACTTTCTGCAGTAAAGGTTGGGCAGAAATTGAGACACCAGGCTCACTCTACATCCTATATCATTTTTGAGGTACAAAAATTGATCTTAGTACCTCCTGCCTGAGCATAACAAAATCTAAGATCATCCTCCAGTGACCCTTCCTGAACTATATGATATCAGTTTAAGTGTGGGATGTTCTCTGAGCTGAACAGACATACTAATTTTCTGAACTCACACATGAAGCCACTTAGATAGTACTGGAAGTGTACCCCAACATGAGTCACTACCTTAAGGAGAGGAAGGGAAGAAGTCAAGGAGGAAGTCTTGTTTTAATTATAAATCTGGTGGTTTGTACTATCACAGCTAGGTGGAGCCATTACAATATTTCAGGATCAGAAAGGAGGCTATTCAAGAATTCTCCCATGCACTGGTTGCATACTCCATGTCTGAAAATCTAGAGGTATGGTGTTAATTACAGAACCTTTCACTTGCTTTGGCATCTTTGACACATGAATTGTAGGTGCGAACAAAGCCCCAAGGTGGAGGGATTCTGTGTTTGTTGCTCTTCCTCACAAACTCTCAGCTGTTCTTAATATTGCATGTCATGATCTCCCTCTGGCCCCAACACTAAAAGCCATGCCTTCAGCTGCCTTGGACCCACATTCTCAAATTACTAAGCCTCTGACACTTCCACCCTCCGTTTTGAAATGTCCTTAAAGCACATCTCCTTGGTCAACCTTTAGGTGACTTTTTCTAATAACTTTTTTCAGTTTAGCTTTTAATTTTTCTTCACTCCTCTGTGAAGCCACTTGGGATGTTCTGCTACATTCAAATGGTGGTGCTTGGACCATTTGTATTGTAACAAGTGCTCACTATAGAGAGCATAAATTGGTTTGTTGACAGGACTTTAAACTAACAAATGAGGAAGGTAAGGATTCAACCAAATGTATTACTAAACTAAAGATAAGAAAAATTGAGACAAGAGCAAAGAACAGGATATAAAAAGAGATAAAAATCAGAGAATGGAAAAGGTCATGTGAAGTAATAAGTACATGACACACATAAAACTGGTAATGAAAAATAACCTCATTATATTTACTGCAAAGCAGCATAACAGTGACAAGGGCAACTGGAGTCAATAATTAAAAGTGAAGAAGTACTGTTGGTATAATAAGGATACTGGAAACAAAGCTGTAGACAGGACCGGATTTGAAGTTAAATATTACAGACTTTAATGCATTTTGAAAGAGAATAAAGGAGTGGGTTGCTATACTAATCAAATACAATGGCAGAAGCAAGACATGGCATAACTAAGAAAGAGTCCGAAACAGAATCTATATAGGTTAAGACAAAGGAAGGAATCAGCCATACAATACAGAGCACAGAATGGCAGGAATTAACTGGAAAGTAAAATAGATAGGTATATATGAAATGAATAGAACAAATTGAATCATAGGGGATTTAACTGTACACAAGTAAACTGGCAAGGAGACGAAGATCTGAAGGAAATCAGATTTTTACATTTTGTACAAGTCTCTGATGCACTTATAAAATTGGGACAAGTGAAGAAGCAAGTGTGAAAGGACATGCAGGGAGGAAAAAATCAAAACTGAACTCTTTGGATAATGATTGAGAACAACATAGACAGTGCTAAAACTGAACTAATAGAAGAATATCTTATATTTATGTAGTACTTTTAACATAATGATCCATCCCAAGGTGCTTCTCAAAAGCATTATAATAAAAAGTTTGACATCAAGTCACATAAGGAGATATTAGAGGCCAAGAGGTGTAATTACAGGTGGCGAGGTATAGAGAGGAACTTCCAAACAACAGAGTCCAGGCAAGTGAATGTGTAGCTACAAACAGTGATGTGATTATAACTGGAAATTCTCAATAAACCATAACTAGATGAGTGCAGATATCTCGGATGGTTTTGGAACTGTAGATGTGCTAATTGAGATGATGCAAATGATTTGAAAACAGATGAGAATTTTAAAGTCAAAAAAATTGCTCGACTGGGAACCAATGGCGGTCACAGGATTGACTGGTGAATGAGACTTGGAACAAGTTAAGACACGGGCAGAGTTTTGGATGTCTTCAAGTTTGCAGACAATAGAATGTGGGAGAGCAGCTAACTGCGAACAGACTGATTTGATCTCAGGGGAGAGTAATGAAGTCACCATTTTAATCAGAAATGTACTTCCAACTGCATATTCATGCCAGCAGTAAGCACATATTTCCACCTCCAACAACATTGCTTGATTTCATGCTTTTCTCTGCTCATGTGTTATTGAAATCCTCATTCATGTCTTTTCCTTCTAGACAACTATTTCAATGCAGTCTCCCTCTATCTATCTGTGCAATCTCTTCCAGCTCAAAGTACTCCAGAACACCTATAGTTGGATTTGGAACAGGAACCAGAAACAATTCTCCTCCATATTTAATTAGAGGAAATTTCTGCTTATAATTTTAAAGCGAAAGGCAAGAGGTTTGGAGGGGATTTGAGGAAAAATATTTTCACCCAGAGGGTGGCAGGGATCTGGAATACACTTGAAAGAGCAGTTGAGCCTGGAAACCTCAACCTTTAAAAAATTACTTGGATGAGCACTTGAAGTGTCATAACACTCAAGGCTATGGACCCAGTCTTGCAGACAAGTCAAGAAGGAATAGTCTGGGAAAATGTCAGACATGTAAATATCAAAAAGGACAAGATAAGGATATAACGACTAAGGGCTGAGCAAGAATACCATGTTAGAAACACTTACAGAGCTCATTCGATCCCCGAACATATCTCCGGCCCCCATGTGTGATGTGTGAACAAAATTTGTTGGCTCTCCTATCATACTCCTGTCTATCCGCCTCCGTCTTTTCTGTCAAAACAGATGTCAAGATCAGGAGTGAGGTCCAGCACTACTTTAATATATAGATATGACACTGGTAAAACAATCAAGTTGCATAGATTACCATGAATATTTAGCAGGTTAATTAATGCAATCAAGCACTAAAAATGCTCTCATGATTTAAGATCTATCCTACCTAAATATGATTACTATATAATCAGTCCAGTCTGTGTAGAAAATATTTTAAACAGAACGAGCTACTGGCTTTAGAAATAGAAGAAGTGTCGGTAGGCATTTTCCAAAATTCTGTATATTCTGGAATAGTTCTTACAGTTTGGAAGATTACAATGCAACCCCACTATTTAAGG
Organism: Rhincodon typus; assembly: GCF_021869965.1. Lineage (NCBI taxonomy): Eukaryota > Metazoa > Chordata > Chondrichthyes > Orectolobiformes > Rhincodontidae > Rhincodon > Rhincodon typus. The sequence continues at coordinate 14,690,254 of NC_063360.1, read as the reverse complement.
TAGAAGGGAGAGAGAAAATGGATCACTGCTGACCTGTTAGCCTGACATCAGTAGTAGGAGAAATGTAGAATCTATTATAAAAGATGTGACAAACTTGACACTTGAAAAATAATGGTATAACTAAACAGTATCAACATGGATCTAAGAAAGGAAAATCAGGCTTTAAAAACCTGTTCGTTTTTTTGAGGACATAACTAGCAGAACAGAGAAGGGTGAACCAATGGACGAAATGAATTTGGATTTTCATATGATTTTCATTATGGTTCCACGAAGGTTAGTAAGCAAAATCATACCACATGAAATTAGTAGGAATATGCTGGCATGGATTCAGAACTGGTTAACGGACTTAGAACAGACATTAGGAATAAACAGCTCCTAACCACAGATCAGCAGGATAGGAATGGTATGGTCCCACAGCAGTGATCAATGCTCGAGTCCAGCTATTCACAATCTATTTCAATAATCTGGATGTGGGAACCAAGTTTGCTGATCACACAAAACTAGGAAGAAATGAGAGTTGTAAGGAGGATCCAAAGAAGTTTCTGGGGATTCAGATAGGCTAAGTGAGCGGGCACAAAAACTGTGAACAAAATACAATGTCAAAAATGTGAAGTTATCCACCTTGGCAAGAGAAACAGAATATAGAGTATTTCTCATATGAGAGAGATTGGGAAGTGTCCATGTCCAAAGAGACCTGGATGCTCTTGTTCCTAAATACCTGAAAGCTAACACACAAATTGAAATGGTATGCTGGCCTTTATTGCAAGAGGATTTGAGTAAAGGAGTAAAGAAGTCATGCTGTAATTGTATACAGCCCTGATGAGTCAGAATCTGAAATACTGTGCAGAGTTTTGGTCATCTCACCCAAGGAACAATACATCATATAAGGAGTGCAACAAAGCCTCACCAGATATATCTCTGGGATGGCAATATTGTCTTTTAACAAGAGACTAAGGAGACTGAGCTCATATCCTCCAGAGTTTAGAAATATGGAAAGTGGTCTCATTGAAGCATACAAAATTCTTACAGGGCTCAACAGGGAATTTGCAGGATGGATGTCTCCCCTGGCTGGAGAGGTCTAAAACCAGAGGATAGAGTCTCAGAATAAGAGGTAGATGAAGAGGAATTTCTTTACCTAGAGGGTAGCAAATCTTTGGAATTCTCTATGAAGGATGGCTGTGGAGGCTCAGTCTTGGAGTATATTTTTAGATAGTAACAATATCACAGGTTAACGGAATAAGAAAATGGCATCAAGATAGAAGATCAATCATGAACTAGTCGGAATGTGAAGCAGGTTTAAAGGGCTAAGTGAGTGACTTCTGCTCATATTTCTTACATTCCTAAATAAGCATAACAGACATTATATGCATTATAAATAGTTAGTGTTTTAATATCCCTCACCATATCCCTAAAAAAGACATAACTGTGAATATCAAAGAACATCCTAGATTACAAAGCCAAGAGTGTAAGTTCCATTCTAATTTCTGCCCCTTCTCTTTTGTGAGTATAGAACATTCTACTGAAATCTATCAATATGGCTCTATGCTATGATAAATTCAGTAAACAGTTAGTATATAGGATTCATTTATTTAAGAAATACACTTACTGGCTGTGGTTGTTCTGCAATACAGCAGTTAAAACATAACCAAAATTCACTCATTGTCACAAACTGTTTTGCTGTGTTTGATAAATCCAAGATCTCTTTGGCTATGTTAATAGGTCCTAAAGAAATCTGGGCAGGTGATGTGAATGTTGCAGAACACTCAAGTACTTGTGCCGTCAATTTCACGTTCGGTAATTTCTTGGTTACCAGTATTCCAACAGCAATTGTTTCTCCTACCGATATTATTGGTGTGTATTGCCAATATTGCTGTAATCAAGCTGCAGAAACAAAATAAATGCTTGCATTAGGGATATTTTATGTAGTTTTAGTTTTGTATTTTAGTCTCATATAATCAAGCAACCAAAACCACACAGTTTCTACGTTAACTTTAAAACAGGAAATGTCAAGTAGTGACATTTATGTAAAGATATCAAGTAGTGCAGCAAAGTCCTAACTTCAATCTTAATTGTGCTCAGCTAGCTAATGCGAGACACCAAAGCATATGGGAAGTTATAGTTGGTCTTGCTGTCTGTGAAACTGGAAGGATGAAAATATCGTTTGACTCCTGCTTAGTAATGAATGATCCTGCTAGGATGCAGGTGTGTGACAGTGGTTCAGTTCTGAAGTTCCCACTCTACAGAATCAGTGGCTGGGAACATTATTTAAAATGAATACAAGCAGTGCCCATGGAACTCAAACATCAGGGAAAGTAAATTTTAAAGAACTTGTATTTTTGTGAGAACACAGAGGGAACCAAACATCAGTGAAAACTGGTGCAGAAGAATTAGTCTGTAATGGGGAACTTATACCTTAATCAAAGTAAACATCCACTGGAACACACACTCCAGTGAGAGCCAACACAGAGAACCCGAACCCCATTGAGAACCGGCAGACAGAAACCCAACTCTTGGGACAGTCAGTATCGAGGTTCCCGACCTCCAGTGACAGTCATTTTCCAGGAAACAAAATTTTCAGTAACAGTCAGCACATGTGGAACTAAATATGAGTGAAAACATAGGAAACAAATCCGCAGTTCTTGGGAAGCAAATCCCTGAGAGAGTCACTCCTTTAGGAGAGAAGAAAGTAACAGTAAAAGAAAATCTAAATAATAAAATCAACAGTGAATAATTAGTAAATAGTAGTCTTACTTGTGAATTCTATCAAATTTCTCTGAACAGCATCATTGTCAGAAAAATAAACCATGTAAGCTTCCACCCATGCATCTCACTTGCAGACTCTCTACAGCAATATCCTAACTTAACTAGGCAGCACAGCTTACAGTTCCAAATGGACGTTGTCCCTCTGACTGTCGGACAGGACTCTGGAGAGCTTCTTGGTAAATGGATTTTTATCTGATTGCAAAATCCATGGGAAGCTGTATTTTCCACAGGGAAATGTTTTCGTAACATGCCCCATGATTCAGACATTCACAGTATGTGTCAGTGTCTCTACAAAGTACTCTTTATCCAGTTAGTCAGACATTTGTGGTAAATGCTGGAATATTGAAAACCATATCTTCTGTAAAAGAACTTTTAATAGTTGGACCGTACAGTTCACAATATTAAACAATGTTGAACTCCAGAACACATTGATTGCAGATATTTCTTTTGTAATTTATTTGTAACACTAAACAAAGCTAGTTCTTTTGCTGAATCACACCCATCAAGTCAGCTGCTCCAGCAAATTAGAGTAAGATCTTAATAAAATTTGAGACTCCCTCATTCTGAAGTTGTGAGCAAACATTTCTCGTCTGTTAGATCATGACCAGATTATTGGGTCATTTCACACTGACAAGACTGCATTCTGGAAAACCAAATGAAAACTAAAGTTGGGAATTTTCAGTTTTTAAAAAACTATTTGCTTTGTGATAAAAATAGACAAAAACACAGAAAATAGGAATGGCAATAGGTCATTCAGCCCTTCGAGCCTGCTCCACCATTTAATATGATCATGGCTGATCATCCTACTCAGTTCCCTGTTCCCACTTTCACCCAATAGCCTTTGATCCCTTTAGGCATAAGAACTATAACTAACTCCTTCTTGAAAACACTACATAACAACATATGCAATTTTTAAAAACACTTTTTCATCAATTTTCTCAAATTAAAGCAATGGATCTTATTGGGTTACTGTCGCACAGTGACAGTCACACCTCTTTACTGGGATAATACTTTCCAAGGACATTCTTTACCAAGATTTGGAACCTTTTTATTGTGATGCTGTCCCTGAAGAACAGTCACTCTTCCTCAAAGCAACAAGAACAACTGGTCAGTGATAATGATCAGGTAATGAAACCTTGCTTCTATTTTCCTTTTGTAACTGATGAAAGATGTGTTCAGTATAATGTCCTTATTGCTGTCATGCTAGCGATCAGTTAACCCAACAGACTGTGAAAGGAGATAACAAGGTGTAGAGCTGGATGAACACAGCAGGCCAAGCAGCATCAGAAGAGCAGGAAAGCTGACGTTTCGGGCCTAGACCCTTCTTCAGAAAATGTTATCTCAGATTCTCCAGCATCTGCAGTTCCTACTATCTCTGAAACGACTGTGAAAGGAACTTAGCAGTTTTCCACATGACTTGGGGACTCACTAGATAAACTCACTGAATCATAGGGAAAGTTCTGGAAATTTCTAGTGTTGCACATACGTATGTGGAAACATCTCTGCATTCATAAATGGCTGACAGAGTAGAAAGCACAGGGACTGCAATATTTGCACTGTAGGCCAAGTTGAAATCAATACTCTGTTTATAACATGGGCTCGTCAATGACAGTTATTCCGTTTGTAAGATTTTCCTCCAGAAATGCCATCCGAGGAATTGAAACAAAAAGTTGACTGTCAATACCTGAATTAAAAGTGGGTCATTTTGAATGAGACCCTCAATGCAATTCAATTTTCTACTTATGTAAATTTCTGTTACCATGGAGATGAGTATTGTGCACAAAATGAACTGTAATTTTGAGATAAGTTCTTTTAAAACTACAGGAAATCTAAAATTAAAACAAAAAACACTGGAAGCAGAAGATAATTCCACCAGCAACGTGTCTCCTTGCTTTTCAGATGTGTACAGGCTTGTACTTCTGATATTTGTTCCAAATTCAGACTACTTTATATCATTAAATTGAGCAAGGCTTTGCTGATTCCAATGTAGGCAAAGCATCCTCAATACCTTCTCTGATCCTGACACAGGTAGGATATCTTCAGTGACACAAAGTCACTCAAAGCATAACCCGATCCAATTTTAGCCATAGATTTGATTCCCCTCCACACAGAAGCAATCTCAAACTTATTATTGCAGAGCTTGGCATGATGGACCATAATACAGCTCAGTTTTGAGAAACTTGTAAATTTCCATTATACAATACCACACTGATCAGACACAGCAATAAGGTTAATTAATTAATCCAAGATCTCTGCAAGTCACCAATCTATTTTTAAAAGCTTTATGTGTTGTTAGCCACTTCAATGGCTCAGCCAATCTAGACAATGAGGAATTAAACCTTAAAGACCCGGAGTCAGTTTACCTCATCTGAAGAAATTACAGAGTCTTTACAATTTGTCTCTGCAGAATTGGAAAGAAAGGGGAGGGAAAAGTAGCCATGGTTCAATCACACTCAGAATCACTGGATTATGACAATGCAGGTGGTGGTAAATCAGCCTATGAAGTTCGCATCACTTCTCCAAATGAGCATTTCATTTAGTGCCATTTTCTTGCCCATAATCCTGAACATTGTTCTTTTGCAGTTAACAGTCTAATTCCTTTTCAAAGTATCCAATGAACCTGCCTCCAGCACACTCACAGGCAGTACATTTCAGAAGCAAAAACAGAAATTGCTGGAGAAACTCAACAGCTCTGGCAGGATCTGTGGTGAGAAAACAGTGTTAATGTTTCAAGTCCGGTGATCCTTCTTCAGAACTGATTGTAGCTAGGAAAATGTTGGTATATATGCTGAAGATGAAGTGGGGAATAGGCAAGGAGTAAACAATAGGTGGAGATGGAGCTCAGAAAGAGAGAAAACAGTTGTTGGGCAGTTGGGTAATACTCAGCCTGGGAGAATCAATAGCTGCCGCTGGGGTCCATAAGTAGCTGACAATGGATGGTTGTGGTAACCCATGTGATGACAAGGCCAGCTGTGTGGGATTTGGGAGAAGGACATGGAAGAATGTGCTCAGGCCCCAAGCAGAAAATGAGATGCTGTTCTTCCAGCTTATACTGAGCTTTGCTGAAGCCCTGCTGCAAGCCTGAGTCAGGGATGTTGGCCAGGGATCACGGTGCTTTGAAGCAGCAAGCAACAGTAAGTTCAGGGTCATTTTTGTGGACAGAACATAGATATTCTGAAAAGTGGTCACTCAGACTGTCCCCAAGGCAGAGCCCATAATGTGAGTGGTGAATACAGTAGACTAAATTGAGTGAAGAGCAGGTAAATTGCTGCTTCATCTAGAAGGTGTGTCTGGGACCTTGGATACTGAGGTCAGAAGAAGTAAACAGGCAGGTGTTAAACTTTCTGCAATTTCATCAGAAGGTGCTATGGGGGTGTGAGGAGTCATTGAGAGTGGAGCAGGAGTGGACGAAGGTGTCCTGGAGGGAACAATCCCTGCAGAAGGCTGACAAGGGAGGAGAGGGAAGGGAACATGTGTCTAGTGGTGGCATCCTGTTGGAGGCAGAGGAAATGGAGGCTAATGGTCCTTAGGATGTGGATGCTGGTGGGGTGATAAACGAGGATCAGGGGACCCTATCAGTGTAGTGGGAGAGAAGACAAAGGGTGAGGGCAGAAGTGTGACAGGTGAGTCAGACACAGCTGATGGCCTTGTCAAGCACAGTGAAGAATCCTCGGTTGATGAAGGTGGACATTTTGGAGGCTCCCTTGTAGAAGGTGGCATTGTCGGAACAGATGTGATGGAGATAGAGGAACTGGGAGAATGGACTAGAGTCTTTACAGGAAGTAGGGTATCAGGGTATATAGTCCAGGTAACTGTGTGAGTCAGTGAGTTTATAGCGGATATTCATAGCCAACCTTTCCCCAGAAATGGAAACAGTGATGTCGAGGAAGGGAGGAAGGAGTCAGAGATGGACCAGGTGAAGGTGAGAGCAGGGTGGAAATTGGAAGTGAAATAGATAAAGTTTTCCAATTCCGGACAAGAGAGAGCAACAGCATCGCTTGTGTCATTGATGTACCTGAGAAAGAGTTGCAGGAGTTAAAAGGAGAAATTGTTCAAAGTGAGTACAAGCTCGACCAGGTGGAGGAGGATGGTGGTAGATGGGGGACAGTTCAAGTCTCTTTTCCAGAAAGAAGCGGACAACCCAAGACCATCCTGATAGGGGATGGACATATAAAGGGATTGCACGTTCACGGTGAAGAGGAGGCAGCTGGAGCCCGCAAACTAGAAATTCTGAAATTGGCGTTAAGCATTAAAAGAATCTAGGATATGTGGGAAGGGGAGAAAAAATTGAGTCAAAGTTGAAGAGTCAGTTTCTGTTGGGCAGGAGCAAGCAGAAACAACGGGTCTGCCCCGGCAATCCTGTTTGTGGCTTTTGGGAAGGAGGTATGGCTATGTGCAAACTATGAGCTTCGAGGCAATAGGGAGGAGACCACCAGATTAAACGAGATTAGTGACCACTGTGATCACAATAGCCTGGTGTTCAATGGTCGCATTATGGTCTGGGAGGATAAGAGGAGATGTCCAAGAGCTGATATTCAGCATCTCATTTTCTGCTTGGGGATCCTGCAGTCTTCAGGGCTTGATGTTAAGTTCATTAATTTTAGGGCCTGAGCACCTTCTTTAATGTCCTCCCAACCCTCACATACTTGGCCTTATCATCATCACGTGGGCTGTTACACAACCAACCCATTGTCAGTTACTCATGGTCCCCATTTGCAGCTGTTCATTCTCCCCAGGCTGACAATTACCCATTTCTTTCTCTGCCCATCTGCTGTTGCCTCAATCTGAGCTCCATCTCATCTTCAGCGTATACACCAACCTTTTCCTAGGCACAATCACTCCTGAAGAAAGATGACTGGACCCAAAAGGTTAACTCTGCTTTCTCTCTACAGATGCTGTTAGACCTGCTGAGCTTCTCCAGCAATTTCTGTATTTGTTTCGGCTTTACAGCATCCACAGTTTTTTGGTTTTCTTGATTTGATTTGCTTTATTATTATTCACATGTACCGAGATACAGTGAAAAGTATTATCTTGCGGGCTAACCAGGCAAATCATACCTTACGCAAGTACATCAGGGTGATAGAACTGAATGCAGAATATAATGTTACAGCTACAGAGAAGGTGCAGAGAAAAATCAACTCTCATGTATGAGGGGTTTGTTCATAAGTCTGATAACAGCAGGGAAGAAGCTGTTCTTAAATCTGCTGTTATGTGTTTTCAAATTTTGTACCTTCTGCTAGATGAAAGGGTGGAAGTGATTATAACCGGAGTGGGAGGAGTCTTTGGTAATGTTGGCTGCTTTCCAGAGACAGCAGGAAGTGTAAGCCGAACTTGTACTTGTTTAGTACATTTCAGATCCTAATCGCTCACTGCAATGAAAAAGCTTTTTCTCATTTGTTTTTGCATCTTTTGTAAATTACTTTACATCTGTGCCCTTTCACTCTCTATTCTTTTCCAAATGGGAACAGTTTCTCCCGAGCCACACTGTATAAACTCCACATGATTTTCAACACCTCTTTCAGAGCTACTTTCAGCCTTGACTTCTCCAAGGAAATCAGAACAATTTCTACACTTATTCATGACATAAGTTTTCCATCCCTGGGAATTCTTGTAAACCTCTTCTGTACTCTCTCCAGTGGGTTCAGATCCTTCCTAAGGTGTGATGCCCAGAACTGTACAAAATATTTCAACGTAGATCCAACTAATGTCTTATACAGGGTTCAGCATAACTGCCTTGTATCCTATGCCACTACTAATAAAGCCCAGAATACATTTTGCTCTATAAATCACTCTCTCCGCCTGTAATAACTTGTGCACATTTACATGCAGCTTCCTCAGCTGCTGTACATACTTTCTAGTTGTAATACCCTTTAGTTTACACAGTGTTATCACTTCACACTTCTCCACATTGAACCTAACTGCCCCATCTAACTAATTGCCACCTAACTGCCCCATCCACCAACTTGTTAATGTTCATAACTCCATAAAATGTGGGGCAGAGGTAAACCATTTGGCCTATCAAATCAATGAGATCATGGTTGATCTGACAATCCTCAATTTGGCTTTCTTGCCTTTTCGCTATAATCCTGGATTCCCTTATTGATAAATAAAGTCCATCAGGTGGGTATGTCTATCTCAGCCTTGAATATTCTTTATGATATAGCCTCAACAGCTCTCTGCAGTAAAGAATCCCATGGAATCACTGTTCTCTGAGAGAGAAAATTCCTCTCATTTGTCTTAAATGGGCAACTCCTTACTCGCGATTATGAAAAAGGCAGTTCAGGAGGGCGCATCCAGGATTTGAATCTAGGATATTGTGTACTAATTCATTGAGTCAAAGTCATAGAGTTTTACAGCATAGAAGGAGGCCCTTTGGCCCACTGGGTCCATATCAGTCATCAAACATCCATCTACTCTAACCCCATTTCTAGCACTTGGTCTGTAGCCCCATGTGCTATGGCATTTCAAGTGTTCCTTTAAACAGTTCTTAATGTCTTGAGGATTTTCGTCTCTACCACCCTTTCAACAGTGAGTTCCAGACACCCACACTCCTCATTTTCCTCCAATCCCCTCTAATCCTTCTGGTCCTTACCTTCAAATTGTACCCCCTGGTTATTGACTCCCTGGGGGAAAACAATTCTCCCTATCTACACTGTCTAAGCCACTCAGAAATTTGTACACCTCAATCCTCCTTCAGCCTTTTCTGCTTTAAGGAAAGTAACTTATGGTTTTATAACCGCAACCTATGCAGGCTCTCTTCATTGCTGAACCACACCAGCACAGGCAACATCCTGGTGAATCTCTCTGCATGTTCTCTAATGCAATCACATATTGTGGTAATCAGAACTGCACCTAGTTGCCCAGCTGTGGTCTAACATTATATACAGTTCCATCATACTCTTTGCTTTTGTATTTAACACTGTAACTGATAAAGCAAGTATCCCATATGCCTTCTTAACCACCTGTCCTGCCACGTTTAAAGATCCAATGGTCATGCACACCACGATTCCACTGATCGTTTGTACTTGCTAGGGTTCTACCATTTAATGTGTACTCCCTGCCTTGTTAGTCATCCCAGAATACATCACACTTACCACACCACTAATTTACATGTCATTAGCTAAATTACTCCTACATTAAAGAACGTACACTAAAAAAAAGCAAGGGACACAGCACCAAACTGTGTGGTACACCACCGGATCAAGTCTTCCAGTCACAAAAACACCCTTCGATTATCACACTCTGATTTCTGCCACCATGCCAATTTTGGATCCAATTCGCCACACTGCCTTGGACTCTTAATTTATTAACAGGTTGCTTTGTTAGACCCGTCAAAAGCCTTACTGAATTCCATGTAGACTACATCAACTGCACTACCCTCATCGACACTACCTCATCACCTCCTCAACCAATTAAATCAAATTTGTCAGAGTTGATTTCCACCACGAAAAACCACTTATACCTCCTCCCTCTCAATGTTAATTTGTTCAAGAACAAAAACAAAGTTGCTGGAAAAGCCGAGCAGGCCTGGCAGCATCTGTGAAGGAAAAAAACAGAGTTAACGTTTCGGGTCCAGTGACCCTTCCTCAGAACTGTGTTTACAGCATCCGCAGTTCTTTCAGTTGTTAATTTATTCAAGTTTATCACAGGTCCTCTCCTTGATTTCTGAATTTAAATTGTTCTTTTCTGTAGTGAATACAGATGCAATGTACTCATTAAAAAGCTCAGCTATGTCTTCTGGCTCCACAGATTGCCACTTTGGTCACTAATGGGTTCATCTCTTTTCCCTACAGTACACAATTCACTACACATCCCTAAACAATGACTGTAGATATTTAATTAATATGTTCGGGCAAGTAACACATCTCTGGAGCAGGTGGAACTTGAACCTGGACCTTCTGGCCAACATTCGAAGTTGCATGGCTGTGCTACAGGTCTCGTACACGCTGACTGGCATGCCATTGCATTGACATTTGCATGCAAAAGTTGCTACCAAATACAGACCTTGGAGATCTGGACAACTGGATAAAGAATTATTGGGGAAACATAGCATCTGGCCCAGATATAGGGACACTATCACTACACCACAAGAGTCCTCAAACAAATCAGGCATCTTGACAAGCGAGATAATACAGCAAGCCAAGCAGCATCAGAGGAGCAGGAAGGTTGACGTTTTGGGCCTAGACCCTTCTTCAGAAATGGGGGAGGGGAAGGGGGTTCTGAAATAAATAGGGAGAGGGGGAGGCAGATAGAAGATGCATAAAGGAGAAGATAGGTAGAGAGGAGACAGACAGGTCAAAGAGGCGGGGATAGAGCCAGTAAAGGTGAGTGTAGGTGGGGAGGTAGGGAGGAGATAGGTCAGTCCAGGGAGGACGGACAGGTCAAGGGGGCGGGATGAGGTTAGTAGGTAGGAGATGGGGGTGGGGCTTGAGGTGGGAGGAGGGGATAGGTGGGAGGAAGGACAGGTTAGGGAGGTGGGGATGAGCTGGGCTGGTTTTGGGATGCAGTAGGGGGAGGGGAGATTTTGAAGCTTGTGAAGTCCACATTGATACCATTGGCTGTAGGGTTCCCAAGCGAAATATGAGTTGCTGTTCCTGCAACCTTCAGGTAGCATCGTTGTGGCACTGGAGGCGGCCCAGGATGGACATGTCATCTGCGGAATGGGAGGGGGAGTTGAAATGGTTCGCGACTGGGAGGTGCAGTTGTTTAGTGCGAACCGAGCATAGGTGTTCTGCAAAGCGGTCCCCAAGCCTCCGCTTGGTTTCCCCGATGTAGGGGAGGCCACAACGGGAACAGCGGATGCAGTATACCACATTAGCAGATGTGCAGGTGAACATCTGCTTGATGTGGAAAGTCTTTTTGGGGCCTGGGATGGGAGAGGTGTAGGGGCAGGTGTAGCACTTCCTGCTATTGCAGGGAGAAGTGCTGGGTGAGATGGGGCTGGAGGGGAGTGTGGAGCGGACAAGGGAGTCACGGAGAGAGTGGTCCCTCCGGAAAGCAGATAAGGGTGGGGAGGGAAAAATGTCTTTGGTGGTGGGGTCGGATTGCAGATGGCAGAAGTGTCGGAGAATGATGCGTTGGATCCGGAGGTTGGTGGGGTGGTACGTGAGGACGAGGGAGATTCTGTTTTGGTTGTTATTGCGGGGAGGGGGTGTGAGGGCTGAGTTGCGGTGACAAGCGAGTCAGTTACAAAGTGGAGAAACCGAAAGAACTGCGGATGCTGTAAATCAGGAACAAAAACAAAGTTGCTGGAAAAGCTCAGCAGGTCTGGCAGCATCTGTTAAGGAAAAAATTGTTAATGTTTCGGGTCCGGTGACCCGGAGAACTTTGGCACTAATTCCTACTACCTCTCACATGCTAAGCGAGTATTCTACCATTTGAACTGTCATTCTGAAGTTCCGCACTACCCTCCTCACAGTTTCCAATGCTTCCAAATGCTGAAATCCCGTTCCTGACCCCTATCCGGATTGAACGCAACTCATCTGTGTTGCCCCCTTTTTGTAACCACAATCACACAATTCATCGAGATAACATAATGCTACCAAGTACCCGAGAAACACATAGTCGTGCAAGAAAAATATCCTACAAAAGAGGAAGTGAGAACTTACCAAGGAGAGAAGAAAATTCTATTGCGCATTTTATCATTTATCGGAATAATCTTTTATATACACATAGAAAAGACTCGAAAAGCTGTCAGATTACAAGCAAACTTCACTGGATCACAATTTAACCAAGGCCTTAGTTCATACTGGATTTTTCTGATCTGCAACCATAAAGCATGAAATACAGTTGCTCTTTATCTGACCTCAGCTGTAAAATTATCCCGAATCCCCATTTCACGGGGACAGAGACGCAGTAGTTAAATATATACACACACACGCGCACAGGCACCTCAATGACAATCTTCTGGCAGTGCGACAGACCCCGGCTAACGGACGGACAGGACAGGCCCCGGCTCCAGGGGGTGGGGGAGGGACAAGACGGAAGAAGGGAAACGATAGGCCCCGGCTCCGGGGGTGGAGCGAGGGACAGGATAGGGCAGGCCCCAGCTCCAAGGGGTAGGGGAAGATACAAACCAGGACAGGTCCCGGCTCCTGGGAGTCGGGGGAACAAACCAGGACAGGTCCTGGCTCCTACTCCTTGGGATGGGGGAGGGGGAGAAGACAGGACAGGTCCCGGCTAACGGCCGCTGCTGGCCCCGCCCCCGCCGTCGGGGTATGCCTTTCTCTGATTGGTTAATGCCTCCGTCAATCACAGTTTCTCCGCCCCGGTTGCTGCGGAAACCCACCCTTCCCCCTTCACAGCGGACATTGCCCAAGGGCAGGGGCTCGGCCTTGAGCCTGTGATCAGCCTCCCCGCAGGATGGAAGGTGCCGGCGCTGGCCTCTCCAATGGCGAGAGGCTGCCCCTAAGCCCCACACTAAAATGGGGCTCTTGTGGACAGTGGTAATGACCCTGCCTCTGCGCCAGGAGTCTCGGGTTCAAATCTCTCCTAGTTCAGAGGTGTATAATAACATCTCTGAACGGGTTGGTTAGAAAATACCTCAAATTGAGCTCATTTGCGTTCGTAGTGTCTGTGAAGAACATCCCGTGGTACTTTGCAGAGTCTGATGCAAGCCATATAAGGAGATATTAGGTGAGAACACCAAACACATGGTTATGTGATAGGTTTTAAAGAGTGGCTTAATGAGGTCAAGAGATGTAGAAAGAGTATTCATAGCTTGGGGCCCAAGGCACAGCCACTAACAGTGAAACAGTTTACATCGGGAATGACCAAGGTACTAGAGTTCAGGAAGACATAATGGAAAATCATCAAAAGAAAGTTATAGCATGTAAAGAGGCCATTGTGGGTTGCACTTTTTAAGTGCATGTCTTCGTTTTTGATGGTTTCTGCCTCAACTACCCTCTCGCACCATGTATTACAGGTCTCCCACCATCCTTCAGATAAAAACATTTCCCTCAAAACTTCTTTAAACCTCCTACCTGTTATTTTCAATGTATGCTCCCTAGTAATGGATCCCTTAGCCAATGAGAATAGAGCCCACACTAGTCCACTGTATCTGAACACTACGTCTCTTTGCAGCTTCTTTGTTCCAGGGAAAATAACATGAACCTATCCAATCTTTCCTCATTAGTAAAATTCTTCAGTCCAGGCAACATGCTGCTAAATCTGCTCTGTACCCCCTCCAGCAGTATTTTATCCATGGTGTGGTGACCAGATTTGTACACATCACTATCTGTGGTCTAACTAGTGTTTGTGCAGTTTCAGCAAAATTTTCCTGCTCTTATTTTCTATTTTCTCAACTAATAAAGGCAAGTGTCCTGTATGTCACTTGACCACATAACCTACTTGTACTGCCATCTTAAAGGATCTGTGGAAATGCATTCCAAAGGCCCCTCTGTACCTCAAAATCTTTCAATAGCCTACCATTTATTGTGTATGCTCTTGACTTTTTAGCCTCACACTACTCCAGATTGAGCACGATTTACCATTGTTCTCACCATCTGATTAGACTTCTATAAATTCTTGCAGTCTACTGTTTTTTTCATTGTCAGCCATTGGAAAATGTTTGTATCATCTGCAAATTTGTTAATCTTTCAAGTCTAAACCAATGATAATTACTTTATAAAAAATACTAAGGACCTAGTACTAAGTCCAATGGACCTTTGCTAAAAATAGCCTTACAGTCACAAAAGCAGCCATTGACCATTACCCTTCTTGTCACTGAGCCAAGTTTGACTGTAACTTGCCATTTTGGATCCCATGAGCTTTTACTTCTATGACCTTATCAAAAACCTTGGTAGGATCCACTTGGACTTTATCAAATGCATTGTCTGATTGACTCTCTTTATTACTTATTTTTTTGAAAATCAATCATGTGAAGCAGACATGATATTCCCTTAACAAATCCATGCTGATTGTCTTTTACTCATCTCTGTCTTTCTGAATAAGGATTTTGTTTTTTTTTGTTCCTTGTTATTTTTCCAATAATTTTCCCACCAGTAAATTAGGCTGACTGACCTATAATTATTTGGTCTATCCCCTTCTCCCTTTTTAAATATAGTAACAATATTAGTTGTCCTGTCATTTTCATGTTGTACAACCAGAGTGCATTGAAAAATGATGGTCAGACCCTGTACATCTGCTTTCTTCTCTTGCTTCCCTTAATAGCACTGGACACATTTCACTTTCAAAGATGCTAAACCCTTTAGAACTTCCTCTGTCATTGTTATTTCATCTAATATTGTTGCACTGCTCTCTGATTACAATGTCTACATTGTCCTCTTTTATGAAAATAGACATAAAATATTCAGTATGAACTATATCATCTCCTCTATCTCAACACATTGGTTAGTTTACCTTTGTCTTAATCTTATGATCAGTAGCAGACCTTACTCTTTAGTTATTCTTTTCCATTTTATGAATGTATAAAAAAAATTCTGTGGGTTTTCACAGTCTTACTTGTCAATTTTTTTTTCATTTTTTTCTCACTTTCCTAATTTCCCTTTTAATAGCACCCCTTCAATTTTATACTTTAGATTTTTCATTTGTTTTGAGAGGTTTTGAAACTGAACTGTCTGTCATAAGCTCCCCTGTGTTCCCACTTCTGTCCACTCCTTTATGTCTTTAGTTGTTCTGATTTTTTGTTCCCACCATTTTTTTGTCTAGAGAACACACTGGCTTGAACCATCACTATTTCTCCCTTGAATATTTCCCACTGATCTGGCACTGAATTACCTTCAGGTAGCTGTTTCTAATCTCCCCTAGCTAAATCACATCTCCATGTAGTAAAATTAGCTTTTTCTAAGTTTAGAACTATTATTCTTGGTAGATCTTTGTCCTTTTCCATAACTCCCCAAAATCTAATGGAATTATGAACACTTCCACCAATGTTACAGAGATAGCAGGAACTGCCGATGCTGGAGAGTCTGAGGTAACAAGGTGTAGAAAAACATTTTTCTGAAGAAGGGTCTAGACCCAAAACATCAGCTTTCCTGCTCCTCTGATGCTGCTTGGCCTGCTGTGTTCATCCAGCTCTGCACCTTGTTATCTACTTCCACCAATGTGTTCCCTAACTGATACCCCTGGAACCTGCCCTGAGTTGTTCCCTAAAACAAAGCCCAGAACCACTTCTTTCTGAACTTGTTACATACTGGCTTATTAAAAACTCTTCTGTAATTATTTTGAGAATTGTGCCTTTCACACTAATAATAATCCAGTTAAAATTGGGATGTTGTACTTGAATCAGTACCAGTTTACCAGTATCAATGTCCTATTGTTCCTGCATTTCTAAGTGATTTGTTTACATATTTGCTGTTCTATCTCCATTGGACTCTTTGGGGCAAGGTGAGGGGAGATGTATTATTCATCCCTAGTAGTGTGATTAGCCCCTTGTTCTTCAGCTCAATCTATATGACCTAATTTGTTGATCCTTCTATAGATGTCCCTAGTCAAAGCTAGAATTTTTCCTTCAATCAACATTGTGGCCCATTTCTCTTTTAGCCCCCTCTTCATGTTATCTGAAAACTCTGTATCTATTATTCCTGCCCTTCTTTCAGCCATCTCTCACTAATAGTTGCATTTTCCCAATTGCCACTCCAGGCTCTCGACTTTTCTGTATTTTTCTGCAAACTACTTGTATTGAATTAGGCACCACTTAAGACTGCTAAACCCCCTTGTCTATTTTCTAACCTGTTTCCTCTGCCTTCCAAACATGCTTTAGAAAGTTGTGAATCTGTAAGAGATTAGAGAGAGATAGGATGAGAGCAGAAAGAGTGATCTGGAAGCTAGAATGGGAATTTTAAAATTGAGGCATTGCATAACCAGGAGCAAACATGGGTCGTCAGCAAAGGAATGATTCATGATCGGGACTTACTGTAAGTTAGGACATGGGTAGCAGATTTTTATGTGACCTCAAATCTACAAGAGGTGGAATGTGGGAGCTAACCAGGACAGTAATGAAATAGTCAAATCCAGATGTACCAAAAGTATAATTGAGTTTATCGGTTGGAGATACGCGGGTGCTGGGTGACCATACAATGTTACAGAAGTGAATTTGGTGGTGTAGGTGATCTTAGGATGGTTACAACACAAATGGATGCTATCTGGCTGATCATGCCCATGCTTGCCCTTTATAGCTAGTTAGTGATCAACTAGTTCCAGTCTCTTGCACTTTTCCTATAGCCTTGCATACTCTTTTTCTCTTCAGATAATTATTCAATTCCCTTTTGATGGCATCTGCCTCCACTACCCTCTCAGGCAGTGTATTCCAGATCCTAACTATTTACGTGTGAAATTAAAAATGATTTTCTTCTTGTTGCCATTGATTCTTGCCCTTTCCACAAATGAAGGCAATTTGAGTCAACGTCAACTTTCCTGCTCCTCTGATGCTGCCTGGCCTGCAGTGTTCCTCCAGCCCCACACTGTGTTGTCTCTGACTCCAGCATCTGTAGTTCTTGCTATCTCTTCACCAAAGAGAGCAATTGGAAACTATTGTGTTGATCTCTGCTGTGTTCCAATAAAAAGTTTGCTGTAATGAATTGATATCAAGTTGAAGCTGTCGAATTCTGACAGTGACAGCATGTTTGAAGGTTCTAATGGCCTAAGGCCTGAGAGTGGTAGAGGTGGGTGTTGTTATGTACTGAGTTCAATGGTCTTTACAATGGAAAGAAAATGGGGTAAGAAGCTCTGCTTGAGGTTGAACAAGGAACCAGTTTGGAAACAATTTGCATCAGCCTAAGACAGTGACTGGGAAGGAAATGGAGGCAGAACAGAAGATGATCATTGCAATATTCCTAATGTTCCCAACTCCAAAATTATGGTTCATCTAAAGCTTGATATTGGATAAACGATCTGATAACACATCAACTCAAATATAAATCCATGCTGAGCAACGACAAAAGTAGGAAAAAACCCTAGAATAGAAAAAAATAGAGGCAGTCAAATGCTGTAAACTGCTGTAGGTTGACATACTTGTTTCTGTATGTCTAGGTATATACAATGCATGGTATATAGGATTAATTCCTCTTTTAATTCATGCATGTTTTAAAATGTAGCTTGTTAGCTCTCCAAGTATACATTATGGCTTATTTTCTGCCATGAGAATTTGCTCAGTGGATTGAGACTGTGCTACATGGAACTCCTTTGGGAAACTGTATTTGAAGAAATATTTGTTCGGGAAAGATTTGTGTGGAGTATCTTGTGTTATGTAGCTGCACAGAATACAGTTTAATCATCCTAGGTAACCTTCAACCCCCTTACCAAATTAAGCTTCTGCAGTTCTTACTGAACCATTATTTTAACTGAACCTGGATAAAGTTTAGGATGAGGATATAGTTCCTTATGTTTGCCCTGCATGGCTAGCTTGTTGCGTTATGTTTGCCCAGATTAAAAGGCACAAATTGACTTATTTCCCACTACGTATAGTTATCACACTTGAAGCTAATCTGACCACGAAAGAGAATCAACTAAAATATTTTCAGTAAACATGCGTGGGAGAAGAGGTAATGAAATCAAGTATTTTATTGCTCTCGATATTTCATCTAAGAGAAGGTCTGTGCTTGAAGGTCCCGACCCAAAACGTCAACTCTTCTGCTCCTCTGATGCTGCCTGGCCTGCTGTTCTCCTCCAGCTCTACACTGTGTTATCTGTGCTTGAAGACCATTTTTCAGTGTGACTCAGCTGAATAGTGCTGATAATATGCTCTTTACCATCCTGCTGCAAGCTAAACTAGGAAAATCCAACATTGCTTAATTTTTAAAGAAAACATGTAATGCTATCAGTGACAATGATTACTTTAAAGAGTAGGATCATGCCTTCCTCGCACAATCATTGAACTTTCAGCCAAAGTTTGCTTCCATCCAGTTACACTCCTGGGCACACTGTCTCAAAGATAGAACATGTAAGGATATTTGTTTAGATTAGATACACTATTTCAGAGATGAGATGTATAAGGGCGGTTGTTATTACTGGAATACTGTCCTAGGAAATTTGGAAATTTTCTAATCAAATCTGCAGGCAGGCAGAGCTGACCCCTTTCTCAATTTCCTTTGTTGAGTCCATAGGGAAGAATCTGGACATAAAAGTGAATTTTTTGGGTATTGGAGACATTCAAGTCTAAGTCTCCATATACGTGGACAATGTTACCATGTTCTGCTTAGATCCACTGGTACCTCCGACTGATGTGTGTCTGCAATTAGTTTTAACTGGCCTCAAGAACTAAATTGCAGCAAGAGCAAGACCATGTTCTCATGAATAAAATATATTTTTGCAAAAAGAACTCTTCCAGAAATGGGATGTCAACAGGTAATTCTTAATTCTAGGTATTCTAGATATGAGTATTGAAAACGAGCCAAAATTGTATGTCTTTGGGTATCAGTAACTTATTTATATATGTATGCTGCAGCATGACATTATTGCAGGAAATCACTATTAGACATGGGTGAATCATAGAATTCCTACAACGCAGAAAGAGACAATTTGGCACATCAAGTTTGTGGTGTTTGTGATACAGCATCATTTGACCTTGATAAATTCACTGGTACTGGACTATCTACAAACAATGTCAGGAGAAATTGGTTTGAAGATAAAAGTGCCAATGAGGCAAGCTGAAACATGACTGCAAGAAGCAGCCATGGGGTTCACCCCACTGTTGAAGTGCTCATTATTTTGTTCCTTAAGAGTTGGTTGCTGTGGTGTTTGGTGTAATATCTGGTCTGTTCACTACACTGGCCAATGATTTACACAATTAACTTGCTATGAAACAAACTGAAGATATGTTTTGCTTAATAAAAAGCAAAAGAACTGCAGATGCTGTAAATCAGAAACAAACACAGAAATTGCTGGAAAAGCTCAGCAGGCCTGGCAGCAACTGTGAAGAGAAATCAGAGTTAACGTTTCGGATCTGGTGACCCTTCCTCAGACCTGAAACGTTAACTCTGATTTCTCTTCACAGATGCTGCCAGACTTGCTGAGCTTTTCCGGCAGTTTCTGTTCTATTTATTCCTCGTGGTGGCCCGAAACAGGGAATGTCCGCTTGCATTCTTGTGGCCTTTTGTGACATGTGGGCACCTTAGTATATACAGTGTTTTTAAGTTATAGACATCACATTAATTTGCTTGGATAGGTTCCCTATGCTTTTGTTGGGAAACGTTTTAGGTCAATATTGAGCTGCTTCCAATTTGATTGGACTGTACCCGTGATGTCCTTTAAAAAGTATCTGTGTTACTCTGATTGGTTTATTAAAAATAGGCCAGGATACTAGATATATTTCTGGCCTGCAGTTTCTCTCTGGATCAGGGTGGGGTGGGGAATGGCCTATGAGGTGACCAGTGACAAGGACACGGATTATGCCGCTGACACCGTGCTTGAAGTTGGCCACAGGCTGTTCCATGTCAACAGGCGGCTGCTGGCATCGACCAGCGAGTATTTCCGAGCCTTGTTCGGGGGTGGTACCAGGGAGAGCTCGGAGAATCACATCGTGTTGCGGGGCCTGGATCCCGAAGTCTTCCAGCTGCTGCTGGGTTTTGCCGCCCGGGGCCAAGTGAATGTGGAGCGGCGGAATGTGGAGGCTTTGCTGGAGGCGGCCGATTTCCTGCTCTTTGACCGGGTCAAGCTGCTGTGCGCCACTTTCCTGCAGCGGGAGCTGAGGGTGGGGAACTGCGCGGGGGCCTTGGCCTTGGCCCAGCGCTTGGCCTGCCCCAGCCTAGCGGCCGCCGCCCGTGGGGTAGCCCTTACCCACCTGGCCGCCTTCATGGACGACGAGGAAGAGTTCCTGCAGCTTCCGAAAGAGGCTCTGGCCGAGCTTTTGGCCAGTGACCACCTGTACGTGGCCAAAGAAGACCAGGTATTTGAAGCGGTGATGAAGTGGGTGAGTCACCACAACAGCAGGGAAAGTCACTTTCTGGAGTTGCTGGCCTTGGTGAGGTCCCCCTTCCTGAGCCTGTCTTTCCTCGACCTGATGATTAAACGCTCCAAGTGCAGCCTGCAGGCTGACCCTCACCACAGACTCCTGAGAATATTAAATCACAGCCTTCCCCAGAATTGGACCATGGCCCAGTCCCAGACCCAAATCAGCAGGAGCTATGAGACCATGTATGTTCTGGGGGGCAAACATGAGCAAGAACAGCAGGAGCTATTTCAGTTTCACCCTCAAACGAACACTTGGCAAGCCTGCTCTCCTCTCCGACGCAGAAAACTCACCCAATATGCCGTAGCAACAGTAGGTAACACCATGTGCAAATTATAGCACAGAAGGTTGAGTCAGCTGCTTGGCACAGTTTTAGGGTTGGGGTGTGGGGTGAGGGACTAGTGTGTAAACATGACTGCCTATATATACAATATTCTGTTTGTAGGCTGGTTGAAAAACCCATTTCAGTGCCCATCCGCTGGAGCACAAAAAATTTCTGTTCCAGGAACCTAGGGTCTGATTCAAAATTAGAGGGAGCTTCCTGCATTCGTTACAAGTAAAGTTAACTCTTGACAAACATTCTGGTTGAAGAGCAGTCCTTGTTCAATGCAGAAAAACACTCAAACTAAACTTCAGGAGTATTATGTTATGGAGCAGACCAAATCCCCTCACAATATATTAAGATGATAGTGTAGATCCTAACTTTTTCTTATTTTAAAGATAAGTATAAGGTGTTGTATTCCAGATGCAATTTGATTGGTCAAACTAACCAGGCTTGAAACCAAACACACAGTTTATTCATACACTATAATTAAAATACAGACAAAATAAAAATAAAAGAATTAACTGTAACTCCATCAAAATGCACAACAAAATAATATATATAAATGATTTCTAATTCACTTCCAATATAGTAACATCCCATAAACACACCCTTGGCAAAGGCAAATTTAGTAAAATAGATTGTCTCACGTGCAATTCTAGCAGTAGGAAGAGAACCCCAGCTATTAGCTTTATCAGGGAGAGAAATAAGAACTTCCACATTCAGCTTCAAGACTCTAGTGACTGCTACTGAAGGCTAAAACGAGAAAAGTCCTGGTTCTCGACTGTGTGGGTTTCCTCCAGGTGCTCTGGTTTCTTCCCACAGTCCAAAGCTGTGCAGATTAGGTGGATTGACCATGTTAAATTGCTCATAGTATCCAAGGATGGGCAGGCTAGGTGGATTAGCCATGGGAAATGCAGGGACATAGGTCTAGAGTGGGTCAGTCGAGGTGGGATGCTCTTTGGAGTGTCGGTTTGAACTTGGTGGATCAAATGGCCTGCTTACATACTGTAGTGATTCTGTGGGAGCTGGACTTCACCCATTCAGACTGCTTCTGTTCTATGAATAGCTCAGTTGGCTGGATAACTGGTTTATGGTGCAGTGTAACACCAACAGCATGGGTTCAGTTCCTGCACCAGCTGAACTTACCGTGAAGGACTCTCCTCCTCAATCTCTCCCCTCGCCTAACTAGTGGTGACCCCCAGGTTAAACCACCACCAGTTGTCTCTCCAATGAGAGAGAAACCTATGGTCCTCTGGGACTACTGCAACTTGACCTGTTAAGGTTCTTGATTGTCAAGGGGATCAAGGGTTATGGGGAGAATGGGGTTGAGGAACTTATCAGCCATGATTGAATGGCGGAGCAGACTCGATGTGCTGAATGGCCTAATTTCTGCTCCTATGTCTTATTAACTCTTTTCAAAAAAAAAACAGCGTCTCACAAGCTGCTTTATTGGCTTTGGAGCAGACTGCTCACTACCTCTGTCTCAACCTTTCTACATAATGAAAAAAAGGACAAAATACACCTCTTAGAGCCATTGTATCACCACAATTAAGTGTGAATTTTTACAGCTGAGGGTCCCAGACACAATTCACCTAGAACCTTTACATCCAAGAGACGGAGGAAAGCTGACCAGCACAGTGTTTTGACTTACTGGGAGTGGTGCACCAATTATCAAGCTCCACTGTTCCGCACACCATCACAAATGTGTAAATACCACAAACCACATAGAAGATCAGTTTGTCTGACTGACTGCTATGTAAGACAAAAGCAATTCACACAC
Source organism: Rhincodon typus (assembly GCF_021869965.1). Taxonomy (NCBI): domain Eukaryota; kingdom Metazoa; phylum Chordata; class Chondrichthyes; order Orectolobiformes; family Rhincodontidae; genus Rhincodon; species Rhincodon typus. Next base: position 14,667,478 of record NC_063360.1, on the reverse strand, counting down.
AGTTTGATCATTCACAACAAAATACTTTATTTATTGTAAACACAAGTTATTATTTATTACATGGCAGAGAGAATTGAAGGATAACTAACCTCCTACAATGTGAGTTATACTATCCACTTTAAACCCATACCCTAAATATAGACACACATATTTTCAAATAAGACAGGTAGCAAATATGCATGGAAAATATAGACAGGCAATACAAAATTCTGAAAACCAAAAGTCTAGATCAGAAGGGTGACTTAAATTGTCTCCCACAGACCTTTTGATTTTAGAGTGATTGTTATTCTACTCAATAGTTGATCAGGTAAACAAGGTCTTATATCAGAATTTTTTCTTTTGTTCCTTTTTATTTGTCTTTTCACTCACTTGGAGAGATGGAGAAAGATATTTTCTGCTTGCAGGTTCCGGATGGTTCTGGCTGTACTACTTCCGTCAATCTGTAGCAAACTGCAGTTCAATCAATCTGAGGCCTTTCATCAGGCAGTAAATCCTTAACTCAAAAATTCCTGACTCAATAATGTGACAATCTTAATGCTCCAAAAGCAACATTGTCTTGCACAGCTAAAAACGCATATCACTTGATTTTTCGAAGTTGCAAAACTCTTGGTATTTCCCTACATAACACTGCCCAACTTCCTTTTCCATTTACAGTCCAAAAAAGGGAAAAAATATAGTCTGTTACAATAGTTCTCACAAATTAAAGTTTAATTGCACTTTACCATTCAACCTCAGGTACTTAAATTGTCAGATAATCTTTGGCTCATTAGCTTTTAATAACTTGAACAAACGTGAAAAAGATTTGGTGACAGTTCTATAAATAAAAGCCATTTTGTTACCTGCAACATTGAGAATAGCAGGTTTTGGAGTATGTTGTGGTGGATGAGAGTTGATACATAACTTGAACAAAAAGATTATTGGGCCTTTTGACAGTCTGACCTTGCCTATTATTTCTTCTTCAGAAATGCATCTACCTCCCATTCATTTTTATCCTGATTTATGTCTGCACCTGTCACACGGGAAATTGAACCACTATCGATTTAACTGAGATTCCAAAAGATTGGTGAACAATTTCCTCCCAGTAGGAAGATGGGAACATCAGACTAGTGTCCCAGGGTCACCTCTGCCCTTATAACATTATTGATGTGTGCTTTTAGATTCATTAAAGAAAGGAAAGATAAATGGCATCGATACTTTGCTTGGGAGATCAGGTGTTTAGCCACAATAAAGGTAACATTGCTACAGTCTTACTATACCATAGGGCTGCTCTCTCTCATTAGACAGAGATGATTAGTGGTGATTTAACCTAAGGATCACCATGCCTCAGGCAAGAATCCTTCATGGTAACCTCAACCAGTGCAAGAATTGAACACATGCTATTGGAATCACTCTCCATTGCAAACCAGCCATCCAACCAACCAAGTGAGCTATCACTTGTGAATTATGTAATATGTCAATAACATCACGTGCCAAGGCTGTCACATACCTTGAGCACAAATGTAGTATTTGGTTGGGGTGCTACTTTAAGTACTCAATCAAATATCTGATTTGTTATCTGTCAATAAATCACAAGGGAAGAAGTGGCTAATCAGGATTATGTAACCGAGAGAAAACCCAACATTTAAATCAGTTTTTTTCAAATTCACACATCACATGTATGAAAAAATAAATTATGCATAATTTGTTCAAACCATTTGTGTTCTCTGTTTAAGTTGGTGTATTGTGTGTTAGCTGTTGACTCAGAGATAATAAGCTTATTTCCCAGCTAGAAGATTGTAGGTATACACCTCATACTGGAAACAAATTCACACTGATGGTACTCATAGAGTGCAACAGCCAGAAGAACTACCTTTCAGATGAGATATCAGACCCACTCTTTCAGGTGCATGTAAAAGATTCCATGCTACTGTTTTAAGAATAATGTGAGGGTTATTACTGGTGATACAGTCAATATTTATCCCTCCGTCAGCACAAAGACACAACGAGATTTGATTGCTTTTATGTTTGTGAAACCTTGCTATTTGCAAACTGCCTGCTGCAATTTCTGCATTACAACAATGACTATGTTTCAGCAGTGGCTGTGTAGTGTTTTGGGTCACTCTGAAGTCATGAAAGGACTCTTAAATTAAAATTCTTTCTCACTCTTAAAAATTTCATTTATATTGTAACAAAGGCAATAGAATATCGCTCAATCCTGGATGAAAAACACAACACACTGTTTCCTCTTTGTAGAATACGTGGAACAATCCCTCTTCCGAAGCTACACTGGTCCTATCCCCCACCTCTTCCTCCGTTATATCGATGACTGTATCGGCGCCGCCTCGTGGTCCCACGAGGAGCTCGAACAGTTCATCCATTTCACTAACACGTTCCACCCCAACCTTAAGTTCACCTGGACCATCTCCGATACCTCTCTCTCCTTCCTGGACCTCTCTGTTTCCTTCTCTGGCAACCACCTGGAAACCAGTATCTATTTCAAGCCTACCGACTTCCACAGCTACCTAGAATACACCTCCTCTCACCCACCTTCCTGCAAAAATGCTATCGCCTATTCCCAATTCCTTTGCCTCCACAGCATCTGCTCCCGAGATGAGGCATTCCACTCACGGACATCCCAGATGTCCTCGTTTTTCAAGGACCGCAACTTCCCCTCCATAGTGGTCAAAAATGCCCTCGACTGCATCTCTCGCGTTTCCCACAACTCATCCCTCACACCCCCTCCCCGCAATAACAACAAAAACAGAATCCCCCTCGTCCTCACATATCACTCCACCAACCTTTGGACCCAACGCATCATCCTCCGCCACTTCCGCCACCTGCAATCTGACCCCACTACCAAGGACATTTTTCTCTCCCCACCCTTATCTGCCTCCTAGAGGGACCGCTCTCTCCGTGACTCCCTTGTCCACTCCACACTCCCCACCACCCCCGGCACTTTTCCCTGCAACCGCAGGAGGTGGTACACCTGCCCCTACACCTCCCCACTCACCCCCATCCCAGACCCCAAGAAAACCTTCCACATTAAATAGATGTTCACCTGCACATCTGCTAATGTGGTATACTGTATCCGCTGTTCCCGATGTGGCCTCCTTTACATCGGGGAAACCAAGCGGAGGCTTGGGGACCGCTTTGTGGAACACCTACACTCGATTCGCGACAAACGACTGCACCTCCCAGTCGCGAACCACTTCAACTCCCCCTCCCACTCCTTGGACGACACGTCCATCCTGGGCCTCCTCCAGTGCCACAACGATGCCACCTGGACCTCGTATTTTGCTTGGGAACCCCTGCAGCCCACTGGTATCAATGTGGACTTCACAAGCTTCAAAATCTCCCCGCCTCCAACCTCATCCCAAAAGCAGCCCAGCTCATCCCCGCCTCCCTAACCTGTCCGTCCTTTCTCCCACCTATCCACTCCTCCCACCTCAACCCCCACCCCCACCTTCTACCTACCAGCCTCATCCCTGCCTCCTTGACCTGTCTGTCTTCCCTTGACTGACCTACCCCCATCCTAACTCCCCACCGACACTCACCTTTACTGGCTCCATCCCCGCCTCCTTGACCTGTCTGTCTCCTCTCTACCTATCTGCTCCTTTATCCATCTTCCATCCGCCTCCCCCTCTCTCCCTATTTATTGCAGAACCCCCTTCCCCTCCCCCATTTCTGAAAAAGGGTCCAGACCCGAAACATCAGCTTTCCTGCTCCTCTGATGCTGCTTGGCCTGCTGTGTTCATCCAGCTCTGCATCTTGTTATCTCTAACACTGCCTTAAAGGTAGTTATTAAGTATTACAAATGCTTACAAGAAGTTCCTCTGTTGAGAAAACACAGTGTGGAGCTGGAGGAGCACAGCAAGCCAGGCAGCATCAGAGGAGCAGGAAAGTTGATATTTTGGGTTGGGACCCTTATTCAGAAATGGGGGAGGGGGAAGGGATCTCCGAAATAAATAGAGAGAGAAGGGGTGGGGCTGGGGAAGGTAGGTGAGATGGTGATAGATGAGTGCAGGTAGGCAGTGGTGGGGATTGGTCAGTGAGGTGGGAGGAGCAGATAGGTGGGAGAAAAGATGGACAGGTTGTGTCAGGTCAAGGAGGTGGGGATGAGAGGGAGGGTTGGTCATGGGATAAAGCCGAGGATGGAGAGATTTTGAAACTGGTCTCTGAGCTTCAGCTTGGTCTCACCAATATAGAGGACGCCACATCAGGAGCAAGCGGAGGCTCGGAGACTGCTTTGTAGGGCACCTGTGTTCCATTCACAACAAACGACGACACCTTCCAGTCGTGAACCACTTCAGCTCCTCCTCCCACTCCCTGGGCAACCTGTCCATCCTGGGCCTCCTCCAGTGTCACAATGGTACCACCCGGAAACTGGAGGAGCAGCACCTCATATTCCGCCTTGGGAGCCTACAACCCAATGGTCTCGATGTGGACTTTACCAGTTTCAAAATGTGCTTACCTGCACTCACCTATCACCATCCCACCTACCTTCCCCAGCCCCACCCTTCCTCTCTATTTATTTTGGAGCTCCCTTCCCCCTCCCCCATTTCTGAAGAAGGGTCTCAACTTGAAACGTCAACTTTCCTGCTCCTTTGATGCTACCTGGCCTACTGTGCTTTTCCAGCTCCACACTGTGTTGTCTCTGACTCCAGCATTGGCGGTTCTTACTATCTCTTCCTCAGTGTTGATCTTTTATTGTGTTTGAAGTCTGAGCTTGACTTCAAAGCTTCTGCCGGATCCTGATATGTTCTCAAATTTTAATTACCCTTGACTAATTGTGTGTGTGTGTGAGAATGAGTTGGATCACGAGTGATTGTTCACACAGTGGTTCTGTGGGATTGCAATGTCCACAGTTCACCACAGCAATCCACATCACGTTATAGTCAGGCAGAAGGTGACTCATGCTACTGTTAAGCAATTCTTTCAAATGTGCTTTATTAGTTAAATAGGAACTCATTGAGAGTCAGTTTTCTTCAAAATCACTGAATAACAGATAAAGCTTTGTTAATCAATATCAATATAGGGATGACCTATGAAATGATATTCCTCAATGACAAACGGGCAATGCTATTGTTTCTGTGTAACTAACAACCCGTGAATTAGATGTAAGAAATCATGGCCATTAAACCTAAGAACACAATTGCTTTAGAGGGCTCTAAGTTACAGAGAAAATGGAGTTGAATTCTAAGAGGTTGCAAAGTCTTATTGCTACAGATTTTGCTGATTTTACTTAATAATTTGTTTCACATGGAAATGTCTATATATCATTGGCTAAAAGTCTGAGAGTTTAGCTATTTTAAATCTGAGCAAGCCCTGGTCCCAATAGTTTTCCATTCTAAGATTAAGCTGTTCTTTATATGTTTCTGCAACAGGGAATTTTATCTTTGTGACAGGCGGCTACTTCCGAGAAAGTGTGGTATGGTACTGTGTGGACTGGGTGCTGGTTTATAACTGCTGTGAAGACAGTTGGATGGAAGGACCGTCGATGAAGCAGTCTCGTAACTGGCATTGTGCAGTTGGTGTTGGGATGTACCTGTACGTACTGGGAGGGAGCACTGATGAGGCTGTCATCGCTGATGTTGAGCGACTTCCATTGATGGCCACAGAGTGGGAGAAAACAGCGCCCATGATGCGACCCGTGGAGAGGGCTGCAGTGGTCAGCACTGGCACCAATGTATATGTTTTGTGTGGACTGGATGAAAATGGTGACGTTTACAGTGGGGTGCAGCGGCTAAATGTGGACAACGATGTTTGGGACGTGATCTCCTTCTCCCCGCTTCCTCGGTAGGTCCTGTTTCATTTTCATGAGGGAGTTAGTTTGACACTATTTTGCAGTTAAGAACATGTCTTTAGCTACTCTGGCTTTCAGCTCGAATTGGTCGTGTTTAAGCAAAGCCTGTTTAGACCTATCTTTTGGTTCTTGTCCCCTGAGTACATTGTTTTGCCTCATAAGCCCTTTTGTTATTCAAACCCTTCAGGCCTTTCATCTTATCAGAGCCCTTCTTATTCCTCCTTTCACTGTTCATACTTACTTAAAATTTGATTAACTTTCTCAAAAAGGTCACAGATCTGAAATATTAACTGGGTTTGTCTCTGTGCGTTTTCATTTGATTTGCTGAGGTTTATTTCGAGTATTTTCCATGAATGGTTAAGTTCACAGTGATCCTGTTTAAGGTTAGCTTTGCCTGTGATGAGGTAGCTGCACTGTATCAGATATCTCAGGATTAAACACAGATCAGCAGCACTGTCACTGACACTAGTGTTTTCTTTACCTGTTTAAGGTATGATCTCTGTGCCACCATTCTGAATGGTGCAGTGTACGTTGTGGGAGGTCAGACGTTCCGTCTGGACACAGACACTGATGAGTGGACTCCAGTGGATGAGGAACGCTTCAATCAAAAGTTCTTTAGTGGTTGCACAACTGTTAACGGGAGGATCTTTGTCCTTGGGGAGAGGAGAGGGAACACATCCATCCCAAACATGATTCTCTTTGATCCCTATACAGAAACATGTCAAGTAGTGAATGCAGCTGTGCCCTGTCCACTCCCTATTCGAGGCTGTGTGTCCATCCGAAAGTTCAACGTGAGATTTGGAATTTAATCAGATACAGTTTAAGAGAATGAGTCACTTGTGTCACTGGCCCTGTATCTGTGCTGCCCTTTTGACAGTAGCATCGAGGTGAGGGAATCACAGTGCCAGCTTTCTCAGCTCAGGAGAGACCACAATCACAACTGCTTTCTGGTTACCCTGGACAAAATCTGGAATCCTGATTGGACATTAGATGAGGTGTCAATCAAAAAGTACCCCTAGGTAAACCATCAATGCATTAACGAGAATCCCTGACCCACAGCCAGTCCCTTTGGGGCTGTTTATCCTGGTCTGCTGGACAGTGAGCTGAATGTCATTTTTTTCACCCTCATTCAGGCTTTTCCTGCTTCCTGGCTTGGTTAATATAATGTTTTCCTGGTCATCCTACAATAAACCCTAGCTCAACCACAACCCTATTGCCTGTATCCTTTTTCTCCTTTATTCGTTCAGAGGATGACAGCATCACTGGCTAGGCAGCGTTTATTGTCCATCCCTAATTTCCCAGAGGGCAGTTAAGAGTCAGCCACATTGCTTTGGGTCTGGAGTCACACATAGGCCAGACCTGGTAAGGATGGCAGTTTCCTTCCCTAAAGGACATTAGTGAAGTTTTTCCCCAACAATCGGCAATGGGTTTATGGTCATCATTAGACTCTTAATTCCAGATACTTTTTGAATTTAGATTCCACCATCTGCCATGGCGGGATTTGAACCCATGTCCCCAGAACATTATCTGGCTTAACAGTCCATTGATAATACCACTAGGCCATTGCCTCCCCTCTATCCCATCTTACAAGTTTGGTTCTGAAGAAAAATCATGCTGGACTTGAAACATTAACTCTGTTTCTCTCCATGGATGCTGCCAGACCTGCTAAATGCCTCCTTTTGCAGTTTAAGCATCACCTGTGCACTCTGACTGTGGCCTCTTATGCATCTGCTGACACCCACTACCTCCACCCTGCTATTGGCATTGCAGTGACCTAGACCATATATTCAATAGAATTCCTCCCTCTATCCAGCTCCCTATCTGCTGCTTTAAGACCTTTATACCTGTTCTTGGTTCAGCAGCCGTTTTCCCATGCCTTGGCACTATTGGACATTAAAAAGGTGAGTTGTTTACCTAGAGTCCTACTTATTCGTACTGATCTGCAGCAGACCAGAGCCAGTACAATGAACAATTGATCATTTTATGGGTTTTCTTTTCTTTCTGACCGTGTGTGTGTGTATTTTGGACTGAAAACAAAGTTGGGCTTTTCTGTCACCATTTGTAGCATCGCTGTAACATGGTGGAAGATTCCAGAGAATATGCACGCTATCACAGATGTTGGTGAGAAAGTCAGGAAATTGGATTCTTTGAATAAATTAAGTGTGAAATTCAGCAGAGGTACTGGGTAATATGAATCAATTTATTGTCCTACATCACTCTGCACCCACCACTCCACCCCAGTTGATACAACAACTTTAGTTTCCATAGCACATTTAACATGGTAAAATGTCTCAATGTGCTTCTCGAGAGCAGTATAAAACAGAATTGGACTTTTGTGCTGTATAATGAGCTATTAGGATGGGTGACCACAAATATGGTCAAAATCTTTGTTCTAAAGAGTGTTTTAAAGGCAAATAGGCCAATAGGGAGGTAATTCTAGAGCTTTGGGTCTGTGCAGCTAAAGATGAGGACACCAATAGAGAAGCATGTAAAAACACAGGAAGCTCATGAGATATGATTCAGAACAATCCACAAGCTCCTCCCCTTCATTGCCACAAACAGCTGCGGTGTAATAAAGGCTCTTCAGTATGCTAACAGGAAATTCTAGACATGCACCGCAGATCTTTTAGCAATAGGGCAAAACGACAAGAAAGTCTTCAAGATGGAGTCAGATCCACGCTTGAAGCTGGTGCCTGAAATGTTGAACTTGCCTTTTCACTTGTGTGTACTTAGAATCTTGGTGCGTAGCACCAGAAATTTTTGTTTGTGTTTTATGTTGTCAACATTCTTTTTTAACATTTCAACTTTAAATTTAGAGCTCCTGGCCTATTTATTTCCTGGACAAAACAGTAGAACTCCAGAGGAGAGGTTAGAGTGAGCGTCCTTGACAGTAAGACCACATTTGATCTTGTGTGGCATAAAAGAGCATTAGCAACAGAGTAATTGGTGTTCTGAGGAAGGGTCACTGGACCCAAAACATTAACTCTGTTTTCTCCTTCACAGATGCTGCCAGACCTGCTGAGCTTTTCCAACAACTTTGTTTTTGTTTCAGAGTAATTGGGAATCGGGGAAAGCTCTGCTCAGTGGAATTATTTTTAGCACAAAGGAATGTGGTCGTGGTTGTTGAAGTTTAGTCATTTCAGCTTCAGGAGTTCCTCAGGGTAGCGTCCTAGGCCCAAATATCTTCACTGCTTCATCAGTGACCTTCCCTCAGAAGTGGGGATGTTTGTTGATGGCTGCACAATATTCAGCACCATATGTGACATCCGAGTTTCTGAAGCAGCCCTTGTGCAAATGGAACAAGAACTGGACAATATCCAGGTATGGTCTGACAAAGGGCAATTAACATTCATGCCACTTAAGTGCCAGACAATGACTATCACAGATGAGAGAGAGTCTAATCATTGCCTCCTCAGTGGCATTGCCACTATTGAATTCCCCCATATCAACGTTGTGATTGTTACCATTGACCAGAAACTGAACTAGACTAATCATAGAAATACCGTGGGGAATGGTCAGAGATTAGAAATCCTGAGGGGAGGAACTCACTTCTTGTTCACCCTCTGCAAAGCACAAGTAAAGAACGTGATAGAGTACTCCTGACCTGCCTAGACGAGTGTAACTCCAACACCACTCAGGAAGCTTGAAACCATCCAGGACAATTCAGCCTGCATGGTCGGTGCCATATCCTCAAGAATTTGCTCCCTCCATCACCGACATACAGTAGCAAGCAGCATGTAACATCTACAAGGTGCACTGCAGAAATTTACCATATGTCCTGAGAGAGCTTCTTCCAAACCCATTACTGCTACTATCTGGAAGAAGGTCAAAAGACATATGGAAACACCACCACCCACAAGTTCTCTTCCAAACTGTCACCATCCGGATTTGGAAATATGTTGCCATTTCTTCGTGTTGCTAGGTCAACATCCTGAAAGTCCCTAACAGTATCGTGGGTTTACCTAAACAAAATGAGCTACAGCAGTTCATGTCTACTTTTTCAAGGCAACTAGGGATGGGCAATCAATGCTGTATGAACCAGCAATACCTGCAGGCTGAATATGTCTAAGTTTGCCATCTCCTGTTGTGGCATTGAATGTGAGGACCTCTCTTTGACATAAGTTATCAGTTGTTGTTGGTAGACAATAAAGGTGCCAAAGTGTTGAGTTACTAGAACCATACAGAATTATAGAAATTACAGTAATTTGATCCTTCGAGCTTGTGTCAGCCGCTGAAGAGGATGTATCTGTTCCCAAATGGATCACGAAGTAGAAATACTCCCATGTTGTGTTGGGTTATGGAACTAGGTGGAGGCGATTGACAGCCAGCACTGGGCATTAAAGGAATTTGTGGCTTCACTGCAACAGATGGAGAAAAATACTAGAAATCAAGAATTCTAACAATCACCTCCTGTAACTGTGACAGAAAACTTCTTCAGGCCTCTATCCTGGAATTTTACTAGCAGTCCAATAAATTTTTCATGGGAAAATTGAATGGTCAGTCTATGTTCATTTTTGTAATTAGAAGTTTGTGACACTTGCGTTTCAACGTCAGTACCAATACTACATCAACTCCCAACACTACATTCATAGAATGAAAGTTATGCAGCCCAGGACACCATTCAGCTTTTTGAATCTATGCCAGTTCTTCCAAACAACATAAATTTGTCCCACTCCATTCCTCTTTCTCCAGACCCTTGCAATTATTTCCTCATTCAATTCTTTTCCAATTTGTAATTGAAGGCCACTGCTAAATCTTCCCTATGACATTCATGTGACACACCAAACAATGACATCTCAGCACATGACATCAGCTCAGCTCTTGACACTAGGCCCTGACATGCCATCAGTGAGCAACATCAGTTTAGTCCCCAGGACACCCATGTATGACCCACTGAGTGCCCTCACCTGAGCCATGATTCATGAGTGGGTGTCTTCCTTCTGGTGGGGTGGGTGGGAAGTGACCATATCTACCAGAGCTAAATTACTGACTAAATAGAGGCGATAATCCAGTCTTTGTCTCGGAGGAGAGCTTTGTGCTTTTGCTACTCCTAGGACCACCAAACTACAACGTGGTAAGAGTCAATACTTGTTCCTGCCAGCTAGTCACCTCTGGTATAATAGTTGAGGTTATGTTTTAATAAGCAATAAAATAGATATTATGACTGGTAGTGAATCTAGTTTTTGAAATGTTGTTGTTGCATTTATCCTTTGTTTACCCTGTTGTGATTGCACTCTGGGTAACAATGGTTGACTGGTGACAAGACAGGAAATTGTGGTTTGGGACTTCATTGACCAAATGGTTTGGTTGAAATGTGTAGAAGAAGCCAAATGGTGAAAAAGCAAATTGCATCAGTAGTGCAGTAAAGTGCGAGAACAGACAACTTGCTGTGGGAACAGGAGGATAAACAACTCCCAGAGAAGACAGAAACTAATAGTGTCTTGAATCCCAGACAAAATGCTTAAGTGTCGAGACCACCACTGTTGGCATGGGAAAGTTGACTCCCTCTACCAGCAATGGAGTACAGTAAGCCAATTGTTTGAAGATTGAAAGTAGCTTGGGTTGCCACAGATGGTTCAATTACATAATTTAGTATTTGGTGTGTTCAAATGATAGCTCAGCAATGATTAGATTAAATCTGCCTCCATGGGCTTTTCTGTGAAGATGCAAGAAGGAATTCCTGAGCATAGACAGTTATAGAGGTTTAGGTACTGCATTGACTGGTGACAAGTGAGTATTTACATGGATATTGCACCTCTATCCAAACTATAATGGCAACGGTGTTATCCTATGACAATACTACTCAGACATTAGGATGAATCAGCCTTATTGAATAAAACAGCCAGTTTACCAAACTGGGTTGTTACTTAAAATCATTAGAGAATTTGGCAAATGGAACAAAGAGTCAATTGACTTCCTAAACCTGGTTTTTCTAGCCTTGTTTGATGCTGCTACAGATCTCAGTGGGTACTGTCCAACATTGGTGTAGGTTTAGGTTAGTATTAGTCTGTTTCAATACAAGCATATGTTGCCTCTGCAAGATGATGGTATAGACTTGGATGAGTAGAGGCTGCACTGGCTCCGACAGCCTTCGAACAAAAACTGTGCTGAGCTAGTCTATTAACTGCTTGTATCAGTTTATTTCCTTCACTACATAGGGCCAAGTAAGTAATAGGATTTTTAAAAATTCTTCCATGGGTGTGGCAGCTGCTGGCAAGCCCAACATTTGTTGCCTTTCCCTAATTACCTTTGAAAATGTGAGCCGCCACCTCCAATTGTTGCAGTCCATACAGTGTAGGTGTACATATGTGGCACTGTTAGGACAGGAGGTCCACGACAGTGAGGGAACAGCACTTCTCCAGAGGTCCCCAGCATCACAGATGCTTGTCTTCTACCAATTCAGTTCATTCCATGTGTAAACAGGTACTGGATACCACAAAGAGAATGGACCTTGACAACCTTCCAGCAATAGTACTGAAGATTTTGTTCCAGAACGTGTCATACCTCTCGCCAAACTGTTCTTGTACAGTTAACAACACTGGCACGTATCCAACAATGTAGAAAATTGTCCAGATAGATCCTGTACATAAAAAGCAGCACAAATCCTGGCCAATTAGAACATAGAAAGTAGGAGCAAAAGCAGATCATTCAGCTGTTCAAGCTTTCCCTGCCATTCAGTATGATCATGATTGATTATACACCCAAGTACCCTGTTCCCACTTTCTCCCTATATCCTTTGATTCCTTTAAGCCTAAGAACTATATCTAATTCCTTCTTAAAAGCGTTCAATGTTTTGGCCTGAACCGCTTTCTGTGGCGGAGAATTCTACAGGCTCAGCACTGTCTGGGTGAACGCCTCATCATCTCATTCTTAAATGGCATATCCGTATGCTTAAACTGTGACCTCTAGCTCTGGACTTCCTAGTCATTAGGAACGTCCGGTGTTTACCTTGTCTAGTCCAATTAGAATTTATAGGGTCCCATGAGACCCCCCTTCATTCTTCTAAATTCCAGTGAATATAGTCCTATTTGATCTAGTTTGTCTTCATACATCAGTCCTGCCATCCCAGGAAGCAGTTTGGCAGCAGTTCACCAACATCTTCTCTAGGGAAATTAGGGATGGGAAATAAATGTTAACCCAATCAGTGACACCCACATCTCAAAAATAATTTAAATTATTAGTCAGTGCTGGGGCTTACATCAAAGTGAATACAAATACTGACAGCCTTACCTGTCCCTAGCTCTGGATGACATCAGGCATGTCACATCAGTCACTTGGTCATCAGTAAATAATTGTGGGTGCCATTAAAGTGCTTCCTTATGTTCAGTTTTCATTTCTCCAGTGCTACTCCATTTCAGTTCTGATTACAACCTTCGTTCAGACATGGACAACAAAGCTAAATTCTAGAAGTGAGGTGAGAGAGTCAAATGATGCCAAGGGCAATCACTAAGTGTGGCATCAAGGAGCTCCAGCAAGATTTGTGTTAGTGGAATTGAGGGAATACGCTCCTCCGCTGGTTGGAATCATACCTGGCACAAAGGAAGATGTTGTGGTAAAGGAGGTCAGTCATCTCAGCACCAGTATATTTCTGTAGGAGTTTCTCAGAATAGTGTCCAAGGCCCAACCATCTTCAGTTGTTTCATCAATGACCTTCCCTCCTTCATAAGGCTAGAAGCTCACTGATGTGCACACAATGTTCAGCACGACTCATCGGATACTGAGGTGGCCCAGGAGTGATGTCCATATGCAGCAAGACCTGGACAATTTCCAGATTTGGGCTTACAAATGGCAAAAGTAACATTTATGCCACAGAAGTGGTGCTAGGTAATGACAATATCCAACAAGAGAGAATCTATACATGGTAATGCCATTGAATGTCAAGGAGTCATCTGACTCCTCCCACTATTAACATCCAGGTGTTACCATTGCCCTGAAACTGAACTGGGACAGCCATACAAGTTCTGTGACTACAAGAACTGATCAGAAGCAGCAAGTAACTCACCTCTCGTCTTCCCAGAGCCTGTCCACCTAGGCAAGGCACAAGTTAGGAGTATGATGGCAAGTTGGGAGTATTCGTTCATGAATGCAACTCCAACACTTAAATGCTTAATACTATCCAAGACAAAGCAGCCTGTTTGATTGGCATCACATCTATTCCCTCTGCCACCAGTGCTCAGTAGCAATAGCATGTACTATCTACAAGATGCACTGCAGAAATTCATCCTTAGATAGCACCTTTCAATCCCACAACCACTACCATCCAGAAGGATGAGGGCAGCAGATGCACCATAACCTGCAAATTCCCAAGTCAGTGATAGTGTCCCTACCCATGTGTCAGGGATACCCAGGTTCAAGTGCCATCAATCTGAAGTACGTAACAACATCTGAGCAGGTTAATCAAACAATATCTGAGAGGAGGTCTGGAGCTGATTGGCCTTGATAGCACTGTCAAATGACACATTCCATCACTTTGCTGATGAGAGGGAGTATACTGATGGGATGATAATTGATTGGATTGGTCCTGCTTTTTGTGGATCATACCTGGGCAGATACCTATGTTGTATCAATACTGTATCAGCTTGGCAAGGGGCACAGCTAGTTCTGTATCAAGTCTTCAGTGCTGCAGCTGGGACTTGGATTTATTTTGTCCGACTGCACTGGGGGAACCTTTCTTGATATCACATGGAGTGTATCAAATTAACTGAACACTGACAGCTGTGATGCTGGGGCCTTAAGACAGTAACTGAAACCCTTCTAGTTAAAGGCGATAGTGCAAAGACAAGGCTAAAACTTTCAGACACACGGGCCTGCTATATCTGATAATGGGGCCTCCTCTCATTAGTTGCTTAGTCCTAGAAAGCTATGAAATCTGATTGAGGTTTCTCTAATCATGAGGGGGCTGGACAGACTAGATAGGGTGAAACAAGAACAAGAGGGCATAGATTTAAACTGATGTGCAAATGAAGGAAGAGCGATGTGTCCAAATACACACTCACATCAAGTAGTTAGGGTATGGAGGGCAGTGCCTGGAAAAATAGTTGAACAGGTTCAACAGAGGCATCCAAGAGAGCACGAGAGGTTTTGTTTTTAATAGTTATGGGGTGCAGGGATATAGGGAAAATGCAAAAGATTGGCATTAGATAAGAGTTGGGTCCAGGCACAATGGGCTGAATGGCCTCCTACAGCACCATAACATTTCTGTGACAGGATACCAGAGCTTTGATCTGATTTGTTGGTTATGGGATTGTCTAGTTGCATCAATAGCACACTACTTCTGTAGTTCATCATACGGTGATCCTGTATTTTAGCTTTACCAGGCTGGCATGGTATGTCAGTTGCCATTCCTGGCAAGTACACTCCTCATTGAAACATAGTTGATCCCTTGGCTTGATGATAATGGTAGAGTTAGGGACATGCTAGGACACAGGTTAAGATTATGGTGGAATACATTTAGGCTGATGCTGAGGGTCCATCATTTTAGATGGACCTCTTCTGAACCTATTCCATTTAGCATGGTGGCAATATCACAACACATCAGAGGCAGGACTTCATCCCCACAAGGACTATGCTGTGGTCATTCCTAGAAACATTATCATGGACAGACGCATTGGAGATAGGTGAAATGGTGAGGATATTCTCTCAGCTGCTACAGTCCTAGCCTGTCCTTTCCAACTACTATTGACAGTCCTGAGCAAAGTCCCTCAACCAGAGAACATTCTGTGCCTTTGTGGCCTTCAGTGCTTCTCCCAAGCATTGTTCAACATGGAGCAATGGTGATTGTGGTAATCAGCAGGAGTTCACTTTCCCCACTTTGGTGCCGAGACTAGGCCTGAAGTCAATGTTAAAAACTTCCATGGACTTTGCCCGAGTGTCACAGTTGGTGGGTCTGGTATGTGCTGTCTCACCAGCAGGACAGTGTTGCGTTACTGTCACTGGGTATGACTGTCTTTCAGCTGACATTCTCTCAAAATCCTGTGTTAGGCTATTGCTCGACTGGTATCTAACCAGTGGCCAATTCAGAAAGCAGCTAGAGTCAGCCACATTGTAATTACTATAGTTTCATCACATGTAGGGCAATAGATGAGGACAGTAGATTTCCTTCCCTAAAATGGACATTAAAAATCCATCCAATTCAGTAATGACAATTTGGCACTTTTGTGGTCACCATTACTGCAGTCAGTTTTGTATTCTAGATTAACTAAATTAAACAATTTAAATTATTTCCCAGTTGCCAAAGTGGCATTTGAATTAATATTTCCACATTGTTAGTTGACTAACAATGTGACCATACCCTTGTTTACAAGTCTGTTTTAAGTCTTCCATCTAGTGTGTTGTGACTGTAAGATGAGAGAGATTTAGAAATACTGCTTTCACTTAACTCTAGTTCTTCCGTCAGCCCAGAGATATTTGTGATGAGACATTTCCTCCATGAGATCAATAGTCTTTTCTCTTACATATTCAAAATACAAATATATAGTCCTCCCAGTTGGCAAACATTGCAATCCAAGTGTTTGAACTGTTTGAAGTTTTATTTTAATTGCAAGGCTATTGGCTACCTGCCAGACTCCTATGGAAGGAGGTTGTCTGAAAACAAATAGAAAAATCAGTCACATGTACATACCACACAGTGCTGCTCGGGAAGGGGGTAACACAATGACCTTAAACTAAATTTTCCTGAATACTGGAAGCTCCTGCTGCTGTGTTACAAACTCTTCAGGAGCCTTGGAGAATTTCCAGTTAGGACTGCATTAAGTACAGTTTTGTGGTGCAGTTTCCTGGCCCCTCCAAGATTAAAGGCACAATCTTGACTGACATTCGTGCGCATTATTGAGGGAGCACTGCACTGGAGATGCTGTCGTTCTGATTTTTTTTTTTTTTTTTTTTTTGAAAAAAAGATTAAAAATTTAAGGCCTGAGCCTACCAGAATTTAAAACAAAAATCAATTCAAAGCATTCTCCCAGTGTGCTGGCCAATATTATACCTCAAAGACTAAACACAGACTATGTAGTTGTAATGTATAACATTTGTTTAAGTTTGCAATCCATAAATTGGTTGCTATGTTTACCTTCAGTGACTGTATTTCATTAATTGTGAAGCACTGATGGATTTGATGAAAAAAAAAAGTGCAAAATGTCAGTTTCACTTCACTCCTTTTATTGGTCTAGACTATATTTGAACTCTGGTCCCAAAAGTGTCTAAAGATTAGCTCCAGGCAATGTATAATCCATCATTTACTAACCAAAATACACCTGGGCGATGACTCTACAGCTGACAAACCAGGCATGATTTAAGTGTTACTGATGGAAAAAATACACAATTGTAAAAAATTATTTAATTTATTCAGATATTATTTCAAAACAAACCTTGAGATGATCAAGTGATGTAGAATCAGACACTGTCAATCAGTTCCAGTAATGAAATCTAAGTGCACTCAGAGATTGGCTTTATATTTACAAAAACTGTAACCAAGGCTGTCATTTACACAAAGTCACTCAGTCTTGATTTAAATTTAACTCCAAAAAGATTAAACAAACATGAGCACCCTAATGAATTGAGAAAATCATAGGATCATTTCAATCCTTTGTTATAGCTCATGCAGTTCTAGGCTCTGCTACTAATTGCAAAAAGAGTTTCTTTCAAACTGTCCTGCAACAAGCCATCTTCTACTGTTCTGAATTCAGATTATGTCTAATTTTATAAAATTGATCATAAAGTCACAGTCTCCAAACTTAAAACAAGATTCTCTCTGGCCCTGTTGACTTTTCTCCCATAGCATTATGGCAGTCGCATACAAAACATCCAAACAGTGTCACAATTTCCATATTGAAGATGTGCACTTTGAGATGATTAGATCTGGAAAAACTGAACAGCAGGTACACTCAGACATTCCACAAATACATGCAATGGGACAGTGATCTATCACACCCCATCTTAAAAAAAAGTGTTCATTTCTGGACGACATTTTGTGTTACTGCATCATTTCACCAGCAAAGATTGCTGTTCTTCACTGCCTTTTGCACCTTCTGGAAACACACGTACAATGTGGTAATTCCACAGAAATTGGAATTTTAAACTTTATTAAAAAATTATTTTTGATGAGCCAAAGTAACCTCCATTACATGTGATGCCAGCTTACCCACAGTGCACTGGAAGTGAGGGATAAGTGCCCTCCTTAGTGCTGACATATTACAGGGTGGTTACAACAGAAACCACTGGGTGGGGATGAGGAGGGAGAACTGCAAGAATTAAAACTGTCAAAGCACGATTCTTTCCTGTTCAACGTTTGTGAATACATGCTAACCCAAGTGCAAAAAGTATCTCAGTTGCATCGCAGCACTTTGATCATTTCCAAAACTAATTGCATCTCAAAACTAATTGAAACAAAAACAACCCTTTAAATTTGCCTTCTTCCAGCCCAATGATACTACCAAAATTTGTGATGTTAAATATTAACTATTCAAACACACCAAATAAATTCATCAGTTCTGCCTCCTGAATAAAAACAAATTGTAACAAACATTACAATTATTTAGCCTATTGAGACAAAAATGGTTTAGGTTGGGATCTGGAATATCATGTTAGTTTCCCATGGAGTTCCCTCTCTCAGCTGTTCAAACTTTTCCAAAGAATCCACCCAGATTACAAGTGTGCACCACCTAGTGTCCACTATGAGAACTACACAGTAAGGTCCAAGGGAATGAATGACACCATGGGCTAGGGGTGCAGGGGTCAAGAGAAAACAAATTAAAAAGTGTACTGGTCACTTCTATAAAAATGTCCAAACAACTCAACTCAATACTTCAATATCAAAAGGTTACTTGGATCAGTTCCTGAATTGTCTGTCCATACGAAGGTCTCAACAGTGAATTGAGAACGCTGTGTTAGATGTGTTTTGATAAGGAACAGAAGACAAACGAAGAGAGCTTTGACAGAGTTCATGAAGGAGACGGGCCTATTGTTGTCGGTTTGTCAATTTGTCAATTCTGTAGTTCAGACACTTTTCACAACACATAGGGTGGATCTCAAAACAGGCAGATGTTAGTGTTCATCAGCAAAAAGCAAAGTGAATTTGTTTTTAAGTAACAGCTCCCAATCCATCCTCAGCGATGTAGCTACCTGCTACCTGGCTTTGGGCAACTTGTTCCTTTCAGTTGATTTACTTTTCATCCCATTTGTCATTTTACTTAGCACACCATTGTGATTGGATGATGCAGACTTTGTTTTCATTCTCTCATCTTCCTCCTCCTCTTCCTCTGTCCCATCACTTTCATCATCACTCCTTTCATCCTTATCAATCTAGAAGAGATACAAAAGATTACCAAAACTTTCCAGAGGGAGATTATACACTTTCAGACTCCATCACCTGGGCTAATTGTACAAGATACCAACCTGTACCCAATACCCTTCTTCCACAATCTTTCTGGAATGTCTACACCATACTTTTATAGTCTTCTATTTCCACCCTGAAAATGTCCCAGCCTCATCTCAGGAGGGAAATAGAACAGTGGAGTGGAGAGCAGACATTCCTACCACTCTCCTCTTTCAGCAGGAGAATGGTCTGTTCCTTCCAACGGGGTAACATTGTGTACAGAACATGAAGTAGTGCTTGACTAAGAACAAATCTTTCAGCTCTGTGATACAACCTGTAATTTGCGAGAATCTTAAAATCTCAAGAACAACCTGTTGATCTAAAGGAAAAGATTCCTTGGAACCCTGCAAAGTTGACTGTGGTCAGCTCAGAGTACAACGGTCAAAAGCAAGCCAAGTTCAGGTACCAGTTCATTACTCTTAGTTTTATCATTGAATAGGAGGGTATCATTTAGATAGTTGTAAGATCAGGAGTGTGAAAAAATTCAGAATGGGAAGTGGATATAAATCACTCCTATAACAACAGGAATACCTCTGAACAGTACAAGCTCAGCTTATCAGCCTTAAATCCAGTGGAACAAAATGTGCTGGAAATACACTGGACCTCCAGAGTTACAAAAAGAAAAGGCAGGTGGACATTGAGTACCAAGTTGTTCATGATGCATGCACAAAAACCATTTTCTGCTATAGTGCCTGTGGACTTTAGTTCATTTCATGCAGGAGTGGATACCTGATATTTGCCATTAAGTGGTATCAATTCACTTAGAGGAGGATGACAAAAATGATGTACTAGGGACGGTCTAGCATTTGGAAATGTATTTTTTAAAAAAAAAGTGGTGAAGGTGGTACAAGATGGAGTAGCAAAATAAAAATCAGCATGGCATTGCATGCAATGTCAAGTTTTAAAAAATTGATTAAGGACACCTAAATCTTAATTAGCCACCTTCCCTGGCATTAAGATTCTAAATGAGAGCACGTCCTGACTCTATTCATAAGTTACCATTTTCTGTCAAAGTTGCCATGATAACTCTCACTGGGGCCTTATTGATCTGTGGTTACACAGCGATTGGCTATAACACCAACGAGGAGGATCTGAAAGTTTGGGCAGTTACTGGATCATCTAACCCATTGTGAATCTGCGACAACGCTTTGAGTACAGGATCAAACTCCTTTTCCAAATGATGATTCAAGTTGGTGTGCGCAGCTCAGTCCAGTGAGTGGAGTTCACGATCTTGTTATGAAACTAACCCAAGTCAATTTACCAGCCCCAGTTGTGTTGCTTGCGCCCTTAAAGTCTGTTCTTCATAGATCTCTTATACATTTCACATGAAACACATCCTTACCTTACCAATAAATATGAACTTGGCTACCATTCGCAGAATGAGATAGGCCCAAAATATATGCAACAGCTGCAGGACCATCAGGAGAATATTGAAAAAATAGTAACCAAAGAAGGGCTGGAAAATCTCCATGGAGTGGTAGAAGGTGGTGTGAATTACCCTGTAAACAATAGTTTAAAACAGTTAGCAAAGACAGATGGGCAGCAGGGAAAGAAAGTGTCAAACAAGCAAAGAGATTGAGACATCCAACTCACATCTGTTGGGTCATGATTCACAGGCATAACATTCAGTTCAGTCTCACCATAAAAACTGCACTTCTTTAATGACAGAATGTGAAGGTCTCTTTATTCAAAGGAGATTGTTTAGGGAGGGAGATTAAAAAGTGGCTGCATGGATTCGGTAGAGCCAAACCTGCACAGAAGAGGTGTATCTGGATATGCTGCAGTGAGTGCTACATAGCTCAGAGTTAACGTCTGCAGTTCCCAATTAAATTCTATTCTCACGTGGCGTGGTATTAAAGGGAGAAAGAGAATTAAGAACCAGACACCTAATCACTCTGAACTATGTTGTAAACTGATAGCTGTTCCCAAATACTACTGTTTCATTAACATTTACTTGTCTAACCTCTATTTGATAAATTTGTCAACTAAACAGTTTCCAAAGATATCCACCACCTATAAAACACAGATACGTGATATTAAGGAGGAGCAAATTACTGCAGATGCTGGAGTCAGAACGGAAAACAAAGTGCTGGAGATCACAGGTCAGGCAGCATCCATGGAGAGAAAGCAAGCTAACGTTTCAAGTCTAGATGACTCTTCTTCAGAGCTGAAGTGAAGTGGGCAGCATTTATGCAATAGTGGGTGGGGTGGGGGGGCGGTGGCGGAAGTAGGTGTGTGGCTGATTGGAGTGCTGGGGGAGAAAGAATGTTAATAGTTCAGATTAAGTGATCAGAAAGTGAGAAAGGCAGAACAATGGTGTGGCTCAGTGGTTAGCACTGCTGCCTCAAAGCACTAGGGACCCGGGTTCGATTCCACCCTTGGGCGGCTGTCTGTGTGGAGTTTGCACATTCTCCGTGTCTGTGTGGGTTTCCTGCGAGGGCGAGGGCGAGGGTGAGGCCGAGATGTTGATAGGTGGATGCAGGTAGGGGGTTATTACAATTGGTCAGTGGGAAGGGTGGAGCAGATACGTGAATAGGAAGATAGGCAGGTCAGGAAGGGGGAAGGGGGTGGAGGAGGGCTGGACAGATTTTGAAGCTGGTGAAGTCAATGTTAAAGCCGCTGGGCTGTAAGCTCCCAAGGCGAAATATCAATTTGTTGTTCCTCCAGTTTACATGTGGCGTCACTGGCAGTGCAAGAGGCCAATGACGAACATATCTTCAGGGGAGTGGGAGGGGGGATTAAAACGGATGGCAACTGGAAGGTCAGGTTGATTGATGCATGTAGAGCACAGATGCTCTGCGAACCAGTCCCCGAGCCTGCATTTGGTCTCCCCAATATAGAGGGGACCACATTGGGAGCAATGAATCCAATAGATCAGGTTGGATGAAGTGCAGGTGAATCTCTGCCGGATCTGGAAGGATTTTTTGGGGCCTTGGACGGTGAGAAAGGGGAGGTGTGG
The DNA here is from genome assembly GCF_021869965.1 of Rhincodon typus. Taxonomy (NCBI): domain Eukaryota; kingdom Metazoa; phylum Chordata; class Chondrichthyes; order Orectolobiformes; family Rhincodontidae; genus Rhincodon; species Rhincodon typus. Next base: position 14,645,368 of record NC_063360.1, on the reverse strand, counting down.
GGACAGGTTTTGCAGGGAAAGGTACTGAGTTGTGGCAGAAGAACTGGTGGGGAGTGTACAGCTGATGAGGGAGTCATGAATGAATGCAGAAAGTGGACAGGGTGGAGAGGGAAATATCTTTTTGGTGGTGGGGTCCGATTGTAGGTGGCGGAAATGTCCAAGGATGATGCATTGGATTCGGAGGTTGGTGGGGTGGTACGTGAGGACTAAGGTGACTATCCTTATTGTTGAGGCTCTTGAGGGCAGAAGTGCAGGAAATGGAGGAGATGCGATTGAGGGCATCCTTAATTACAGAGGAGAAATTATAGACCCTAAACTAGGAGGATATCTGCGATCTCCTGGAGCGGAACAGCTCAACCTGGCGGCAGACATGGTGGAGGTGGAGGAATTGAGAATATGGGATAGCATTTTTACAGGGGGGTGGGTGAGAGGAAGTATAGTCAGGGTAGCTATGGGAGTCAATGGGTTTGAAATGGATGTCAGTGGTGAGTTGGTTTCCAGAAATGGAGACGGAGAGGTCGAGGTCCAGGAAGGGGAGGGAGGTGGTGTTAGAAATGGTCCAGGTGAATTTGAGAGTGGGGTGGAAAGTGTTGGCAAAGTTGATGAACTGCTTGAGCTCCTTGAGACAGTGTGAGGCTGCACCGATGCAGTCATCAACACAATGAGGAAGAGTTAGGGGTTGGTACTGGTATAGTTATGGAAGAGGGACCATTCCATGAATCCTACGAAGAGGCAGGCATAGCTCGGCCCATGGGTTGCCCATGGCCCCCACTTTGGTTTGTAGGAAGTGGGAGGAATTAAAGGGAGAAATTGTTGAGAGTGAGGACGAGTTCAGCCAAGCAAATAAGTGTGTCGGTGGAGGGGGACTGGTTGGGCCTATGGGACAGAGAGGTAGAGGGCTTTTAAGCCCTCTGTGTGGGGGCTACAGGTGTACAGGGACTGTATGTCCATGGTGAAGATGAGATGTTGGGGCCAGGGAATTGAAAATCTTGGAAAAGGTGGAGGGCATAGGTTGTGTCACGAATGTAAAGAGGGAGTTCCTGGACCAAAGGGGAAATAATAGAGTTGAGGTAGGAGGAGATGAGCTCTGTGGGGCAGGAGCAATGTGTTGACCAGGGCAGTGAGATTTATAGATTTTGGGTAGGAAATAGAAATGGGCGGTTCGGGTTTGGAGGCTGTGGATGGGAGATCTCCCAAAGCGATGAGGTTGTTAATGGTCTGGGAGATGATAGCTCAGTGATCAGAGGTGGGGTCATGATTGAGGGGATGGTAGGAGGCGACGTCAAAGAGTTGGCCTCTAGCCTCAGCGATGTGGAAGTCAGTTTGCCATACTCCCATCGCGCACCCCTTTAAATAGTGAGGGTGGGGTTGGAACGAAGGGAGTAGAGGGTTACATGTTCCCATAGGGAAAGGTTGGAATAAGTGAGAGGGGTGGAGAGATCCAAGAGATTGATGTGGCAGCAGCTGGATGCTGCCTAACCTGCTGTGATCTCCAACAGGTTGAATTAAGGCAAAAAAACAACTTTCCCTAGCAGCACTTTTGCTCTCAAAGTCTGTAGCACCCGTAGAGTAAATATTAATATTGCATAAAGGGGCTTTTTCCCCCTAGCTGTGGCATGGTGGCTCAGTGGTTAGCACTGTTGTCTCACAACCAGGGACCCAGGGTTCGATTCCAGTCGCAGGCGACTGTCTGCGTGGATTTCCTCCCACAGTCCAAAGATGTGCAGTTTAGGTGGATTGGCCATGCTAAATTGTCCAGCGTCTAGGTGGGGGGGTCTTTAGAGGATCAGTGTGGACTCAATGGGCCAAATGACCTGCTTCCACACTGTAGGGATTCTATGGTTCTATTCTATAAACAATGCCGAAGTAGTTGCTCTAACATCAAGGGACTGATGGTGGCATCACTGAGCTATCCTATGTCATTGCATTCTACAGCAGCCCTTGTGGGACTTCAGTGCTACTGAAGCCTCAGCAAAGGAGTAACCTACATCCTCCTCCTACCCCAACTAATATCAAAGGCTGTAAATGAGCAGCATTGGCATCTCTGCTGAAAAAGGTCCTTTACCTAAAGCATCAACTCCGTCCTTCTCTCCACAGCTGCTGCCATGCCTATTTAGTATTTCTCATGCTTTGGTTTTATCCCATATTTTTGTTCATCTTTCAAGATGCAGTCTTTTCAGAGAAACAGCAAATTAGTATTTGGTGGTTTATTATTGATTTGTGCTTCAATTTGAGTTTGTTCTTAAATGCAGTTATCTCCAACATTGGCTTATTGCTCAGTAGGATTGGTCAACTGAGACAGTTTTCTGCATTGTACTTAACCTGACCCTGAATGTCAGTCAGAAGTGTTAATCTTATCTTCTAGGCTCTGAACCCAATTGTGTTGCATCCTGGCCACTGACCAAGTAATTTCTAGCAAGAAGGTACCTGCAGGTAGCAGAGGTCAGCATTAAGCATCTATTATTCTAGATTGCTACACAATGGGTCGAATACCTCATTCTGAATTTGTAAGACAATATTTCAGAGTTCTGAAGAAGGTCATGTCTAGTATCCCATACGGTGATAGATTATCAGTTTGGTTTTGTAGAAGAGTTTCTTATCTCAAATGATGAGAGATCCTTTGTGGACACTCTGAACCCTGGTTGACAATCCCAAATTACCCAACATGAAAACACACCACAGGCTAAGCAAAGGAATACTCACACATTTGGAAAGATGATAAGTCGTGTAATTAGAAAGACCACAGCAAAGACCGCAAACAGCACATCACAACTCCTGCGCCATCCTGCATAATTCAACATTTTTGCACACTGCAAATTAAAGAAAAGAATGAATTAATTGAAAGCAGTCCTCAAACTCTTAAGGGCATTTAGGGATGAATTAAAAAAAAAATCTAGCTTAGCCAGTGAAGCCCACTTTGTGTGATTGAGGAAAAGAAGGTGATTTATTTCTTCATTGTTAAGGCCATTCTTCCAGTCTGCCAGTTTGATATTTGGCAGACTGGTCTTCAGTCCCAACAACAAACTATTCCTCAGTCACTGACTGCACCCCCCTCCCTGTCCAACATCCGAGACAGAACTCAGTGTAATGTCGGTTTGACCCAGACAGGAGTTATACATCCTCTTTGTTATCAAGGCCACTTGGTAATGAAGAGAACAAAAGAGAACAAAGGCCTAGGGGTACAGGTTCATTGTTCCTCGAGCGTGGACTCACAGGTAGACGGGGTGGCAAAGGCAGGTTTCAGCGTGCTTGCTTTCATTGGTCAGAGCATCGAATATAGACGTTGGGCCGTCTTGTTGCAGCTGTACAAGACATTGGGAAGGCCACATTTGAGGTACTGTATGCACTTCTGGTCGGCCCATTATAGAAAGGATATTATTAAACTAGAAAAAAAAAGTGCAGAAAAGATTTACTAGGATGCTCTCTGGCTGGAAACAGCGAGTCATAAGGGGAGACTGGGACTTTCTTTGCCTGGGACATAGGAGACCTAGGGGTGACCTTAGAGAAGTCTATAAAATCAAGACTGGTATAAATAAGGTAGCCATAGTAGGGGAGTCTAAAACTAGAGGGCATGGTTTAAGGTGAGAGGGGAGAGATACAAAAGGGTTCAGAGGGCAATTTTCTCTGCAGAGGGTGGCAAGTGTCTCAACTGGGCTGTTGAAAGTGGTGGTGGGGAGTACAATTTTAATCATTTAAGCAACATTTGGAAGGGTGCATGGACGGGAGAGGTGTGGAGGGATATGGACCAAACCGCAGGTAAAATGGGACTAGATGATGAAATGGAACTGGGCAGCACAGACAAGTTGGGCTGAAGTGCCTGTTTCCATGCTCAGATTCTATGACACTTACTTCCACCTCAGTGACCTCATTCATTTTTGCTTCACCTCAGCTCACCGACTGCTGCAAAACCCTTCAGATAACTATCCAGACGTCTTCCTGGCCAGCTTTCCACTCTCCTTTATCCAAACTCTGCTACTTGCATCCCAACTTGCACTGGGCTGATGGGTGAATGGGATCCAGTGCTCGCTAAACTAAACTGGCTCCCAGTCTGATAATAACTTACCTACCAGCACTTAGATTTAAACACAAGGATAAGAATTTCAAAGATCAATCCATGGTCTTAACGCTCCCCATTTCTATGGCCCTCCATCCAGCACACTATCCTCCAAGATCTCCCTGCTGCTCCAATTTCATCCTCTCGTATGTTAGATCTTGTTGGTTCTACCAGGTGGAGATTGTGCTTTCAGCCGAGAGCACAAAGATCTGGTGTTTTCTCACTAAATCACTCTGCCTGTCTACGCCAGTCCCAATTTAAGACACCCCTTTAAAATTTCTTCCTTGACCAGAATTTTGATCACTCGTGTAAATCTCCGACTGTCAAATGGTGTCATTAAAAATCTTCTAAAGCATCCGCAGGGTGTTTAACTATATTAAACGCACCACATCAATGCACAGTTGGTAACACACAGCTGGTCAGGATGTCAGCCTCCTTGACATTAGGCCTCACCTGTTGAGGCTCCGAACGACCCCATCACATATCTGAAAATTCTAGACACAAGATCTATGTTTTAATCAATCAGTTCTCATTGCTGGCCTCTTGGATGTTACAAAACTAGTGATTTCTGGTGACAATTGAGAGCTGAGAAACAGCAAGTATTGAGCACTGCACGGGGAGACATGGGTATGTGCAAACTGTGGCGACCTCCTACAACAAACCCACCCTTGGGATCAGCCAATCCAGCACAAACTGATGATCCTACCAGTCACTTTCCAGATAAATTGACTTGTAAGAGACAAGAACATTAGAACGAGGAGGAGTGGGCCAATCAGCCCTTCAAGCCTGCTGCTCCATTAATATGATCATGGCTGATCTCTTCTCAGCTTCAACTCGACTTTCCTGCCCAGTCCCCATAATATTCGGTCACTTTTTATTTTAAAAAAGTCTCTCTCCTTAAATTTACTCAATATCATGGCATCCACTGTACTCTGGTGTAGTGAATTCCACAAATTCACAATACTCTAGAAGTAATTTCTCATTTTCATTAGAAACCTGCTACCCCTCATTCTAAAAACATCCTCTCTACGTCTACTTTGTCAATCCCCTTTAGCATCTTTTATGCTTCAACTAGATCTATTTTCATTCTTTCAAATTCCAGAGTGTAGGCCTAAATTCTCAATCTCTGTTCATAAGACAAACCCCTCACCTCAGCAATCTCGTGAACCTCCTCTGAACTGCCTCCAATGCAATCACAACCCTTCAAAGGGGATCAAAACTGTAAACTATTCTACAGGTTTGGTCTCTCTAATGCATTGTACAGAACCAACACATCCCCACTTTTCTACTCTATTCCTTTAGTAATAAATGCCAACGTTCCATTGGTGGTTCATTAATCCACAAAAGGAAGCAGGAAGCTTGAACAGGACATTTGCCCACACATTCATTCGGATAGGTCAAAAGCTCACCTCCATAATGTAGTCTGATGCATCATGGACAAGCATCACCAGGGTTCCCACCCGAATATAGTTTGCACAGTAGGAGAAGCCAATCAGAAAGATTGTTGCAATGTGATGAACAATCTGCTCCTTGAAGTCCTGCAACAGAAATTTAAATTTGAACCAACCAAGCACACACATGGATCATAAAATCAAGTTAAAAGCAGTCCGTTGCCTTCGCCAAATGATTATCTCAGACTCATCAGGTTGACAGTCTCTCCTGACAACCAAGATCAGCCATCCCTAGAGTATGGACATTTCCCACAACTTCTGAATGCTCCTTTACCAGCACATTATCCAAACACATTTGAACTAATTTTCAATTTTAAGAAAAAAAAGGTGGGAAATACTGATACATTCAGGTCTTGCAGCAGCCATGGAGGGAGAAGCAGAGTGAGCAGTTCAGGCCAAAGACTGTTTATCAGATCCTTGTGAAACTGCTCACAAAAGGTAAAGCAAAATGAACAGGAGCAATTTCTCATTTGGTACAGCTGCTAACATGGAATTAGAGTTTATTTTTAAGCCCACATTTATATTAATGCCTAACCACAGGGGCATGTCATACATAAGATTACATGCCCAGTCTGACCTACGAGACTCCAAATCCCCAGACAGCAACACGGTACACCTAACTTGCTAGGTATTTCAAACAGTTACAAAGTCTGAAAAAAGAAATGAAAGTGGATGAGCACAGAAATCAGAAATGTCAGCGATGCACATAGCCCTGTCAACTCTGCATAGTTGTCCCTGCTAACATCAGGGATATCTTAACGTTTTGTTCCTAACTTGGGAAAACTGTCTCTCAAACTAGTCAAGCAATAGCCCAGAGTGTGACTGTGGCAGAGACAACACTGTACCATCCCTAGCTAGGTCCTGCCCCACTGATCAGACAGATCAACCAGTGGCAACATGGTGTATGGGCAGGAGGGAGTTGCCTTTGGAAACCTGCAACATGAACTCCTGCCCTACACCACCAGGTTAAACAAGAACAAGCCACCATCCACACCTCCCCACCCTCCACAGCCTTTATACTCCAGAACTAGCCGTGCCCCTGGCTACATTGACATCTATCCAGCAATGCACAAGATTGTCCAAGTGTGTACTGTTCTTAAGAAGTAGAAATTCCAATACGGCCAATTACTACCCCATCAGTTTACTTTCAAATCTGATGGAAGGTTTCACCAGTGGTATCAACATGCACTTAACAATAAACTGATCACTGGCATTCACTGTGTTCTGCCAGAGCTGCGCAGCTCCTGATGTTATAACAGCACAAGTCCAGAGACATATTTCACTGATCCTAGCGCTAAAGAAAGGGAGCTGTGGTTGTTGGCTGTCAGCTCAGCTCTAGGACATTACTTGGAGGTCGTCCTCCAGTGGGGTCCTCAGCCCAAACATGTTCAGTTGCTCCAATGGCCTTCCCTCTGTCATAAAAAACGTTTAAGTGGGGATGTTCATCGATGATTGCACAATGTTTATCACCATTTGGGACTCCTCCGATACTGAACAAAGAACAGTACAAGCACAGGAACAGGCTCTTTGACCAATTAAAACTCCACTAACATGATACTTTTAACTAAAAGTCTTTTGTCTCTCCACAGTCTGTATCCCTCCATTCCCTGCCTATTCATGTATCTGTCAAGATGCCTCTTAAGCGTTGCTATTATATCCGCCCCCACTACCTCCTCAGGCACTTACCACCTTCTTTCTAAAAAAAAAACTTGCCTCATCTCGTTTAAACTTACCCACTTTTACTTTAAACCCATATAATTGAAACTTCTATCCTGGGAAAAAGACTCCGACTATCCATTCTATCTATGCCTTTCAGATGTTTACAAAATTTGAGGTCAGCCCCTCATCCATTGACGCTCAAGTGAAAACAAACCACATTTGGCCAATCTCTCTTCATAGAGAATACCCTCCAAACCAGGCAACATCCTGATAAACTGTATCTGTACCCTCTCCAAAGCCTCCACATCCTTCTCGTAAGTGTGGCGACCAGAACTGTACACAATATTTCAAATGTGGCCTAACATTTTGTACAGCTGCAAAATGACTTGCTAATCTTTATATTCTATGCCCCAACCAAGCATGCCCTATGCCTCCTTCTTGACCACCTTATCCATTTGTGTTGCCACTTTCAGGGAACTGTGGAACTGTACACCTAAACACCTCTGGATGTTGATGCTGGTAAAGATTCTGCCATTTACTATACACTTCTCTTCTGCATTACATCTTCCCAAAAAGAAAAATGCATTACCTCACTTGTCCAGATTAATTTCCATCTACCATTTCTCCTCCCAAGGCTCCAGCCTATCTACAGTCTACATTATCTTGGCAATCCTCCTCACCATCTGCACCTCGCCTAATCTTGGGGTCATCTGCAAACATACTAATCAGGCCACCTACATTCTCCTCCAAATCATTTATGTATAGATTACAAGCACCAGGAGTCCCAGCACTGATCCTTGCAGAACACCACTGGTCACAGACCTCCGGTCAGGAACAGTCAATATCCAGGCTTGGGCCAACTGAGTATCTGTGGCACAAATGTCACTTGCACCACAGAATTGCTGGCCCGTGATTATTCCCAACGAGACAGAATCCAACAATCACCTCAACATTCAAAGACATTAGTACTGCTGATTTCCCCACTTTCAATTACCATTCACCAGAAAGTGAACTGGAGCAGCTATATAAATACTGTGACTGCAGGAGCAGGTCAGTCACTGGGAATTCTGTGGCAAGTACCTCCTGACTCAAACCTGTGTTATCTACAAGGCAGAAGTCAGGCATGTGATGGAATACTCTGCATTTGCCTGGTTGAGCACAGTGCCAAAAAAAAAAAAAAACACCATCCATGACAAAGCAGCCACTCAAATAGCACTCCAACTAACCCCTTCAACATTCATTCGCTTCACTACTGCCGGTAGCGGTGGTGAAGTGGCTCAGTGGTTAGCAGTGAGACTGCAGTGCACCAGGGACCCGGGTTTGATTCCAGCTTCAAACAACTGAGTGCGGAGTTTGCACTTTCTCCCTGTGGGTTTCCTCCAGGTGCTCCAGTTTCCTCCCACAGTCCAAAGATGTGCAGGTTAGGTGTATGAGCAGTTTAGCGTTGCCGATTGTGTCCAGGGATGTGTAGTTTAGGTGATTAGCCACAGGAAATGCAGGGCTGCAGGGATAGGGCAGGTCTGGGTGGGATGCTGCTCACAGGGTCAGCATGGACTAAATGGGCTGAATAGTCTAAGTCCACACTGTATGGATTGTGATTCTAGTGTGCAAGATGCATGGCAACAACTCACCAGGGTCCTTTAGATAGCATTCTTCCAAATAGCATCCACTACACTTAGAAGGACAAGAGCAGATACATGGGAACACCACTATCTGCAAGTTCCCCTTCAAGCCACACACCATCCTGACTTGGAGTGATGTTGCCATTCTGTCACAGTCACAGAGTCAAAAATCCTAAAACTCTCCTCTTAGCATGTATCTATACCAAGTTCAGCTATTGGCCATGCAATAAATATTGCAGAGTATTGATGATAGCCACAAGTGCAAGATTCAGAAGTATATCTAGCTCTGAATTCTTTTATCAAGCCTGTCAAGTAGCCACAAACCCCTTTATCAATAGCTCATCCCACAGGAGCTGCCTTAAATATCTTGGAGTGATGAGAATTATGGGGTTTGAAGCCTCTGGGATAATAAATGCAAGATCAAGTGCAACGTAAAAATGGTTCAGACTTCAGGAAGTGTAACACCAGGTTATATTGACCGCACTGTCCAAGGTAAGGGCGAAACTTTGTTCCAGTTGCGGACTCAATTCTGTGTGTAATGTGATGCTGAATTGGGATATTGGAAAGGTCATCTCATTCCATTAGTAATTCCTCAGGTTTTCTTTTGGAAGGGAATGTTTGGAATGAGTTGCTATAGAACAAAAAAAAAGTGTTGATAAACCATAGTAACCGTTTGTCACAAAAGTAACTCAAAACTTTTGGGTTCTTTCCCTCTAGGTCATAGATAAAAGTCACATGTAGAGACAATGGGATGATAAGTAATTATCCCTCAATCACAGATCCTGTTCAAGGTCATCAAATTAAGTCTATAAATAAAGCCCATGAATCGACCATTTACACAAAGCACACCAATCTTATTACCATTGCATGGAGCAAGCCAGTGGATAGCACTCCTCTCAATACCCCCTAGTCTCCAAAATATCAAACTGTTCGGCCAACTAACATCAAGTCCTGCATGAACAGATCGCTTCCTCTAATTATTCCTTGCCAGATTCCATCAAGACCCATTAACCAGATCCTGTAGGGAACTCCACTCTCTGCTGGGCTTAGGCTGAGGCTGAGGCTGGTGGTTGTGAGGCAGGGCCAGGAGCAGCACAATCTTTGCCTCTGCCTTGGGTTATCTTATTACATTAAGGAGACTGTATAATACAAAGTGTGATTGTTGTTGATGAGACGTTACCTGTTGTTGATCAGGAATAGATCAGGAAGTCACTTACTTTCCTCTTCACATCCCACGAGACTCTGAAGACAAGGGACCAGTAGAAAGCCAGTTCTATCATGTAGTACCAGTATTGGGAGGGCAGCAACACCTGAAACAGAACAATAACTTGGGAAAGCATAAAAAGTGGATCTAAAAAAACAGAAACCAATAAGATGACAGCATGAAAAACAGCACAATAAAATATTTTCTATCAACAGCATGCAAATAAGAAAACAAAATTAGACTAAATACAAAAATTGGGCTTGATCCCCTAAAAGGAGAAAGTAATCAATTAGAAAGCAATGACCAACTTGGATTGCCGTATGATTGAGCAGCACAGGGATGAAGCAGGAATTATGGGGTTTTCATGTTTTTCTGTTTAACGGATTAGATGATAGATTGGAGAGCTAGAGACATCTCAACTCCTCCAAATAGTTATGACACAAGCAGTAACCAGTCAGCCTGTTAAATCCATGTCAGCCCTCCATTGCATGAATCCAAATTAGTCCCATTCCCTCACCAGATCCCTGTACTTCTGCAAGTTGGTTTGTGCCCAATTTCCTTTTTGAAGTCATTGATTGTCCCTCTCCTCCCACCACGCTCCAGAGCGCTCCAAATCATGATCATCCACTTTCCTTCATTCACAGCATTCTCAAATAATTCCAGTTTTGCACTCCTTAACCTTTCTGGACTCCAATCTCAATCCCTCTGAGCAGGGGGCACATTCTCCTTACAGTAGCTATTGTTTTAAATCAAGGTGAGCTGGAATGAGCCAGACAGTGTGCCAGTCTATTTCCATGAAATAGGACATAGATCTGGGTTGTCGCTATCATTAATTTATTCTGACCATCCCACAAACAGTTCTTTAGAATTTCAATTGCTATGGTGATCAAAATTAACGATCTGTACATTATTGCTCCTTTTAAAGGAATCAGACCAGACCCATAACCTTTTGGTACAGCTGCAATCACCTCAGACACTAAAGAGCCTCATTTTCTCCAGTCTTCACCATAATTCAACTTTTTGAAGTCAGGTGGTCATCTTTGTGACTCTGTACCACCTCTGCATTTTAATCAGTCAGTCACCGAGACAGACAGAGTATACATTGTACTCAAGAATCAAGATGCAGTGCAATTAGCACAGCGCAAGCTCAACATTCACCAACTTACGCAATATGGATCAACAATACGAACTGAACACACTGAGAACATTGCCAGGGATGAGCTGTCCCTAGAGGGGTGGACCAGCTTAAACATGACTCCTTGTATTGAACTATTTACTTTGGAAATACAGGCAGTACATACTTGCTGAGGGTATCCTTTCCAGCATTCCTTTTGATCCCAAAACCACGGTTTCTGTGAATAAAAGACAACATTATTGCTATAATTGACTACTAGATTGAAAAGTTGGACAGAGGAAATGTTGATAAATAGAAATGGTTAGAGTCAGTTATGGGCAGAGGGGTGGTGGTAAAGGGTTGACAGATTTAAGTGAGCAAAATGGCTCATTTCCACGTTGCAACTTCTGGGAATTTCTATAATCAGTTCTGGATGTCTCATCACAGCCACACCTTTTACTTTGATGGACACCTTCCTGCTCAATGATCTAGCAATTGAAGTACAAGAACCTGCTACAGCCAACTCGGCTCATGCTTGAAGATTCCTTTCACAATATGGCGTTGCACGTGATTACGCAAAAACAATACACCCTCTAATCATCTTCCCTGCTGTGCAGCCAAATTGTTCAACCAAGCAAGATGGAGACTTGTACTAGAGTCAAATGTCATGATTTCATCTAGCAGTCTTGGAGATCTGTGCAATAATTCAACACCCCATTTTTCCCCTTTGAAAAATAGGAAACCTGTACTGATGATAATGTAAAATTGTTACATTATCTTTTTACATGAAAAAAGACTTTGGGAAGATGTACAACATGACTGGATCTAGATCTTGTACAATTATCATGACATAGCTGCGTAGCTTCACACATTGTGGATAGATACATACCATGTGTTATAAATATCTGGTAATACTTCCAATAAAATCATTTTGCATGACAGATCGTTGGCTACATGCAACTGCAAAGTGTTAGAGAGTCAGAGTCATACAGCACGAAAACACACCCTTTGGTCCAACCAGTCCATGCCGATCATCATCCCAAACTAAACTGGTGCCACCTGCCTGAACTTAGCCCCTTTCCTCCAAACTTTTCTTATTCGTGTACATGTCCAAATATCTTTTAAATGTTGGATTTGCATCCATCGCTTCCCCTGGAAGTTCATTCCACACATGAACTACTGTGTTAAAAAAAAAAGTCACCCCTCATGTCCTTTTAGAAATCTTTCTCCTGTCACCTTAAAAATATGCACCCTAGTCTTGAAATCCCTATCATAGGGGAAAGACACCTGCCATTAACCTCATCCATGCTCTTTGTGATTTTATAAACTTCCATAAATTAACCTTCAACCTCTTACGCTCCAGTCAAAAAAGTCCCAGCCTATCCCTATAACTCAAATGTTCCATACCCGGCAACATCCTGGTAAATTTTTTTTGAACCCTCTCTTGTTTAATAATATCCTTCCTATAACATGGCAACCAGAACTGGACACAGTACTCCAGAAGAGGCTTCAGAAATGTCCTGTACAACCTCACCATGACATCCCAACTCATATACTCAAAAGGAGTGAGCAATGAAGGCAAGTGTATAAATGCCTTAACTGTCCTGTATACATGTGCTTTCTGTTCCATTGTAGTATGAGACTATGGTTTGTGACAATATCGTAATAAAGTGGGCCAGACATGTCATAGCATCCTTCCACAGATTCAAGTACTCATATAAAGATAGCAACCCTTGGTGCTTGTCCTAGTTCAACTTGGGATAATTGTCTGATCTTGTACCATTTTCTCCCTCCATTCCAACAATGCGTGGTGTACATGAGGCAGATTGGTAAGCCTTGGAAGACAAGATGTTTCAAGGCAGACAGTGCCAGTAAAACCGTATTCGTTAGACAAAATCACAGGAAGTGTGATTTTCTTTCTAAAAAAACTATACAAATTGGAGGAGAAAAATCTACAAAAATCACTGCACTCAAATCATTTGCCATGTTAAATAACTATTATCCTTGCTCACAGAAACAGACATTAAACATAGTTAGCTTTATCTAAGCTTAAAGCAAGACATCTGTTATCTAGCTACCAATTAGAACTTTGAGCTGAAGTACAGGCTGTTAAAAACTATAGTAAAACAAACATGATAAAATGCTTCAAGTTCCAAACAGCAGTACTATAAGCCTGTGACTTTCTTCTTGAACATTCGGCATTTCACTGGGACACAGCTGACTGTCCAGCTTTGTCACACTACATAAATAACCATCAGAAGTCATCTCGGTCTCCATAGCGATTCGAACACAAGAAGGGGGTGCAAGGGCAGAATTGGGAATTGCCTGCCAAGCCCTTGCAAGCTTGGGCCTCTTTCCAATAATGCTACCAAACAGGAGGATTTATACTTACATCAAGGAGCACACAGAGACCAGCAATAAAAGCAAGCAGGTAAAACGCAAACCTCCAACTGCAACACAAAAACAATGTTAAGTGATTTCAGGCTGGGGCTCAGAAGCACGAGAAGTCAGAGCTAACAAAGCAGAAGGAAAAGCCCATTTGCTTGGTGTTAAAGTTGTGCAAACAAGCATTAAGCAGAGTTTCGCTGCCCTGATTGCACAAGAGTCATTATCTTGATAAGATAATCTGGGATGTAATACAAAGACTGAATTTGGTTACTTCTCTCACTTGAATCTCAACAAAGATTATGGTTACTGATAATGTATCAGAAAAGAAAGCTACAATAAACTCACTCCAACGATTCCCTCTCACTCACCCTTTTCTATCCTTGCCAACTCACTGCCCAATCCATTCCAATTTGAGGATTGAGATCACAGATTGTCAATCTTCCTATGAATTCAGATGCCCACGAGCCCTGTCATTTTTCATCTTTCCAAATGGATATGTCAAGCGATATTATTAAAATTAAGTGATACATGGAGGCTTCTCAGACCTGGGCTTGTGGTAGCATTGGGAGTTGTCCTTGGACCTGGTAGTTTTAGAGGGTTGAGGGGGGGGGGGGGGATGAATCTGGATACATGGCCAGAGACAATAACAGTTCAGTAGATAAAGAACAGAGGAGGAGAGATTGTTGAGGCAAGACATGGTTATTAAATAGGGGAGATAAACACACCTTAGGAGGATCAGCAAGGAGTACAATTCAGTGGAAAGAAAATAGGGAAGTAATTGGAAAATCAAATGATCAAATACAATATTTGAGTGTCCAGATAAATAAAGACTTTCAGACAAAGTGTTTTCAATTTTATAAAGAGACATTGAACCAAAGTGTGCATTAGAACTTCAAACAAGGAAATGGTTGTGGGATAGATTGTGTTGTGGAAAGTTTTGCATAGCTTTACTTAACAATGAAAATTAAAACCAACATCCATTCATTGGGATACCAGGAGATAGGATACTGGGACTGTCAACTGGAGATGAAGGAATTTCATTAAAACTCTTGTAACATTATGAAGAGGCTGGGTCAGGCTAAACAGGAGAATAAAATCCTCTCATTGTGGAATTAGAGGGTTAGTTGGGATCAATATTCCCAATCTCACCCAAGAGGCTACGGACCAAGGAGTGGTACCTGGAAATTTCAAAAGGTTTCATATTGTCTGAAACAAGTTTGTTTTACTTGGAGGCGGGCTCCCAGCAGTGGCAACTAGTCGAATGCTGTACTTAACAATGGATTGAAGTTTACCTGGTGGCACACAGACTCCTTCCTACCTCGGTGAGGCAGTGGGTCTGACTTCACAATGCAAGAGGCCATATGCAAAACATTCAAGCCTTTTATTCATCCGCTGAGTGTACCCAGCAGTGCCCAAGCAGAAAGCATCCCAGTGTAGCAACTTCACAGCAATGCAGTTCCTGCAAATGAAGTGCTTGCTGCAAATGATGCTGCCCCTCATGAGGCTAGCAATTACCAGAAAGGCAACCAGTTATCTTAACCGGAGACTGCCTTGCACAGACTTTCCAAAAATAGAACCTGGTCACCTTCCTCAAATTTGGAGGACTCGGTTTCATTTTAAAGCTAAAAACTGGCTGTCTCTGGGAAGATCATACCATGAGCTTCCACTGCTACTTCTAGGTTTTCTGCCCAGAAGAGAGTCTGCGCCACAGCTCGCCCAGAATCTTCCACCTAAAAAAGCTGTTGCAAAAACAGTTCATTGTCCCTGGACAGAGGGTAGTAAATAATGGGACCCTTGGCAACAGCGTACAAAGCAGTGGCTCCTGTTATTTTACTTCTAAGGCCAAATTAGACAAATTTAAGCACAGAATGATGGAGCTCAGACAGCAGAGAATTGGAATTCCTTCTGGATTACCCCAGCAGAATGCAGCATACATTTGAAGAACTAAACGACGTCTTGCTGTAATTAGTCTTTAGTGACAGGTGAATTACACCTCTCCTACCCTCACTCTGTGCAGTCAGGGACATGCAGATACACGCGACATTCACACATGCTGGATTGCCGGGGATAGTAGGAACTGCAGATGCTGGAGAATCTGAGATAACAAGGTGTAGAGCTGGATGAACACAGCAGGCCAAGCAGCATCAGAGGAGCAGGAAAGCTGACGTTTTGGGTCTAGACCCTTCTTCAGAAATGGGGGAGGGGAAGGGGGTTCTGAAAT
>NC_063360.1:14614828-14629255 GCF_021869965.1 Rhincodon typus | reverse complement strand
AGGGGGGTGGGATGAGGTTAGTAGGTAGGAGATGGGGGTGGGGCTTGAGGTGGGAGGAGGGGATAGGTGGGAGGAAGGACAGGTTAGGGAGGTGGGGACGAGCTGGGCTGGTTTTGGGATGCAGTAGAGGGAGGGGAGATTTTGAAGCTTGTGAAATCCACATGGGAACCCTGCAGCCCAATGGTATCAAAGCGGAATACGAGTTGCTGTTCCTGCAACCTTCGGGTGGCATCGTTGTGGAACTGCAGGAGGCCCAGGATGGACGTCGTCTGAGGAATGGGAGGGGGAGTTGAAATGGTTCGCGACTGGGAGGTGCAGTTGTTTATTGCAAACCGAGCGTAGGTGTTCTGCAAAGCGGTCCCCAAGCCTCCGCTTGGTTTCCCCGATGTAGAGGAGGCCACAACGGGTACATGTTTTAGAAACAAAAGGTCTGTGGAGGGAGTGGAGCAAATAGTGAAACTCAGCAGCCTTGAGATATTTATGAGACAGCAACAAACCTCAAAGATTAGATCAGAGTGGAAGTCATCAGTTTAACTGAAAAATAAACAAAGTACTTGGCCTTCAAAGTAATCGATTGCAGATAGTGAGGGTTTATGGAATTATCTATTTGGCTTTGAAGTACAGAGACAAGCCAATCCATCTACAGAGTCCCAATATCGCAGGCTGGATTAATTGTCACACAGAGCTCCTTCTCTGGACGACACCGAACACCTCTAGACTACAATTCTCCTAAATACCAAGGTCCTACTGGGCTTAGCTTCATGGTCAGCTAGTACCCCCAGGATCATAGAATCATCGAATCCATACAGTGTAGAAACAGGCCCTTCAGCCCAACAAGTCCACACCGATACTCGGAGCATCCCACCAAGACATCCCCCTAATATACACATCCCTGAACACTATGGGCATTTTAGCATGGCCAACCCACCTAGCCTGCACATCTTTGGACTGTGGGAGGAAACCCACGCAGACACGGGAAGAATGGGCAAACACCACACAGACAGTCGCCCGAGGGTGGAATCGAACCCAGGTCCCTGGTGCTGTGAGGCAGCAGTGCTAACCACTGAGCCACCGTGCTGCCCTAAATTCTAATCAGAGTGGGCATTTGTCAGGTTAGCCAAATACTGGCACCACTGATCTATGATGTGGAGGTGCCGGTGTTGGACTGGGATGGACAAGGTCAGAAGCCACATCTCACCAGGTTATAGTCCAACAGGTTTATTTGAAATCACAAGCTTTCGGAGTGCTGCTCCTTCGTCATGTGACTTCGGACCATCACTGATCTAGTGATCAGGTGTCCAAATCCTTAGGAGACAGGCTGAGGTCAAATATAGCACCTTAATACCATGATGGCATGTTTTCATCAGTTACAACCAGGGAGGAAATCTGCAATGTTCTTGCCCCTTTGTTTAGTACAATCCAGTTAGAAGAATTTTCCTTCATGAAATATTCAGAGGATCTCACTCCATCTCCAACAATAGAAGCTTTTAACTTTACATATGGCACTGCTTAAAGAATGTGAAACAGAATAAGGAATCGTAGGACATTGAAAAACAGAATTAAATTGAGAATCTGCTTATAGAGAGAAAGTCCTGCCCTTCACGCCGATGAGCCTGCCACTCCCCATTCTACCCCACCCCCATGTTGCTGCTGCCCCGCCCCATAACACTGCAACCCTATTCAAAATGCTCCCCATTTTCACAGCATCCTTTACCCAAGACTACTCTCACAATTTATCTCCTCCGCTATCCTCTCTGACTGGCACCCCACATCCCCCAATAGCTCATGCATGCCTCTGTAACCCCACCATTCTCTGCTGGTGACCCTAACCTTCCCTGCTTACTGCGGCCAACTATCCTCTTCCCATTCATCCGGTGCCCTCCCCCCTCAAAACCACCCATCCCCACCCCAATCAATGCCATTCTATTTCTAACCCTGCATTTCCCTCATGCTCACCTCCATAGTCCCTCAACACCCTGGGAGCTGATTGTCCTCATGACCTGGCTCAGCCCACACTCATTTCATGGCATCCTCATGCCACAAATGAGCTTCAGATTTTGTGTTTTCTGTTGCATACAGCATTGCATCTGCAAGCTGTTTCTCAGATACAAAGAAAGTATCCTCTTTGTATTCCCCAGGGAAAAACAGGCCTCCCACTCAACATTTACACCCCCATGGAGCCTCATCTCCCCAAAAAGGGCAGGAAACAGAAATCTATGATGAAATGCCTTAGAAATTACACTGAAAAGACCAAATTATTAGAGCAAACTCCTACATAACAAATTGTTCATTTAATATCTTGCTCTGTAAAAACAGATTACATTAAGTCATTACACTTTAACTAGAAGTTCTAATATGGAATACATGTGCTGCAGTCCTTTCCTCGTTTCTCAATCCAATCCTCCCACTGTGATAAAATGCTGGAACATCCTTTCTTTGCACAATTGGTGCTAAATCTGGGAACTGCCTTTTCACAAAGCTATCAAGAATCCGATAAATATTCAACTTGGATTAATTACTGCCAGACAAGTTGTTGCATACAGTATCTTGAATAGATACATTCCATCAAATGAGTAGTTTTGGGGGAAGTCTAGTCAAGATCTACCCGAGCGAAGAGAACAGCCAGCCGTGATCTCAGCTCAACACCTTACGAAATAGCAGTAGTGGCAGAGGCAGAAGTGGGCAATCCTGTAGCATTGGTAGGTACGAGCACTCCAAAGGATCGCCTTGCCTCTGTGAGCAGCAAGTCAAATTGTAGCCACTAACTCAGAGCACGGATGGAACTGGATATTGTCCATCATGTAGTTTTGTCTCACATCAGGCAATGTACTCCCAGGAAATGGTGCATTTAGCCCAAATGATCATTTCGTTTCTAACCATGTTCGAGTGTTACTTTGAAGAGTGCAAAAACAAAGATGCATCCGAGCAAAGGAAAGGCAGCACCTCCATATCAGAATAAATACAGATCTCCGAATTATTCAAAGCTAATATAATCGGAGCCATTTCCATATCTCTTCAGGCCAAATCTACTGCCATTTGCTTTAGTTACCTGAACATCATTCTCACCTGGCTTCACAGAATTTCTGAGAGATGCTGGGTCGGTCCTGATTTCTTCGGTGCCGAAACCATACCTTCACCGCCTGGACCGAGAGGTCACACTGCTTGGAAAGGGTGAGGAGTTCATTCTACAATAAATGGAGAGCAAAGCACACAGATTAACCTTGCTGCATCAACACAGCCTGTACTAGCAAGCAGTTATACTACACTGCTACATGGCTTCAGCCAGGTAATGTAGGCACCGACAAGTGGCCTCTTGAAAAACATTCGGATCAAACTGCAACTTAGTTTCTTTGCCCATCACTTTCATCGCCATCAGGTGGGGAAAGCAAAGCTCAGAAACATGTTCACATGTGTGTTGACAGAGCAGCAGAGGTAACGGTATTCTTGCATTGGGTCACCATTCCTCAAATGGGACGTGGCACACTATTTTGTCAAATGTCAAGGGTGGTCTCAGAAATTAATGCGGAGATGAGCCTAAAAAGGGTCCTGTGGTGAGGTGGTGGTGTCCCCACCTCCGGACCAGGAGGACTGGGTCCAAGTCCCACCTGCTCCAGAGGTGCAGACCAACATCTCTGAACAGGTGGATTTAAAAGATCTACAAAGACCAGGCTATGAGGGGTTTCAGGAAGAGCTTTATTTCTCTAATGAAGGGCCATTAAATTAAAATTACTACTTCGCCTAGGAGTTGTTAACAAACATTTCCGATAAAGCAAAAGGGAGAAATTTCTTGGGAAACTCAACAGGTTTGGCAGCAGCTGTGGGAAGAAAGCAGAGATCTACAAAGTTCCAACAATGAGTCATTAGGCTTGAAACAACTAAGCCGCTTTCTTCCCCCAGATGCAGCCAGACCTGCTGAATTTTGCCTGCAATCTGTTTGTGTTTCAGATCTCCAGAACCCACAGTCTTTTAAGAAAAAAAAGGATGAAAACAATTTAAAAAAAAAAAAAAAAAGAACTTTTAGTCCTTTGCCATTTCAACTCCCCATCTGTCAATCCCACTCCAAGTGGCTCTGGGAGTTGTCTTATCCTGAAGAATGTTCAGATCCTCAGTAGGCCCACAAGTTGAACAAATATTTATTCTAGGTCATCACAAGATCGACAGCTAGAGGCAAACAGGAATTTCTAGCAATTATTCCTTTGTAGTGAGTACTGAGCTGCAACTCAGTCTAGAGCTGCCTCTATTGGAATTCCAACACCCCAGGGATCCAATACCAATCCTGGGTCCAGAGGATGGTGCTATAACATGACATCTGGTTGTTTGTTAACAAAAATAGATCAGTTCAAAGCATACAAGACTACAAAAGTCAAAGCCATTCAGATGCTGCACAGGCCGGGTGGCAAGATGCCAGACTTATACACTCTCCCTCTCCTATAAAGTTTAGAGTCTCACATGGAATTCAGTTCCAGTTGAATCAGGTTACCAGGCACGGACACAGAGGTGAATAATTTATCAAACAGAGCTAGGCTTGGAGATCATCAGTCAGGCACTATGACAAGTGCTAAATAGTAGAAACCATTGAAGGAAGTACATCAACCACAGGGTTAATTAACACTTCTGCTGATCTAAACAAAATGTTGCAATAAAAAACACACCACCCTCTTTTTAATTCACCCTCTATACATTTTCCACAAGTGAAACCTGCCAAATGGCCATTTGCAGCCTACTTACTCGAATCAATGAGTATTACTCAGACTTGTATAGCCAAATGGATTTCTTAACTGTATTGCTGGATCCTTTTTAAGAGCCAAGCATCCATTGTCCTGGGTTCAGCCAAATGGTCCACGTTTCTAGAGTGCTGACAAAGGGTCACTGTACTTAAAACGTTAACATTTTCTTCTATCTAGATGCTACCAGACCAGAGTTTCTCTAGCACTTTGTCCTTGCTGCACATTTCCAAGGTTTCAATCAGTTCTCCGGTTGTCTGCCTTTGAGCAGCATTGCTGTTTCCCTAGTCTCCTGCTTCCCACATTACAGAAGCAATGTTAGCTTTCGGAACTCAGGGTCAATGTCACATCCTTACATTTGGTTTTCCTCAAAACAATAGAAATATTTCGCAAGGCAAATATTGTACTAATAGTTTATTTTTCTTCTTTATAATCACTCTTCTGGATAATAAAACAAAAAAAAACTCTACTTTTGAGGGGGGATTCCAAGCAATATCTAATACAAGCACACAATGATGTCAGAGGTAACCTCAGTCCTCTGTCAACTAATCCATTCGTGTCATTGATCAGGGTACACATCTCAAACCACACAAAGATGTTGATTATCCAACAAAAACCGTTCCTTTGCTTTGAAGCTTTTTGGAAGTGTAGAGAATTGCTTTGTCAAACTGCAAGTCCTTCCCACCCCAGTTCCTAGATTAGAATGATTAAAATAAACTTGCCCACCTCTTTAGGACATGTGCCGTGTGATATATACGCTTTCTCCAAGTTTGGTTTCGGAGGGGCTTTCCTTCTGGATTTCTCCTTCACACCCATCTGCTTGCTCAGAGGTAAGGCAATCAATCTGGATATGCAGCAAAAAGCAAGACTTGTCAATGCAATATCGTTTCAGTTAGTAGTAGTCTAGCAGATAGCCACAGTGGAGTGCAGGCTCAGTATGAAAGGTTAAAGCTTAACCATTACCACTGCATAAAGAGCAAAGAGACCACAGGTAGTTGTTGCTAACAATGGCCAGTAGTTCCCTTTTCAGTTAAATCCTGATAATGCTACATGAATGTTTGACGCACACACGTGGAAATAGCACAACCTCATTATTGCAAGCAGCCTAATTTTTTAAAATTTTTACCAAGTGTGTTGGGACAATACGAGGTATCGCACCATACAAGAACAATGACATAGGTGTAGGTGTAGGCCACTCAGATCACATTTCACCATTCAATAGGATCATGGCTGTTGTCCTACCTTAGCTAAACCATCCCACAATATCCCATCATTTCCTAATTATCCAAACATCTTTACATCCCAAAAAAAACATTCAATGACTGAGTCTTGTGGTAGCAAATTCAAAAGACTCAACCCTTTGAGTGAAGATACTCATCTCAAGCCTAAAGTGGTCAATTGCTTATTTTAGCATTTGATTCCTAGTTCTAGACTCCCCAGCCAGACAACACCTTCCCAGTATCTATCCTGTCCAACAGCTTTGGCAGTGAGCACTCGAAAAACAAAAAATCATATTTTCTGTTTGAGCACTGCGAGGTACTCAGGAGGTTGTGGAAAGTGCCATATGATATAATCCCCATACTGACCAAGTCTGTAGAATTCTAGCCACACGATGAATGTATAGGGCGGCATGGTGGCTCAGCAGTTAGCACTACTGCCTCACAGCGCCAGGGTCCCAGGTGCGATTCCACCCTCGGGTGACGTGTGGAGTTTGCACATTCTCCCCGTGTCTGCGTAGGTTTCCTCCGGTTTCCTCCAACAGTCCAAAGATGTGCAGGTTAGGTGGATTGGCCATGCTAAATTGCCCATAGTGTTCAGGGATGTGTAGATTAGGTGGGTTACAGGGGTATGCTCCGAGGATCGGTGTGGACTTGTTGGGCCGAAGGGCCTGTTTCCACACTGTAGGGATTCTATTCTATTCTATAATTGCATTCTCAAACTC
Organism: Rhincodon typus; assembly: GCF_021869965.1. NCBI lineage: Eukaryota > Metazoa > Chordata > Chondrichthyes > Orectolobiformes > Rhincodontidae > Rhincodon > Rhincodon typus. The sequence continues at coordinate 14,622,589 of NC_063360.1, read as the reverse complement.
AGCTGCCACAGAGTTGACTGTGATACAGATCACTCCCTGATGTGCACAGAGTCAGGATTCAATCCTGGAATTACTGTCAATGTCTGCTGTCTTGTTTAACCAGATTAAGGCCAAAAAGTTCCTCAACTCAATTGAGCAAGAGCTCAGTTTTTGGCACATTTCAACAAATCACCTCCCATTCTTCAAATCTTTAAATTGTAGGCCAAGTCTCCTCCAACTCTCCACTTCCAAACAATCTAGAGAACTTTTGCTTTGTTCTTTCCTTCAAAACTAGGGAAGCATGTATTGCCAAAGGAATGTAAACTACATGGTAGTCTAGGTCTGGTCAGCCCTATACAACTGAGGCAAGGCTTTTTTTAACTCATACTCCAATCCCTTGGTTAAAGTTAATAAACCATTTGCTTTCCTAATTGTTCGCTGTACCTGAAGTTAACTTACTCCAAATCGTGCATAAAGACACCCAGATCCCTTTGAACTCCAACATTTTGGTCTCTGACCATTTGGAATATTTCTGCTTTTCTATTTTCTGCTCCTCTAGTTGATTTATTGCATCAGCAATGCTCCTGACCATCCAGATAACCACCCATATTCCTTGACAACCTCTTTCAGTCCTCCAATCTGCTCACTTTCTTCTTTGTATCAATAGCAAATTACGCTAATATTAGCATATGCACCTGACCTGTGCAGTGAAAACTGACTGGCCTCTGACATGGCTCGTGTTATTCACTTAGGCCATCAACATGGGATTCCCAAAGCTTGGTCTCCAGAATTGATCACAACAACAGCTCAGTATAGACTGAACTCCAATCATGTAATTCATACATAATTTGCAACTGGGATTCAGCCAGTTAACTAGGATAACTCCAAATAAACTTCAAAAGTTAGAGGACGTGAATTATTTGCTTGTGCCCACTTAACTTGCAGATTTTCATTAACAGGGTATTAATTATTCAAATGAAATTTTCATAGTGCTGTTTGGGAAGTAACAGAGTGTCATAGTCACTGCAGACTGGAGGAGTGAAGCAGCAACTAAACCAAATACCCAAGAAAATAAAGGCCTTGCATTTATATACAGGTGGCAGCTTTCCATCAAGGTGATCGCTTGCACTGCAGTGATCAATTGTATTAAGCATTGCTTGGTGCGGCTCAAGTTCTCTACCCTGGCGTGGCAGGCTGTCACATTTGCTGCAGAGGAAGACATAGTGTTAAGGTACTGGACTCCTTGGCTTCTATGTTCAGGGCCTTCTCCCTGACCAACCAAGCTCTTCATTTCTGTTCACCTCTTTCCATCCAAACCCTCAGCCTTCAGGAAGTTACAGCCAGTGACTGCCTCCCAGCTGTCAGCATCAATAGCTACAAACTTCACATCTAATTTCCTGGTGTCCTTATTGCAAGGGTACGGACATCCAAGCGGCCAGTTCACTATGCAGGCATCTTTGGGGACATGCCCTCATCAGATGAACACGGCCAGACCAGCACAGAAGTCATTGTACTAAGAGTATATGTGCTGATGGAATTGTCACCCTGCAGGACCCCAGAGTTGGTAACCCAATCCTGGGTATCTTTTGGCAGCATGTGTCGGAGAAAGGAAAGATAGAAACCATCCCTTCTTCTAACCTACATTGTCTAGGTCTCATCACCACAGATGAAGAGGGCATTGATGACGCAGGCTTTGTAGACTCTGTTTGGTGTTCGTAACAGCTGCAGCTTTTGCTGTGTATACGTTGATTCCAGCATCAAGTGACAGACTGGTGATTGTGGAACCTGGCTATGAGAGGCCATCAACAACCTCTACTGCACTGGAGTGTCAGACTACATTTTGTGTTAAAGTTTTTTTAGGTGGAACTTGAACCCAATACTATCCAACACTTATAGTTTGATACCTCTCCCTCATTTCTCCCAAGTTGCAAGGTCTGGAATCTACACTGCTTCTGCTTCCCTGCATCCTCACAAAAAATTACAATACTGTATCCTGTTCTAGCCTCACTGTGGTGTTCTTAGAGGCATGGAGTCAGATTTACAGCACGGAAACAGACTCTTCAGTCCAACTCGTCCATTCCGACCAGGTATCATATATAAATCTAGTCCCATTTGCCAGCATTTGGCCCATTTCCCTCTAAACCCTTGCTATTAGTATACACATCCAGATGCCTTTTAAATGTTGCAATTGTACCAGTCTCCAATACTCCTCTGGCAGCTCATTCCTTACATGCACCACCCTCTGAAAAAGTTGCTCCTTGGGTCCCTTTTAAATCTTCTCCCTCTCACCTTAAACCTATGCCCTTTATTGTTGGACTCCCCTAGCCTGTAGAAAAGGCTTTGACTATTCACTATTTGGAGACTCAATAATTAAAACACAGGAGGCAGCCCAAGCAAATGTCTCATCCAGTGGGAAAATCCTACACAATGCTCCTTTTTTAACAACCTTTTTAACATTCCTTTTTGAATGCCCTTGATTGAACCTGCCTCTATCTCACACTCAGGAAATGCATTCTAGAGCATTACCATTCATTGCATGGAAACAACTTTTCTTCACATCCTTTTTGCTTCTCTTATTAATCACTTTTAAACCTCTGCCCTCTTTCCTCCCCAACCTTCCCCATCCCGATCCTTTCAGGACAGCCAAAGGTTTCTCCTTATTTATTGTGTCCCGATCACTCATGATATTTAAAACTTCAATCAGATCGCTTCTCAGCCTTCTCCTTCCTGAGCAGAACAGTCCCAGCTTCTCCAATTGATCTTTACACCCGAAATGCCTCATCCTTGGATGAATTTTTTTTTTTTTTTTTTTTTTTTTTTTTTTTTTTTTTTAAAAATTAGCTCACAGCAGCATTTATTATCCATCCCCAACAGTAGTTCTGAATCAACCACGTCGCTGTTGGTCTGAAGTCACATGTAGGCCAGACCCGGTAAGGATAGCAGTTTCCGTCCCTAAACAGCATTATTGAACCAGATGGGTTTTTCTGGCAATCAATTCACAGTCATTAGATTCTTAATTCCAGATATTTATGGAATTCAAATTTTACCATCTGCCATGGCAGGATTCCAACCCAGGTCCCCAGAATGTTACCTGGGTCTCTGGATTAACACTCCTGCAATAATACCATTAGGCTATCACCTTCCCCACAGTTCTCAAACTCTTCTGCACTCTCTCTAATTTATTCACACCCTTCCTAAAGTGTAGTGTCCCAAACTGGACACAATAGTCCTGCTGAGGTCAAACTGGTTTTATGCATGCTATACATGAGGGGCATGAGACAGCAGCAAAAGAATAAATACAGTATATTGAATATTAGTGATACCTCTCAAACAGATAGCGGACAGCAATAAACACAAACGCATATGGGATGGCGATGAAAAGATCACGAGGCCGCGGATATCGGGCATGATCGGAATCTTCCATATCCTTCCACGTGATCCCTGGAGGAAGCCAATATTCATGATGCCACAGCCACTTGTCCAGGAAAGATGACATCCTAGAGACAGAAACAACAGGTGGTCAAGCAGAAGTCAACAGTAACAGTTTTCAGTTCACTCTCTTACACTTCCCCAGAATCCATCACAATCTGTCAGAGATTTTTGAACAAAACGTGAACCAGCTTGTATTAGAGTTAGAGTACAGTGCAGAATCTTACTCGTGCTGAAATATAAAGGAGCTCAACCTCAAGCAAACCACAAGAGAGTGCTAGACACTAGGATAGGGTGGCTCAGTGGTTAACACTGCTGCCTCATAGCACCAGGGACCTGGATTTGATTCCACCCTCAGATGGGTGTGGGGGGGCTTGCACATTCTCCCCAGGTCTGCACAGGTTTCCTCCAGGTGCTACGATTTCCTCCCACAGTCAAAAGTGTGCAGTTTAGGTGGATTGGCCATGCTAAATTGTCCCACAGTGTCAAGGGATGTGCAGGCCAGGTGGATTAGCATGAGAAACGTAGGGTTACAGGGAAAGGGTGGAGTGGGTGGGTCCGGGAGGGATGCTGTTCAAAAGGTCGGTGTGGACTTGATTAGCTGAGTGGCCTGTTTCCACACTGCACAGATTCTGTGACTATGATATACAAGAAAAACACTGGGTATATATCTGGATGATGACATTAGTTTAGAAGAGTTTGCTTTTATGTAACTAAAATCAACTCATTTTTGAAAAAGTAATATTTTCACCCTATTTGATCCATACTAATACCAACATGCAAGGAGACAACTCCAGGACTTGAGCAGATAAAACATTGATGTTCCAGCACAGCACTCAGAGAGCTATGCTATCAGAGGGGCCCAATCTTGCTTTACTCTAGTGAATGCAAAAGATCCTGCAAAATTATTTCAGGCAGGAGGGAAGTTACCCCCCCACCCTGATGAATTATATACCTCAATCAACATTACAAATAAAAGGATCATCTGTTGACCACATTACTACTGAAAGTTTGTCGTACACAAATTGGTTGTTGCATTTCCTACATTTACAACAATGACTACATTTCTTCAAATCGACTGTAAACTACTTTGAGATGTCCAGTTGTTGTGAAGGATGCTATATAAATATGCATGTCTGTCTTTTACACATTGAGTTTAGACAGAATTTCTCTCCAAATGGTTTAACTTCTAGTACAGTCACTGGGATTTAAAGAACATATGGACATGGCAAATGTTCACATTGCCCTAGATGAAGTACAATGAATACTGAGCACAGAGACCAAATCTTTAACAGTTAAACCCTTTCCACAATGAACCACAAGTGCATATCCCAGAATTGTGAGCTTACTCCACACCTAGCCTGAATATTATTTGGGATTCACCAACTGAAGAGTGTTGGGTCTCTAGCTTTATTGTTGACAGAAATCCCAGTTGAGTAACACCGTCAATGGGGAGTTTTGTACCAAAAAGGTGACTTAGGCTTTGAGGCATCCCCACACTGATGCCCCCTCAAGTTTCAAGAGCGAAGATTGAAACCTTGCCCAAGTGCCTGATGCTGGCCCCATGGCGTGATAACCTAAATAAGGCTGTAGTGCCTGCAGGAGATGGGAGAAAGTGAAAAGCCAGGCAAAAAGTTTCTCATTTAACAAACCTAAGAACTGCAGATGCTGGAAATCAAACAAAATCAGAAGGTGCTGGAAAAATTCAGGTCAAGCATTAGTGGAGAGAAAGCAGAGTTAATGTGTTGGGTCCAGTGGCCCTTCTTCAAAATCTTCCAGACCCCAAAAGGTTTATTCTGCTTCCTCTCCACAGACGCTGCCCAATCTGAGTGTTTCCAGCAATTTCTGATTTTGTTTTTAAAAAATTTGAGAGTGTTAAGAGACCTAAGATGAGCCCATGCATAACCTCCTTACAAACCTAAGGTCAATTAAAGCATGTTTATTCCGTCAGGCCTCCTAAAAAACAGTACAATATTCAGCTCCTCATTCCCACCCACACCAATGCTTCTCTTTACAGTAATTAATTACAGGTCACTTTCTATTGTTTTCTTGCTGAACCAGTTTCTGTCCACATTTATTTCACTGCATCACAATTCGTGTTGTTGAAACTTATTGCAGCTGAGGAGGAAGTAATATTCCTGACTTAACTCACGCTCACAACACTTCATGCTCCATTGATTAAACATTGGGGGACACAGGAAGCAGGGACTCTTATTTCCTAACTGTTCCTTAGATATACAGTGGCTCAATGGGTAAGTGTACTGCATGATATGGTAATGAGCCACTCACAGCAAAGAGTCACAGGCTGCAGCCCAGATACAACTGGAGAAGTTTAGTGCATGGAAGAGGCCATTTGGCCCATCAGGTGTGAACTGGTTCTCTATTAGAACAATTCAAAATGCTCTGTTGGCTCCCTGTAGCCCAACAGCTATCCCACAGCAGCTTAAAGGATGGAATTGTCTCTGCCTCAACTACTCCTTAATCTGTGCAGAGTTTAGGAACCTCAACCAGGCAGGGACTACAAACAGCTCAAGCACCCAGGGCAGAATGGGAAAGGGGATCAGGCAGGGTTATGAAGACTGCTAAGTGGTACCATCATATAGACAGATTGTAGGTTAGCATGTATGATGCACACCAAAAAAAACTAAAAGAATAACTTTGAACTACTTTGCACCCAAAGAGTTGAGAAAACAGCATCAAGGTCAAAAAAGATAAATCTCTCCAATGGATTGAAGAACTTTTTTTTAAAAAAAAGGGTATTTTCAGATTACACATGCAATTTAGTTTATCTGTCAAAACAGAAACCTAATGATCTCACTTTGGACATGTCAAAACAGCCAATAGGAATCAGTGGAAGAGGTAGCTAACCCCAAGGTCCATCAGTTATGATATTGCAAAAAGAAACTGAGAAACTCTCAATGCTTCAGTGAGTTTAGCAGGTCTTTGAAGATCCAACTTAGGTCTGTTCAAATTTAGATCCAAAGAAATTGTTTGCTCAATTCATTTAGCATTTCTCCTCAAACAGAAGCTAGTGGGTTCAGGCATCACATGCTGATCCTTCAATGCAGTACTGAGGGAGTACTGCAATGCCAAAAAGATCATCTTTTCAATTAGGTACTAAAATAAGGCCCCACCTGCCTGCTCACATATTAAAAAAACTAAAAGCAGGCATTCTTCCCACTACCTTACTAATATTCTTCAAATCAATGTCCAAAAAAAATTAGCCACTCATTTGTTTAGTGCTGTCATTGGGCTCTAAACAAAAAGGTGGTCGTATTTATACATAAATAATGACTGAACTACAGAAAGTAATTCAGACAATGTAATAAAAGGTGCTACATTATCTCCTGATTTCTCAGCATCCCACTCTTCCTTTAGAGAAAGATTGACATGTAGCCTTTGCATCTCACTTAAATATTTTCCATTGCTGCTCCATGAGCAATACAATTTTTCCTTCCATTTAATCTGTGCAAAGTCACACCTCACCTCAATCTCAAACATTTACTTATATTTAGGCCATTCACTGTCACCTAGACAGAAGTAAAACTACACTGTTCTTCATTTATTGACAGAGAACATTGTTCAGAATGCAACTGCCCCTTTGCACCACAAACAAATAACTTCCTTGTTCCAGTTTGCACATTTGTAATCCCTTGCAACTATAAACATGCTAAAGCACACCTTGCTAATTTGAGAAGTTTAATTTCCTTTCCATTGTTTGGTATTCTCCAACATACTCCCAGTAATTCAACCAACCCTCAATATTCCTCAGCTCAACTCAAAAGGGATCAGTATTTGGATTAATATTTAAACCCTCACAAAGAATAGAGTCAAAGCTTTAAAAATCTCCTATTTCAATAACATGCTGCAATAAGAGAGGGGAAAGATAAGCAAATTTCAGAGCAATTGTGATTATGTGTGCTGGCATCTCTGCAAACGCAGCCAGAAATGAACCAAAATGTAAACTCTGTTAGCCCTTACTGCAATCAAAACCAAGTTTCAATAACAATGGTGAAAGTGCAAGACTCTGCACTAATATTCGAGGATATTGTAGAGTGTAAACCACACTAACACAAGGAGAAAGATATATTAAAATTCAAAATAATTCAAATTCTACATTTAGTTATCAGATTTAATTATCTCCCTATCACACTGGGAGTTAAGTGCAGAGCAGGCAGGTACAAAGTTTCTACAGGAGGGACCAAAGATCAAACCAAGTGGTAGCATATTAAAGACAACAAGGTGCAGGGCTGGATGAACACAGCAGGTCAAGCAGCATCATAGGAGCAGAGAGGCTGACGTTTCAGGTCCCCCTACCGCATCCCAAAACCAGTCCAGCTCGTCCCTGCCTCC
>NC_063360.1:14596643-14614728 GCF_021869965.1 Rhincodon typus | reverse complement strand
ACTTACGCTCGGTTCGCAACAAACAACTGCACCTCCCAGTCGCGAACCATTTCAACTCCCCCTCCCATTCCTCAGACGACATGTCCATCCTGGGCCTCCTGCAGTGCCACAACGATGCCACCCGAAGGTTGCAGGAACAGCAACTCATATTCCGCTTGGGAACCCTGCAGCCCAATGGTATCAATGTGGATTTCACAAGTTTCAAAATCTCCCCTCCCCCCACCGCATCCCAAAACCAGTCCAACTCGTCCCTGCCTCCCTAACCTGTTCTTCCTCCCACCTATCCCCTCCTCCCACCTCAAGCCGCACCTCCATCTCCTACCGACCAACCTCATCCCGCCCCCTTGACCTGTCCGTCCTCCCTGGACTGACCTATCCCCTTCCTAACTCCCTACCTACACTCACCTTTACTGGCTCCATCCCCGCCTCTTCGACCTGTTTGTTTCCTCTCCACCTATCCTCTCCTCTATCCCTCTTCTATCCGCCTCCCACTCTCTCCCTATTTATTTCAAAACCCCCTTCCCCTCCCCCTTTTCTGATGAAGGGTCTAGGCCCGAAACGTCAGCCTCTCTGCTCCTATGATGCTGCTTGGCCTGCTGTGTTCATCCAGCCCTGCACCTTGTTGTCTCGGATTCTCCAGCATCTGCAGTTCCTACTATCTCTGGTAGCATATTAAAACTGTACTACAGATAAACTTAGTCATGAATTGGCAGCAACATTTCACTTGTAGGGTCTGGTGGTGCAGTGGTAGTGTCCCAGGAGCCTCTGAGCCAGGAGGCCTGGGTTCAAGTCCCAACCAGTACAATAACGTTTCTAAACTGGTTAGAAAATATAAAACATCTCACTTCCAGCAATTCCTCTGGGATAAGGATATTTTGAACAGAAAGACTTCATCAGGTCACAAGTGCAACATTTGGAAATTGCGTAGGGGGCTAACACTGTGAAGTGGGGCATCTTGGCCTTATTCAAGATGCCCAAAGTCCACCCGATGAAACGCTTATCAGCAGTGAACAAAGACCAAATAAGAATTTGATTTTGGCATTATTCCAGCACAAAGCAGCCAGCAGAGCTGAGAACTTTAGGCTGAAAGACATATTTCGCAGCCAGCAAATCCGTGCAATAACTCAAGTCAGAAAGGTACCTCCTAGGTACTTATTTGTTCCAATCAAGGCACAGGCACTTTCTCCTCCCACCCATGTCCTAGGCCTAACTGCATTCCAGCAACCTTTATCTCCTCAGATTGTGCTTAGAATGTGGGCATGCCAACCCTCCAGGATTGTATTGCATTGCAGTCTACATAATTAACCTCACCACATTTAAAAATCCATGCAAAAGTGAATAGCCATTTTTTTAAATTCAAATTTGTTTAATATAAGGTAGTTATAAAAGTGTTGGAGATGAGGAAAAGCCTGTTTAATTGAATAGGCCTTTGGAGATGGAAGATTGTTTGATGGAACCTCCAGGAAAATATCCAAATAAGGTTGGCAATCCAAATTTCAGGAAGGCTGCACAGGTCCTCTGTTGGATCAGCAAGTGGTGATGACTGGCACACAGGCAAAAGTTTATGCTGTTCCATGGTGGGATCACCCTGCAAATGGTAGTTAGCACAATAGTAGGGAGGGACTGATTTTTACATCCATCAGCTGATCATTTTCACTTTGCTACTTGGAGCTGACAGACAAGTGAGTTGAGTGCAGTGTAATTTTTAGTGCCCTGACTAATTCATTTTGAAAATTCTTGCATGTATCCAAAAGAGACCGATTGCGATTGGGTTAGGGTTAGGGTTAGTAAAATAAAGTTAGAGTAGAAATTATATGGAACATGATAACTAGTGAAAGACAACAAAAGGAAATTCAGCCCTAAAAAGATGGTGAAATTATAATCTTGGGATCGGAGATGAAGTCAGATTTGGCTGTTTGGAATTGAACAAAAATAGCTTGGGATAGCAGGAATTCTGCACAACTGTTGGATTCATCCGAAGCTTCTATCCAATAGAAAACAAGATATAAATAAGGTTTCAATTCATAACTTACTGTTGTATGAAACAGGGAGAAAATAATTTGGTTTCCCATTCTATATATAAACAGTTCTTATATGATGATATTTACAGCATCAGATACAGGACCCAAACCCAGTCATTAATCCATAATGCAAGCTCAAGGATCATTTTTTTTGATGGCTGAGTTTTGCTTTTAAAAATGGAGAAACAAAAAATACTATTTTAAGTAATGAACCCACTGACAATGACAAAGATCAGAGGTATTAGATCTCTACCAGCTTTACTACCACCCTAGAAATCTGCACTCCAATTCTAGTCTCTGGAGCATTCTTGTTTTTTTTTCCCCAAATTGACTCTTGGCAGGATGCCTCATCTTAGTCACTAATTATGGAATTGCCTCCCTAAACCATTGTACTTCTTTCCTCTCTTCCAATATTCCTTGAAACCTTACTTAGACCAAACCTTTTCACCTTCCTTCTGCAACTCCATTCATAACTGAGCCAGAGTTTATTTCTCCAGTAGAAAAATAGATAACCTTGCTTACCCATTCCCAACCACCTAAGATTACAAAGAGATCAATTGGATCAATGGGCTGAAGTGTGGCAGATGGAGTATAATTTGGATAAATGCAAGGAAGTGCATTTTGGTAAGACATAAAAGGACATATACAATTAAAAGTAGGGCCTTGGGCAGTGTTGTAGAACAGAGACAAAGGGTTCGGGCACATAAACACAAGTTCTGTTACAACATTTACAAGACATTTGGATCAGTACATGAAAATTGTTTGGAGGTATATGGGCCAAGCACAGGTAGGTGGATCTAGTTTAGTTGGGGATTTTGGTTGGCATGAAGGATCTGTTTCCATGTTGCATGACTCTTTTGGAAGAGTAGGGATTACTGCTTGTCAATTAAGCAGTGATGAATGTTAGACTTTATAAAGGGGTCCTTCTCCATTGGAGATCCAATGCTTTTGGGCTACAGATAATGAATTTTGATTGAACAGCAAAATTTAATTTTAAAAAATTCAGTTCTGCTAAAAAGTCAATTTGTGATGAATATTACTGAAGCCAACCTTTACTTCAAGCTTCTACTATTTACATTGCAAGCATTCACCTCCTAGTCAGAGCTTCATTGTTTCTTACCTGGGATCTTTCAGGTGTTAGGCAAGTGCACTAATCATTGCATTGCGTAATATTCTCAAGTAAAACCGTAATTAACAGCTTCCACCTGTATATTATTAAACACAATTGATATACAATTAACACTTAGAATGCTTTAGAATGCTTTAGAATGTGAGCAGTCCTGCAGAATGTGTCATGCACCCAACCTACAGCAGAAAGCTAGGAGGAAACAAAATAAAACAAAGAACTGAGATGCTAGAGATCTGAAACAAAAATGGAAAATGCCAGTCATTGCAATGTGATTGCAAGAAGTTTGTCCAATCCCAAATGAGGCCAGTCAGTTCTCAGTGAAACAAACATCCCATTACAATGGGGAGAAGATCCAAGTTCTATAAGAAACTTGGGCCTTGTCAGCTTGTGGTGTAGCAAGAATGAATGTTTTTGTCCAAATACTCTGTGCCCTCTCCTCTTCATGGACGTAGAGCTCTTTGGCCACTGACCTTTCAATTCAGGGCAGAGGTTAGGGAATCTTTACTAGAACAGCAGATCTGCGTGGATAATCCAGATGAGCTATAGAAAAGGCCATTCATTTATATTGTCCATTGCTTTGGTTTACTTCCCAAGATATGATCAACCTAATCCTCTGTGCTAATGGAGAGGCTGGAATGTTGAAAGCAAGGTTACTTTTAAGAGGGAGCACATCAGCAATCAGTCTAATTCTCTCAATTAAGAAGCATTTTTCACAAACTCCAGGCTTGGACATAGCGCAACCTCTGCGCTGGGGTTAAACCCTGTTCCATCTCCAGCTAGGAAAGCCTTTAACCAGCACTGTTGACACAACAAGCAACAATCACAACATTGCCGTTGTCAAGGCACCACCCCCACAACATTTTAACCGCATGTCACAAAGTAGCTGGGTTCAGTTAAGGATCTTGTAGAAGCCAGTTCATCTTAGCCTGTCCTTTTTTTAAAAAGGAAAATTGTATCCCAATACATGAAAATTCAAACACACAAGTTTTTCTGTCAAGTGAAGATCAGCACTGACACCTCAGAGACCCATTTTCAATTTGTGTACTCCAACTCTTTCCCCTATCCCTCTCCTGAAGAGAGCATCTCTCACTGGGTTCGTTCTGATACACTATCCAAACAGTTATTCAGCATATAATGTCACTAGGCAACTGGGGATTGATACCAAAGCTGAATCCATATTTTACCCAGAAGAGATTGTTTACAGAGGAACAGGAGAACCCCCAACTCCCATCTTCTCATTCTCAAACAAATAACTCACTCCCCAGTGCTGTTCTGACAAAGGAAACAGGACAGAGGATTGAAACATACTTTCCCAAATTGAAATGGTCTCTCTTGTCCTTTCTCCATCTTTTACGTTCCACTTGATACTCCCCAGATTTCTCAACAGTATAAAGCTCATCACTACTTTATCTCAGTACTTGTATGAATGCTCATGTCAAGATGAGACAAAGAGAATTGATTCATTAAGCCTTACATTAAAATTTGAACAAAAAACAAGCCCTTAAATAATCCAAAGCCAAACAAACAAGGTACTGAGCAGAGGACAAAGTCAATTAGATCCCTTTAATGCTGATTTCAGAAAACCTCCAATTAAAAAGCACTCTAAACTCTTTGCCTCTTCCAGTCAGAACTGGTTACTTATTATTGTAGTCAGCTTCGTCAAAAGGACTGGAAACTATTGGGAGTAGAGGACAGCAAATAAACCAAGCTTGGAATATTTCCTTCCAAAATTGGATCGCGAAACCATAGTGTAAATGAACAGAGCAAGATTTTTTTTCTAAATCAATTATTAAAAGTAAAAGCAAAAAAAAAAAGAGTGCTAGTCTTCACTTATCCTGTACTGCCCCATCCCCTTCTCTAGGAATTCCTGATCATATTCCTGTGGAGTAAAGCATTCCTTGTACCAGTATTCCAATTACACCAACTTATGCACATGCTCAGTTTCTATGCCGTGATGTCAGAGCACATGGAACTGGGACACTAGAACACAGGCTTCCAGGTACATCCTCTTGTACGTGCTCCCTCATGTGTAGTCTATCTACTTAATAAAATTTTGATGTTCACTGACATTGGGTAGGATAATGGGTCTGGGTGGGATGCTTTTCAGAGGGGCGGTGTGGACTTATTGGGCCAAATGGCCTGTTTCCACACTGTAGGGATTCTGTTCTATGCTAAGGGTACACTTCCTAACAACCACCCAGATACAATATTACTGCACGATGGCAAACTGTGACCAGCAGTACTGCCTGGAGGAGAAGCCAAGCAGTAGCAGTGAGTTGTACTGCATGAAGGAGGCGACCAGCTCAGCATTTCATCTGCAGAGGAGGGACAGAGTGTCGCAGCAACAGGAACGACCCAGCCACCAGACTAATCTAGCAATGCGGGCAGCACTAAGGCAGACATGGACTTCACTCTGGTGAGTGACAAATTCCACCAAGCTCATGCTGTTGCAAGCTGAGGGCTGCAATAAAAGTTATCATTTTACAACGTTGGATCACTTAATTGTTTGCATTCATAAAACACAAGGCATCCACCTTCAAATGCAAACTTAAGACAGAAACTACGACTAAGGGAAAAATCAGACGATGGCCAATATTGGAGTGAGCTAACATTAGTGTTGATGAATGCCATTTAAATTGGATGTAGGCACTGGAGTCACTGTACTGTCAGATGGCCTTTAATGGTTGAGAAAGACTACCCTACAGCCTTCATCTATCAAACATCAAAATCTGGGGGAACCAGCCTCAAAAAAAGGTCAACTTCAAGCAATGTTAAGACAAAGACAAAAACAAAAACAAAATCTTAGATGCACTTTTTCCACAAATAGCCACATTCACTGTTTAATACACAGGTTCACTGCACAAATCTCTTCTTTAAAAGTGGAAAGTGTCAACAAGCAGGAACCATAAATCTGAATATCAAATTTCCAAAACTCAGAGGCATGGGGAAATAAAACACTGTATACCATATCACACTGAAAGCAGAGGCTAATCCCACCTGCTTCACACTTAGAAAGGTCCCATACTCAATTTAAAAATGGGTACAACGAGAGATTGAGGCTGGGTTTCAAACAGTTACTCCCCTGTGTCACAACTAACCCAAGTGGTGCTCTGCTATGGTGTCATTTCTTAAACTGGATCCACTAGAATTTGCATCAACTCAAATTTGAATAAGTACAATGGAGAAGTGCATCAATGACTAACAAACCTCAATCCCTTCTGGATGCTATTTCACTTGCATGCCCTTAGGAATCTCAGCCACACCTTAGATTGGACATTGTCCAATGACCAACATACTAGAAGCTATGTAATATGCCATTTACCACATAATGTCTCAACCATTGGCCCATTAAAAGCACAACAGGAAGAAAGGGTGTAGAGAATCTTGAAAACATTACAAATTGCTACATTTAACGGCAGGTGTGAATTCTCAAAACCAACGTCATTTTGAGTCTTGTTGTTCGAGGGAGGAGGGAGTACAGCCAACCTGCAGAAGACAGGACTCATCAGGAAATTTCTGCTGCTCAGGAAGAATTCCAATGATTTACAGGAATAGTGGGCCCGGTGGGAAAATTCGTACCCCACCTAACCCAGGTTAAAAATTCACTCTAGGGCAAGTTTTGAAACAAAACCAGGCATAACCTTGGACTGAACAACTGCAATCACTTGCCCAAAGCAAGTACAGACAGTGATTGAAGGCTGGAATCGAACCCAGGTCCCTGGTGCTGAGACAGCAGTGCTAACCACTGAGCCACCATGCCATCTCAATCTCATCTAAAGCCAGTCTAAGTGGTGACTTGGGATCTGCATGGTGCATTTCCCATCTCGATTGTACATGGTAGAAGAAGTGAATAACCAGACACTGTTGCAAGTGCAGGCACATTAGCCTGACTGCAGGTGACTGGTTAGGAAGAGGTTAATGTGCCACATCAACCATCAGATCCAGAGGTCCACAGCAACCCAACAGCAAAAACCAAACAACAGCCACCATAAGCAACAAGTAGCACTGAAGCATTACTTCCCGGTAGAACAACATTATCCAAATAAACAGATAATGACAACACACATGTACCATTTTAAGTCATACTGGTCTCAAGGTTGCATGGATAACACATACACAAACTGATGGAAATCAACTGCTAAAGCACAATAACAGTCATCGTGCATATGATTGGGAACTTGGGTAACTTAATGATACAAAAGAAAAATCTTATGCATTATCGGAAAAGGAGATGTTTGGACTGAAATGTAATCAAGTATAAACATCCAAGACTGCCACAGTTATTTGACCTCTACCATGGGGCACACACCCAGTGGACAGACATCTCAAGCTTCACTTCAATGAAGTTCAGGCTTTGAACACGGTGCTGTGTTGTACACTCGAAAACACTTGTGTCATTTAGTCAGAAAACGGCTTTTCTCAATTAGTGAGAAACAATAAATTTTAAAGGTTACAGGTTTCAAATATGACAATTACTGTCATAGCCAATATTCTTGGTCTCACTGTGCGACTACAAAATATTGAGTTTCCTGAAGTAAGGAAAATAAATTTAAGAAACATTTCAGTGACTTCATTTTACTGAGAATGAGAGAGCAAGATCATGTGACATTATACATCACAGGAAGTAATGCGTACTACGGTTAGACATAACCTATAATAAAAGGAGATATCTTGGTAGTTTACCAGTTCACTGGAATCTTGATGCTTCTGGCCAGCAATCAGAACTGCATGCTGGACTGCCAAGGATATAATCAATCTCAAACAGAAAACCTAACAGTACCTCACAGTGCCCTCTCCTCTCTCTCAAACAGATGTTGCTTGCCTTCATCGAATGGTAGCACTCTCTGAGCTGTCTGTGAATCAGAAGACCACAATTTCAAATCCTATTCAAGACACTTGAGCACATCTGTTGACTTCTACTCTACTCTTGGAAAATGCTGTCTATAGGATGAGATGTTAAATTAAGGCTCTGTCTGCTCTCTCAGGAAGATATGAAAGGTTCCATAGCATTGTTTATGGAGAGTTGGGTATATCCCTTAACATTCATAAAATCGACAAGTTCATGGTCTACATCTTGATTTGTAGGATATTGTCTGTGCTTACTGGCATGTTTCTGTACAGCTACTGTAGTAGATGTACAATAAAGCAAAAGACACTGTTGGGTCTATCTTCGGGTCACTGGACCCAAAACGTTAACTGATTTGCTTCACAGATGCTGCCAGACCTGCTGAGCTTTTCCAGCAACTTGTGTTTTTGTTCCCGATTTACAGTATCCACAGTTCTTTCAGTTTCTCTCAAGACTGGCAAGTTCCCCAGAGGTTTTTCTCTTAGCTTTCAGCTAGAATCTCCAAGCTGGGGTGTCCCTGAACCATTGTTTCCTGATTTACTGCCTTCTCTCACAATCTCTTTTCAAAATTTAAGGGATTTGGCTCTCACCAAGGTAACTTACAACTCTAGCACCAGAAAATGGTACAAGCAGGATCTGACCACAATGGGATAGGAGGGGCTGAATAGCAGAATGCATTTGAAATTCAATTCAGGCAGCTTTAGTTAAAGCTGAAGGATTTAGAAAGGTCTTGCATCTTAATTGATTGTTACTTTTGCACAACATACATTGAGACCAAGTAAACAGCATGGACAATGTTACCTCATTTCAAAAGCTGCTGTATACAAATCTAAGACTGCCATTCTCATGCTAAAAACAAACATTGATAATGATTATTCATGCAAAGCTACCAACTAACCAGGAAGTATCAGAGGTACTCATGTGTTTTAACTTACTGGATCAGGCATTGAGCAAGCATTGGTATTACCTGGAATACCAATTACCCTGTTATTACCTGGAAAAAGGAAGACAATAAGTGGGGACCAGTGGTTATAATTACAGGGAAATAAAAGGATAAAAAAAAATGACAGTTGGATTCAGCTCAGCCTTCCTAAAAAGCTTTCTTGCAACTTAACCTGCTGCTTGCACATCACTCAACATTTGAAGCACTGTAAATAGTAAACAAAATCCAGGGTGGGGCCTTTAACCACAAACTGTGAACATGAAACTTTTAAAATTCTCATCCACCGATTCAAATTTTTCCATGGCCTCACAGCTCCCATTCTTTGGAACCTCCTCCAGTTCTACAAACCTCCAAAATCTCCTTACTCCTCCAGAGTTTAAAACTCTTGACTATCTGATGCTAACAACTAGCATTCAGCTTTCCAGACCCCAAACTCTGGAACTTCATTCAATACTTAAGCCTTTTAAAAAAAAAACTGAAGTGTATGTGTTTTTTGTTCAACAAGCTGAATAGAATAGGAGTGTAAAAGGAATTTTGGGATTCAGGCAAATGTCATTTAATGCTGCATGTCAGACCAGGAAACAGAAAATATGACAATACTTAGTTTTACAAGGATGTAGAATTTAAATGTAATTAACACACTTTCAAGCAAACCTTGTTTGGGTCACATTTATTATACAATGTACATGATGGTCATTTTATTAAAAAAGAAACAGGCTTTGGAGAAAATGCAGAAAATGTTTACAGGAGTGATAACAGAACTGAGAAATTACCAGGAAAGTTTGAATTGTTTGGGATTTTATAGAAATATGGGATTTCTGAAGAAGGATCTAGGCCCGAAACATCAGCCTTCCTGCTCCTCTGATGCTGCTTGGCCTGCTGTGTTCATCCAGCTCTACACCTTGTTATCTCAGATTCTCCAGCATCTGCAGTTCCTATCTTAGAAAATCTTATTGGTTTTCCAAGTTCTCAGAGGCCACATAGTTACTAATAAATTCAATGGGGAAATAGGAGACATTTCTTCACTTTGGAAGTAGAACTTACCATCACAGGAAATAGTTCAATAAGCTAGCAGTAAAGAAAACTAGATGAATACATGAGAGACAAGGAAAAAGAAAGATATGAAGATGGTCAGAGTTCAGGCAGAGAATGAGAGGAGAATGAGTGTGGACCAACAGACTAATTGGGCCAAGTATTTGTCCCAAACACAGTTTTCTCAAAACACCATCCTGGGGATTTACACGGTGGTCATCATTCGGCTGAACCATTATTGCTCCCCAAAAGCAGTACAGTATTCCTCATGAGATAGCAGGAACTGCAGATGCTGGACCGAAACGTCAGCCTTCCTGCTCGGCCTGCTGTGTTCATCCAGCTCTACACCTTGTTATCTCGGTATTCCTCATGGTCTATTTTCAACCTGTGACCATATCTGATTATTCTCATACATACATACAACTGCAGATAGAGTCAGAGTCGCACAGCACAGAAACAGACCCTTCGGTCCAACTCGTCCATGCCAACCAGATACCCTAAACTGATCTGGTCCCATTTGCCAACTTTTGGCCCATATCCCTCCAAACCCTTCCTACTCATGTACCCATTCAAATGCCTTTTAAATGCTGTGATTGTGCCAGCCTCCACCACTTCCTCTTGCAGCTCATTCTGTACGTGCACCACCTATGAAAAAGTTGCCCCTCAGATCCCTTTTAAATCTTTTCCCCTCTCAGCTAAACCTATGCCCTTTAGTTTTGGACTCCCCTACTCTGGGGGAAAAGATCTTGGCTATTCACCCTATCCATGCACCTCATGATTTTATAAACCTCTATAAAAGGGCCCCCTTCAGGCTCTGACGCTCCTGGGAAAATAGCCCCAAACTACTCATCCTCTCTACACAGCTCAAACCCACCAACCCTGGCAACTTCCTTGTAAATCTTTTCTGTACCCTTTCAAGTTTCACAACATCTTTCCTATAGCAGGGAGACCAGAATTGAACACAGTATTCCAAAAGTGGCCTAGCCAATGCCCTGTACAGCCGCAACATGACCTCCCAACGCCTATACTTCTGGAGATCTGAAACAAAAACAAATTGCTGGCAAAACTTAGCAAGTCTGTCAGCATCTGGGGAAGAAAGCAGTAAATGTTTTGAGTCTGGTGACTCTTCATCAGAAGAATATTTACATGGTCTCTGCTTCAACTAACTCTGCTAGTGCAGTGCAGTGGTTGATAAAGTTATTTTCCTGTTCCCCATCTTAGGTTGCATTGACTTAATCTTATCTGTCCCCTCATTCTAGGCCCTACAACAATTGGAAGCATTCTGTTGCTCTATGTATTCTAATCCATCCTCTCATAATTCTAAACACCTTCAAATGACACTAACGTTCTTCCTAATATTTCCAAGTCTGTCTTTTGTAATTAGTGCTGTCTGGCATGAGGAAATACTTTATTCACCCCATTGTCTCATTCCTTTACACTGATGCAATACTCCCTTCATTAATGACACAAGTATGTAGTCCCTTAGATATTCCAACAGTCTAGGGTCTGAGCACCAATTTCTTCTGCCCCTTCAGTTCTTTCATTGACCTTTCAAAGACAGCCTTTCCTATTTGGATTTTAAACTTCACTTTAGAATAGTCGCTATATCAAAGACGCTCAGTCACATTCAACTCCTTAAGCTTTGACTCTAAACTAGAAGCATCATCCCTCCTTATTGGCTTGTGACCATCCAAGGAAGAAGCCTTGAAACATTTTAGGAATTTCATTTCCTTTTCTCTGTAGATTCTCTTCTGAGTACAAGTTAGTTATCATTGTTGCAGGAGGATTTAAATGCACTAACTCTGAATGCAATAGCTTTTAGAGTATTTCATACGGACATCATCTGGGGCCACAGAGTAGAGGAGTGGATAGGGCTGGGGGTGAAGGGTGAAGAAAATGGGGTAAGAGATAAGGAAAAGCAGCGTAACAAGAGGGAACATTAAAATCCAACTGTGATAATTGGAGATAGTGGACATGGTCATCCATAATGGGCCAGTATATAGTGTTGTTCAGAGGGTGAGGCCTGGTGGGGCATTGCCTGATTGTGATGACAATCAAGTACAAGACCCTGCTGTAACCTTCTGCCTAACTTCACAGCAGTCAGTTGATCATCCATGGAAGGATTTTGTTGTAATAGGGCTAAGTGAACAATGGCCCTTGCTATCATGTCATAGGGTATTGTGAAGTAGGTTAGTTAGAGCTTTGAATGATGTAGAAGTAGTACCTCTTGCTTTATGCCATCTTCTATACCTTTCCACCCATGTTTGTGATTGGCTATTGGAGGTTGTTTTAACTATCCACCACGTCAACCCATTGTAAGAGAGTTCCTACCCTCTCACTTTCTATGTCATTCAAAGCACTAAACACAAGGTTGTTAGATTGTACAAAATGTTTGTGCAAAAATAGGATATAATAATTCAACCAAACTAACGCTTCAGATTTGCATTGATTTCAATAGTATTTAAAGTCTGGAGAGAAGTATTAAAACAGGGAGCTTGATATCACTTGTTAGATGAAGTCTAAAATATTAGTTTTACTCCTAGAGGTTGACTAGATTGGTCCAATAGAAGCTTGCTAGTCTTCATTCCTTATCCTGAACATTGCCTCTTCCACACTCAGCCCCTGCCTTGGCACAGCCAACCCTGTCTCCTCACACCCACACTTGCCATCTCCATGACTTATCCAAATGCTCATCAACACTAATTGCTGATAATTCTGTCCAAATTAAACCTTCTGGCAAACTCCATCTCTCTCTCTCTCTCTCTATCTTTCTCTACCAGGGGGGAGAGAGAGAATGTTTTCTCCGGCATAGCCTTAGCTAGGTACTGAATACAGGAAAATCGCTAAGTGAATGAACGAACAAACAGATGCATGAATGAATAAGTTGAATAGAATCTCTCATCCACAATTATCTGAAAAACAGCAGACGGTTTGGATATGGATTCAATCTTCCTTGCCAACTAAAGCAAACCTAATTGCACTTGGGCAAACAATCCTCATGTGTCTTCTTTCCTCATCAACATTAAATTCTGGACGTCTTCAACATTAAACAAAGGTATCATCATTTTGATTCCCCTCAGAGCAGGAGCACACCATGAATTATTGAATTAACAGTTCATCCCAATAAAAGGTCCAAAACCCAGAAGCGATTATGTACCTGCAAAGCTGTTTCCTGATTCACTATTTTCTCTTGTTTCTAAAGTCTGCAGACTTTTGCTCGATCAAAATATATCAAATCCCTCTCAATTCCCCACCAAATAAAACTGGCAGTGATCCGTGATCATGGTTAAAAAAGAAAACATGTTTGATAAAGCAACATGCAACATTTCCATGCTTTGTATTAACAGGATGACTTCTGTTTCACAAAAAAACTCTGCATTTATATAGTGACTTATCACATCTCAAATTGCCTGTTCCTCAGTGAGCTCCCTTGAAGGATTTTGTAAAAATATGCTAGTAGCTGCTTACTCAGTAGAAATTCAACCAATGAGATGAGCAACCCATTAATCTGCTATTGGAAGAATAAATGTAGCTACATCAGAACTCTGGTCATCTTTGAAATCTTTGATCATCTGGATAACTGGAAAAGGCAGGCAGAGCTTTGTTTTAATGCTTCATTTCTGACTGCTCAGAGCTCCCTCACAGTGGTCAGGCTCAACCCTGGAGGCTGTATTGAGCATCTTGTCTCTTCCACCCAAATGCTGCTAGTCTATTGGGAGCTAGTGAAGGATAGGCTCATATGCCAAGCAGCACATTCTAGTGCACAATCCAGAGCTTCAGCGTGTTAGCATGTAAAACACAACCCACCCTAGGTAGGCAAAACAGTCTGGAAAAGCTTCTTGCATTTGAGCTTGTTGAAAAGAACAAAGATTTCATTGTCAGGATGCCAATATCCATTCAACAGTGCAGTATTTGAATTAAAACAATGGGCAGTCTTAGCCAAAAGTTGTTTTTAGTTTACAAAGACCTTGACATTGAAGAAAAAAAATACTGAGATTGATCTTAAATCTTTCGACCCTTAAATTGTCTGTTTGCCTGTCTGTTGCGGAATTCTCTCTCTCACATTTCACTGCTTTGACCCAAATTTAGAGTGGCTCAGAATAATTCAGAGTTTCAGTGTCTCTGGAATTTTCAGAATACTGATGCAATTTTAACAAACACAGCCCACCAGAGAATTAAAACAGACATTGCTGGAAAAGCTCAGCAGGACTGGCAGCATCTGTGAAGAAAAGTTAGTGTTAATATTTCAGGTCCGGTGACTCCTCCTGGGCAACAGGCAATTTGGGATGTGGCAAGTCACTATATAAATGCAGAGTTTTTGTGAAACAGAAGTCATTATGGCAATACAGAGCATGGAAGTGTTCTGAGGAAGGGTCACCAGACCCAAAATGTTAACTCCGATTTTTCTTCAGAGATGCTGCCAGAACTGCTGAACTTTTCCAGCAACTTGTTTTTGTTCCAGATTTGCAGCATTCGCTGTTCTTTTGGTTTTAATTCTACACTTCCCAATGATTGCTCATGTGGGATAACCACTGGGGCATGGGCCAAGAAGGGTTTATGAAGGGATCCCAAGTGAATTGGCCACCTGAACTGGTTCCTTGCATCTGCCAGCTTATCTGATCTAATTATGAGCTGTTCTTTTAAAAAAAAGTCAGAGTCACAGTACCTAGATGGACTTTGCTTCAATTGTCCAGTCAAGCTATTATTTGAGCCAATGTAAATGTAAAGAACCCCCACTTATCTCCTTTCCATCTACTCCTACAAAACGATAATATCTAACAAGCAGCTTGTCAGACATCAGGCTTAAGTTGGCACTAGGCACAAAAACATCTTAAAGGCTTAATTACACAACTTGACCATTCCTTGAACATTGAAACTTGAGATGATCTAATTAAATGCTAGTGATTAAAGGGGTTGATGGAGTCAAAGTTGATAAGCCTAGCAAGAAATTCTGCTAGCAGGAAGTTCTAGAGCTAGGCCATTAAGGATATCAGATGATGTCTTTCAAATAAAGGTTGTTTAAAGAGGTGGAGACAGGGAGAGAGGCACTGAAATTTTGTGCTAGATTTGTACCAGGTGTTGTATTAGGAAAATGAAATAGTGAAGTAGGTTTGCATTAATTATTAAAATGAATGTGAACATGAGCATTAAAGTATAGAGTAGCCACCACTGAATTTAGTGGTGGTATAGTTTTGAAGGGGTGACTAGTCTCATTCTGTACACATTATGAGCAAGACTGTATGTCACTGCTGTGCCAATCTGAGTCCCTGACAACTTGGCTCCACCCAATAGGGCAACTGCCTGCCCCTCTCAAAACCAAGTCACAGGAGAGTGTGCCAGAAAATGGCAAGTTCATGACCTAGGTTCAAATCCCACCTGATCCAGAGGTGCATCATAGAATCCCTATAGTGTGAAAGCAGGCTATTTGGCCCATTAAGTCCACACCAACCCTCTGAACAGATCCCACCCAGACCCACCCCCAAACCCATACTTCATCCCTATAACCCTGTGTTTCCCATGGCCAATCCAGCTCCACTGCACATCTTTGGACTGTGGACGGAAACCCACACAGACACATGGAGAATGTGCAAACTCCACACAGTCACCTGAGGGTGGAATTGAACGTGGGTCCCTGGCACTGTGAGGCAGCAGTGCTAACCACTGGGCCACTGTGCTGCAATGTGTAACAACATCTCTAAACAGGGTAATTAGAAAACATCTACACACCCAGCCATCAAAATAAATCTTCTGTCAGGCCATCACTGTGAACCAGTGTGTCTTCATCATGAGATAGGACCTACCAACAATTCAGAAGGACTCAACTGGGACAACTGAGATCTCAGATGTCCAAAAATCAATATTCCAGATTAGATTTACACTTAATCTTCAGATGAGTCTTTACACACGAACCTTTGACCAGCTTCCGCCTCTCCAGAGGGAAAGCTGAACCACTCTTCCCTGAATTTGGATCTTTTACCTTGACGCCTCAATCATGGATTTCAAACAAAAAAAAACAAAACCCCACCTCTATTTCTATGCGCAAGTATCCAAAAGAAGAACAAATCTGAGATGTCATCTGGTGACAGCAAAGTGCCTTTTGCTCCTCAACCAGTCAGCAATTATAAGCCTTCAGAGTATGCCATCTCTGCAAAACAGTAGTCACCCTTTGGGCAACTCTTGTATCTAATCATTTCAATTCAATATTAGGAACAGTATGAATTTTCTAAGAAGTGGGGGGGGGAAGTAGAAGCTACAAGTTGAAAGGGAATCAGATAGGCTGTCTATTAATTTAGGAATTAAGTAGGAAACTCCACTTCCTCCAACAAAAAGGGGACACTTTACAGATACAATTGCAACTCAGGGCTCAGTGGTGAGTTAATTTCCCAGAACTTTAGGTACAGTGCTGAAAAGGAAACCAACTCTACCGTAGCATTAAAACTAAATAAAGACAACTGGAAAACTGCTCACAACGCATGTAAGTTAGAAAGAGCTAAACAAAAGTAAACACATCTTAATTTCCTTCCCTACTGCTATCTCATTCTATCTGCCCCACTCTCTCTGCTGTTGTCTCTTTACTCTTGCTGACAATTTCCCCAATTACCTCATTCAACCTTTTTCGACGTTTTATTTTTTCGCTTTTCATATACACCCTCCGGCTCCAAGCGAACTCACACCAGCTCCAGCTCTTCCCGTTTGACCAACACAAACAGAAAGGTTACGGTTAGAATTGACCAGCTGAAGTTTCTTACCGACCTGCCGCTTCTAGCTGATGTAGCTCCAAGGCACAAACTGCTTTCTGCAATAGGAAAACCAGCACCAGAGAAGACGGAATAAAATCAGAAGGCTGCAGACAGAGGAACAACCTGAACAAGACTAAGCTAAACTCAAGCTGCCACCTAGTGCAAACTCTATTACTACCAGCCACCCGCTAACAGGGGGAGGAGACTGACATTTTCCAATCGGTGTTTAACGGATACAGCTGGGATTGGGAGAACATTGACATACACCTGTACCTGGGTGGGGGGGGCAGCACAGACATACACATGGAATCCACACAGAGAATGCTGGGGCCATTCAGGAACTCTGGCCCCATCCGTGCAGAGAGAGAGAGAGAGAAACAGAGATAACTTCCTAATCTGGTCAGAGTGGACCTCAGAACATAGACAACTGTCCTTCGATTGGTGGCTACACCAACACACACCTTGGCACTGAGAGGAATACCAACATATACCTGTACCTTGGCACTGAGCAGGGTACCAGCACACACCTGGACCTTGGCACTGAGAGGAATACCAACATATACCTGTACCTTGGCACTGAGCAGAACACCAACACACACCTGTACCTTGGCACTGAGGGGAACACCAACACACACCTGTACCTTGGCACTGAGAGGAACAGGAACACCAACACACACCTCTACCTTGGTACTGAGGGGAACACCAACACACACCTGTACCTTGGCACTGAGGGGAACACCAACACACACCTGTACCTTGGCACTGAGGGGAACATCAACACACACCTGTACCTTGGCACTGAGGGAAACAGGAACACCAACACACACCTGTACCTTGCCACTGAGAGGAACAGGAACAACAACACACACCTTTACCTTGGCAGTGAGAGGAACAGGAACACCAACACACACCTGTCCCTTGGCAGTGAGCAGAACACCAACACACACCTGTCCCTTGGCACTGAGAGGAACAGGAACACCAACACACACCTGTCCCTTGGCAGTGAGCAGAACACCAACACACACCTGTCCCTTGGCACTGAGGGGAACAGGAACACCAACACACACCTGTACCTTGCCACTGAGGGGAACAGGAGCACCAACACACACCTGTACCTTGGCACTGAGGGGAACACCAACACACACCTGTACCTTGGCACTGAGCAGAACAGGAACACTGACACACACCTGTACCTTGGCACTGAGGGGAACACCAACACACACCTGTACCTTGGCACTGAGGGGAACAGGAACACCAACACACACCTGTACCTCGGCACTGAGGGGAACAGGAACACCAACACACACCTTACCTTGGCAGTGAGGGGAACAGGAACACCAACACACACCTGTACCTTGGCACTGAGGAGAACAG
>NC_063360.1:14592403-14596633 GCF_021869965.1 Rhincodon typus | reverse complement strand
GAACAGGAACACCAACACACACCTGTACCTTGGCACTGAGGGGAACAGGAACACCAACACACACCTGTACCTTAGGACTGTGGGAAACAGCAATATTACATTCAAAAAAAGCCTGGAATAAAAAGCTGTCCTAACGTTGACCATATATGCATTGTGAATTTTTGTAAAGTTCCACCTCATTCATTAATGTCCTTTAATCTGCTATCCTCACCTGGTCTGGCCTACATGAGACTCCAGACACATAACAATGTGGTTGACTCTTAACCTCTCCCTGGGCAATTAGGGATTAGCAATAAATGCTGGAGTAGACAGCATCACCCACATCCCATAAAATGTTGGAGTAGAAGTAGACTATTCAGCCCATCAATTCTGTTTTACCATTCAATGTGGACCAATGAAAAAGAACTCCTGTGCTGTGGGAGTGGGGGCTAACGCCAAAATACAGTTGTAAAGTGGGACACAGAGGAACACCAACATACAGTTGTAATGTGGGACACAGAGGAACACCAACATAGAAGAGTGTTTCCGCTTTCCCACCTCCTGTCCAGGTTCCTCTCGGATTTTGCTGACTGTTATTGGGGTCAAACTGCAGGGACCCCATTGGAAACTTACCCCCCATATGTGGCTGCAGTGAGGAACTCAGGAGGTACTGTGTTAAAGCCCTATCCTGTTCTCAAACCTGCATGCATCCACTTTGTAGCTCAGTTATTGAGCTGGGAACCTGGGACCATTCTCCCCTATCCAATGTGGTACTGAAGCCAATTGCATCAGTCTTACTCCATACCCAGCTGAAGTCAAACAGGTCATCACAAAGATGGTGTAAAACATGGGTCTGTGTGGCATGTGGGCCTCAATTTTTGACTGCCCTGACCCAGCTTATGGTCTTGTGGCCTGTTAAATCTCTGTGAATATTGAATAAGAACGTCTGTCACTCAGCTATCTGCTTATCGCCGTTATCCCATTCCTGCTCCATGAAACGTAGTTGTTATTCCTGATTCACCGCTCTTCACTTTATAAACATGTTTCATGTGCCCTAAACATGCTCCTTTTTTTTGCACTTTCTATCCTATGCCCCTCAGCTAACCCCACTAACCCATCTCCTATTCTATTACTGTTCTGCAGCTGTCAGACCAATACTGTAAATGGAAGTTCAAAGTGCTAACATTGTGAGTTTTGCATTCTCCTACACTGTTACGAATCTGAGAACATAGGAGCAGGCAAAGGCCATTTGGTCCATCAAATCTTCTCCACCATTCAATAGGATGATGGCTGATCAGATAGTGTCTCATTTGGGAATGGGACATGCTGGAAGTAACCCATGCAGAACAGGAGCTGGGAATGTGGGGCTGGGGAAACTGACATCAAGGAAGGTGTTCTTGTTCTGAAATGGTTAAACTCAATGTTGAGTCCTGAGGGCTCTAAGGTAACTAAGTGGAAGATAAGAGATAACAAGGTGTAGAGCTGGATGAACACAGCAGGCCAAGCAGCATCAGAGGAGCAGGAAGGCTGATGTTTCGGGCCTAGACCATTCTTTAGAAATCAGTGGAAGATAAGATGCCTTTCCTCCAGCATCAGTCCTGAGTCAGGAATACTAGTTTCAGAGAATAGTTTTGTGTCTCACTCCTTCAGAGCAGCAGGTTAGGTGAATTGAAGCAGGAGGGTACAGAGTGGGCGAAGGGCAGTAAAACAGCACGGACAAGACAAATGTCAACATGCAACATTGTGTAAACAAATAGCAGTCAGCTTTAATGTCAGATACCAATGGTGATTCACAACAGGGGAAGAGGTAACCTGACTGATGTCTTAAAGATTATAATAGTGTTTGATAGGATAGAGACAGAGAAGAGGCTTCCAATTGTGGGGAGTTCAATATTGGGGGATATCAGTATAAAATATTGACTAATAAATCTCATAGGGAATTCAGGTGAAAGCCTTCACCCAGGGAGAGTGGTTAGAATGTGAAACCAATTATCTGCAGCAGTTGCAGGAAATATGTTTAATGGATTCGGGACAATCTAAGTGAGAAGATGAAAAAGCAATAGAAAGTTATGTCATCAAGACTGCAATTACATATAGTGGGAGGAGGTTCGTGAGGAGTATAAAGACAAGGTGGGCTGAATGACCTACGTCTGTGCTGTAAATAGGATCGACAGGCACCAGGATTATGATAGATATAACACAATGTGGAGCTGGAGGAACACAGCAGGCCAGGCAGCATCAGAGGAGCAGGAAAGCTGACGTTTCAGGTCGGGACTCTTCTTCAGAAGTGGGGGAGGGGTGCTCTGAAATAAATATAGAGAGGAGGGGTGGGGCTGGGGAAGGTAGGTGGGATGGTGATAGGTGAGTGCAGATAGGCAGTGGTGGGGATTGGTTAGTGAGGTGGGAGGAGTGGATAGGTGGGAGAGAAGATGGACAGATTGTGTCAGGTCAAGGAAGTGGGGATGAGAGGGAGTTTTGGTCATGGGATGAGGCCGAGGGTGGGGAGATTTTGAAACTAGTAAAGTCCACATTGAGACCATTGGGTTATAGACTCCCAAAGTGGAATATGAGGTGCTACTCCTCCAGTTTGCGGGTGGCATCATTGTGACACTGGAGGAGGCTCACGATGGGAGGGGGAGTTGAAGTGGTTTGCGACTGGAAGGTGTTGTCTTTTGTCGCGAACCGAGCATAGGAGCTCGACAAAGTGGTCTCCGAGCCTCCGCTTGGTCTCACCGATGTAGAGGAGGCCACATCAGGAACAGAAGATACAATAGACCACATTAGTGGATTTGCAGTGAACATCTGTTTGATGTGGAAGGTTTTCTTGGGGCCTTGGATGGAGGTGAGGGGGGAGGCGTAGGGGCAGGTGTAGCACTTCCTGCGGTTGCAGGGAAAGCTGCCGGGGGTTGGTGGGACTAGTGGGGAGTGTGGAGTGGATGAGCGAGTCGCAGAGAGAGCGGTCCCTCCAGAAGGCAGATAAGGGTGGGGAGGGAAATATATCCTTCAAAGTGGGGTCGGATTGCAGGTGGCGGAAGTGGCGGAGAATGATGCGTTGAATCCGGAGGTTAATGGGGTGAAACATGAGGACAAGGAGAATTGTGTCTTAGTTTTTATTGCGGAGAGGGGATGTGAGGGCTGAGGTGCAGGAAACGCAAGAGATGCGGTCGAGGGTGTTTTTGACCACTGAAGGGGGGACGTTGCGGTCCTTGAAATAGGATGACATCTGGGATGTTCAGGAGTGGAACGCCCCATCTTGGGAGCAGATGCAGCGGAGGAATTGGGAGTAGGGGATCACATTCTTGCAGGAAGGTGGGTGAGAGGAGGTGTAATCTAGATAGCTGTGGGAGTCGGTGGGCTTGAAATAGATATCAGTTTCCAGGTGGTCATTAGAAATGGAGACAGAGAGTTCCAGGAAGGAGGGACATATCAGAGATGGTCCAGTGAACTTAAGGTTGGGGTGGAAGGTGTTAGTAAAGTGGCTGAACTGTTCGACCAGCTCCTGGGAGCACGAGGTGGCACCGATACAGTCATCAATGTAACGGAGGAAGATGTGGGGGATGGGGCCAGTGTAGCTGCAGAACAGGGACTGTTCCATGTATCCTACAAAGAGGCAGGCATAGCTTGGGCCCATGGCCACCCCCTTTGTCTGTAGGAAGTGGGAGGAGTTGAAGGAGAAGGTGTTAAGGGTAAGGTCGAGTTCGGTTAAGCAGATGAGAGTGTCGGTGGAGGGGGAATGGTTCGGGCCAGCGGGACCGGAAGAAGCGGAGGGCCTTTAGGCAATCTGCATGGGGAATGCAAGTGTATAGGGACTGGACGTCCATGGTGAAGATGAGGAGTTCGGGACCAGGGAATCGGAAGTTTTGGAGGAGGTGGAGGGTGTGGGTGGTGTCACGGACATAGGTGGGGAGTTCCTGGGCCGGGGGGAGAAAATAGAGTCAAGGTAAGCGGAGATGAGTTCAGTGGGGCAGGAGCAGGCAGAGACAATGGGTCGGCTAGGGCAGTCGGATTTATGGATTTTGGGAAGAAGATAGAAACGGGTGGTGCGAGGTTGGGGAACGATGAGGTTGGAGGCTGTGGATGGGAGCTCACCTGAGGTGATGAGGTTATGGATGTTCTGGGAGATGATGTTTTGGTGGTCAGGGGTGGGGTCATGATCGAGTGGGTGGTAAGAGGAGGTGTCAGAGAGTTGGCGCCTGGCCTCGGCGATATAACGGTCAGTGCGCCATACTACAACTGTGCCACCCTTGTCCA
>NC_063360.1:14540268-14582403 GCF_021869965.1 Rhincodon typus | reverse complement strand
TGCTCCTATGGTGTTCCTCACATCCAATTCTGGCGCCATCTTCCCATGCACCGCTCCTAAACAACTCATCGCTTAGCAGTCATCTGCCAAAAGACCAGCATCCCTTGCACCTGTGCCATGTTTATAAGGCCGCAGTACACTCTATTGGAGATTCACATCCTGAAGCTGCCTTGCTTACTCGAAGATGTTTCTGGAAGGTGTCAGAAAAGGGGAACATGGCACCATGATTCTCCAACAGGAATCGGGATGACTTGGTGCAAAGGAAGGCCGACTTCATTCTGGAGCTCAGGCAGAAGAAGCCGTACCACTGAAGCCTGGCAGCCAGGCCCAAACTGGCCACCCGGGCCAGTGCCAACTCCATGATCTAGAGGAACAGCCAGCAATGCCATCATAAGGTGAATGACTATCTCCACTGTGCCAGAGTAAGTGTCTGCCTCTTTTAGCTGCTACCTCACACTCACTCCATCTCTGCCAGTCTGCCCAGGTCCCACCAAAGCCTGTGGCCTGACAGTCTCACTATTGCCTGCCACATCTTCCCTTATCCCCTCTCACTCTCCCTAACCTCCCACACCACTGACCCTGCATGCCCTCTGAACAGCATCCTCTCTCCCTAACATCCCATACCACAAACACATGGTCTCTGTGATAACAAGATGTAGAGCTGGACGAACACAGCAGGCCAAGCAGCATCAGAGGAGCAGGAAAGCTGACGTTTCGGGCCTAGACCCTTCTTTAGAAATGGGGGAGGGGAAGGGGATTCTGAAATAAATAGAGACAGAGGGGAAGGTGGATAGAAGATGGATAAAGGAGAAGATAGGTGGAGAGGAGACAGACAGGTCAAAGAGGCGGGGATGGAGCCAGTAAAGGTGAGTGTAGGTGGGGAGTTAGGGTGGGGGTTGGTCAGTCCAGGGAGGATGGACAGGTCAAGGAGGCGGGATGAGACATGGTCTCTGTGCTGCCTCCTCACTGCCTTGGAACACCTCACCACCTTTCACACGTCTGCACTGGCACTAACAGCCATGCCAACCCACATTCATTTCACTCAATCCCTTTCTCTCATTATAACAGGAGACAGTCCATAACAGTATAGGAAGAGCCCAATTGGGTAGAGGGTTGGCTGGCATTATGTTCCTCATTCCAATGAGGAGAGAATCCAGGTCCTCACAGAAATACCCATGTTCTATCAACAGAGTAAATACTGTTCATCATTCCACGGTAACTCTCACAGTAACACCGCTGTCAGTCTCATTTATTGCACACCATATCTAACCACTGGCTGCGATGCCTTCTCTCTTTTATTTTACCATCAGTTTCTCCACCACCTCCGCAGTGAAACACCCGATTGCCCCAGAAGCCGCCTCCTCGAGCTGTGAGGAAGAAAGTACCGAACCCTCAGAGTAAACCTCAGCACGGCTGCCTCCCGCACCT
This sequence comes from Rhincodon typus, assembly GCF_021869965.1. NCBI lineage: Eukaryota > Metazoa > Chordata > Chondrichthyes > Orectolobiformes > Rhincodontidae > Rhincodon > Rhincodon typus. The sequence continues at coordinate 14,580,975 of NC_063360.1, read as the reverse complement.
CCCCATTAGCTCCAATGCTGACCCGCTGGTGGAAGCATGAGTTGTTGAGAATGAGGGTACACTTTCTAGTGAGCATCTCACTCTGACAGCTCTGTGGCTGGCATATCCCAGGTCTTTGGTGCTGAGAGGATTAATGGAGATCAGGCTCTTGCTGAGCTCTAGGCAGGGTAGGACCCTGAGACAACAAGGTGTGGAGCTGGATGAACACCGCAGGCCAGGCAGCATCAGAGGAGCAGGAAAGCCAACGTTTCGGGCCTGGACCTTTCTTCAGAAAAGAAGGGTCCAGACCCGAAACGTCGGCTTTCCTGTTCCTTTGATGCTGCCTGGCCTGCTGTGTTCATCCAGCTCTACACCTTGTTATCTCAGACTCCAGCATCAGCAGTTCTTACTATCTCAGGGTAGGACCCTGGACTGTTGGCAATCAGGGGTTTCATCTACCTGCACGGGTGGCAATGGACTGTCATTAACTTTACATTTTTGAATAAATGTCACTGATTTAACCTTCCATCTAGTGGTTAGTCTCTCAGTGTAGTCTCAAAATGGAGATGTGAAACCATCAGGCATTATTTCATGGTCACAGCTGCAGTTCCACAGATTGGGGTCTATTCTCAGAGCCATGACCCAGCTCCCAAACTGCAGACCCCCTTGACCGAGTTCACCTTGACCCGACACCCAATCACAGCCAATCGCCTGGACTCCCTCGATTTACAGCTGACTGATCGGTGCCTCCTTTGACTTTGAGACACAGCTGCCAGTTTGCTCCACCTGTAGTGAGTGTGTCCGCTGCATAAGTTGCTGCCACATGGTGCTTTGTGAGATTGATGTGGCACGCTGGCGTACCAAAATGTTCACCCCGCTGACTGAGTGCTGCTGAGCTGCAAAGCAAGCTGCCTGGTTGTGTGACTGTGCTGATTGGAAACGACAAGCCAAGGCAAGGATGTTGTGAGCTTGCAAGTAGGTGCACCATGCAACGCGAGTCGGCGAATCCTGAGTGGCCAGCACAGTATTGGTGAGGTGCCATGTTGGTCATGAGGAGTTGGCAGATGGTTGATGCCAGTGACTGTGGGGTGTGCGTGGCTATGGCCCATTGATTGTGCCCTGAGATGCTGTTTGGTCATAAGCAACATAGAGATTGTTTGGATCATGTGGGGAGTTGAATGGGCCCGGTGTCCACTCTGGTTTCCATATTGATTTTTCTCAATGTCTGGCTGGTTTGATGGCTATGGAATGATAGAAAGCTGAATATTGAGGTGCGTTGGGCTGCCAACAAGGGTTTTAGTAAGTAATAATCCCCTTTAACTGGTAACTGGCTGCTGCCTGATGAGAAACTCACCTCACCGCTTGTGAAAATTGTAAACACTGGAGCGAGATGCTCCCAATGTCAAGATGGGCCTCGTTACTTTTTGTCCAATTCTGCCACAAATCTCACCATAGCCCACATCACTTTGTCCCCTATAAGAACCTCCACAGTGAATCTGAAAGGCAAAACCGTTTTGCTTAAACCGAACAAATCATGTAATAAGATGTAACTCTCCAAGTGCACCAGGAAGTCATGATGAAAGGGTGGCCTGTACCAATTGCTTTAAGTGAGTATTGGCTGTAAAGAGACAAAGTGATTAGCCTGAAATGGCATCTTATATAAAAGGAAATTGGACTGTTATTTCTAAGGAGATGAACAAAGATATATTGCATCACATCCTTGCATGCCATCAAGAAGTTGAAAGTAGTTTCAGAACAGTAAAAGAAGTGCTTTACTAACCATATCTGAGTTATGAGATTAAACAGCAGTACAGTGTTAGTAATGAATATCAAGCTGAGCAAACTAAAGAGCCATTTATGACACATGATGTCCCATTCAGACCATGGGACCAAGCTTTGTATAGTGCTTGCAGGAAATGTCAACCATGCTGACAGTGGGGTGTTAGACCAGCTGGTGTCAATGATAACCAGTCAGTTTGTCGAATGCCTTCCAGATATTGCAATGGTTGACAATTGCCCTCAATTCGCAAGTGAAGAATTTAGCCATTTCATAAAGTATTGAGAAATTCATTACTATACAGCACCACCACACTATCCCCAGTCAAATGGAAAGGTGGAGGTGGCAGTGAAGATTGGCAAAGGGACCATAAAGAAATTGGGCACAGATTTGTACAGAGCAATTTCTGAGTGGAGAAATATGCCCCATTGAAGATGTGGAAAGTAGTCCAATCCAGACACTAATGTCACATTGCATCTAAACTACCCTTCCAATAGCAAAACATTACACAAGCCAGAAGTAGGAAAAAGCACAAGTGTCAAAATCAAGGTGAAATGATGGAAAGGCAAATTAAATTTGATTAAACTGCCAATTCGTTGCCAGAGCAGAGCATTGGAGATCCAGTCAGAGTGCAAACCTTTAACACTCATAACTGAAGTCAGCCAATGTGGCAACTTGTCGAGCAGTTGTCACCTTAATTATATGCAATGAGTATTAACTATAAAGGATCATATATTTTTCATTTTTGGATTATAATCTGAAATGGAAGTCACGCATTGATATGTAGGTAAAATTCCAGGAGATTTTGCAACTTAGAAAAATCAGGTGGAGCGCATTTTCATCTGTGCAAGAGAATGTTGCTTCAGGAAGCAGTGAAATTGCACCAAAAGACTCTGAGTTGAGGAATGGCAGTCTGATGTTGATTGTTTGAGATGCAGTTGCTACAAATCTGTAAGCATAGGGCAGCAGAGACATCCAGAGCCGACAACTTGAAAACATCTCACTCTCTCTCCCACTCTCTCTTTTCTTAGAAAAGCCCAAAAAGATTAAAGGGAGTTATAACAAGAAAACACCTAGATCCACCCAATCCACTATCAATGTGAAGAATGACCATTGTATTACAGACAACAGTTTGCCATCATTGCTGAAATCAAAAGAAACTGTGAGAGATAATTTAGCCTACCTTGAGATCTGTACATTTTGATCTTCGAAATATTGTTCCTAGTCTATTTTTTCCTCCCCTATATGTCAAACCAACTGTCTTTGGCCTGTCTTAATTGTTTACAGCGTATACCTAGGGTTTTTCAAGGAGTGTAGTTAAGTCATATGTAATAATAGATTAATAATTCTTCTTTTCCTTGACATTTGTTCAATTGAAATTTCTTACATTAAATAGGGTTGCTTTTGGTGATGATGAAACGTGGTGTGAATTGCTTTTGTCCTGAATAGTAGTAGGTTAGGCAAATTGGTCATTTTGATGGTCTCACTAGGATTTGATACATTTTTGCGTTAGCCTGTGAAACCATGGGCCGTGATTATCGATGCACTCTGCCCAGTTAAGTTGTGACAGAATGGCTAGCTTTATCATCCCAACTACAGACAGCTATGTACAACTAAAGAGGTTGTACCTTCACTGATGATGATAGATCAACAAGAAATGAGCTCACCACCTGCGCAGACTACACGATGATAATCCACCCCAGATGGCTGCTATTTCCTAGCAACAAGTTATCCTGGCAACAGCGCTCACCACAGGAATGAGACTCCCCAGAGAAGGAACATCACATGGAATACTCTGGGAACTAACCATTTGGACACAGAACTGGCTCGAAGGTAGAAGACAAAGGGTAGTGGTGGAGGGTTGCTTTTCAGACTGGAGGCCTGTGACCAGTGGTGTGCCACAAGGATCGGTGTTGGGTCCACTGCTTTTTGTCATTCATATAAATGATTTGGATGTGAACATGGGAGGTATGGTTAGTAAGTTTGCAGCTGACACTAAAATTGGAGGTGTAGTGGACAGCAAAGAAGTACCTCAGAGTACAACGGGACCTTGATCAGATGGCCAATGGGCTGAGGAGTGGCAGATGGAGTTTAATCTAGATAAAAGTGAGGTACTGCATCTTGGAAAGGCAAATCAGGGCAGGACATTTGGTGGTAAGGTCCTGGGGAGTGTTGCTGAACAAAGAGACCTTGGAGTGCGGGTTCATTGTTCCTTGAAAGTGGAGTCTCAGGTAGATAGCATAGTGAAGAAGGTGTTTGGTACGCTTGCCTTTATTGGTCAGTGCATTGAGGAAAGGAGTTAGGAGGTCATGTTGCAGCTGTACAGGACATTGGTTTGGCCACAATTGGAATTTCTCCCTGCTATAGGAAGAATGTTGTGAAACTTGAAAGAGTTCAGAAAAAATTTACAAGGAAGTTGTCAGGGTTGGAGGGTTTGAGCTGTAGGGCGAGGCTGAATAGGCTGGGGCTATTTTGCCTGGAGAATCAAAGGCTGAGGGGTGACTTTATAGAGGGTTATAAAATCATGACGGGAAATGGATAGGGTGAATAGCCAAAGTCTTTTCCCCAGGGTGGGAGAGTCTAAAACTGGACAGCATAGTTTTAAGGTGAGAGGGGAAGGATTTAAAAAGGAACTAAGGGGCAACTTTTTTATGCAGCAGGTGGTGGACGTCTGGAATGAGCTGCCAGAGGAAGTGGTGGAGACTGGTACAATCACACAATTTAAAAGGCGTTTGGATAGGTATATGAATGTGAAGGGTTTAGAGGGATATGGGCCAAATGCTGGCAAATGGGGTTACATTAATTGAGGATATGTGGTCGGCATGGAAGAGTTGGACTGATGGGTCTGTTTCTGTGCTGCACAGCCCTGTCTTTCTATGACACTATGACTCTATGACCCTAGGAATGAGCAGATACCAGAGGAACAGACAGTGGCAATGTGCATGCATACAATTGAGTGACCTATATGACTGAAAAAGTATATGTGCAATGCATTAGCAGAGATTGATGAAGTTGGAACTGGCTAAAATATACTTTTTTAATGAATGCAATTTTTTATGTAAAAGGGGATATTTGGAGAAATGCAATTGTACCCTCAGCATACTGGCTGGCTTGTCATAGTCATGTGACTACAATCTCGGCTTTTGTGTGCAGACTGTGGGAGCCATTAAATACACTTTGCTTGAAACACATTGCATATTTAGCATTGAGCCAATTACAGACTGATAGAAAACTAAGCCCAATATCTTCTCAGCCTGTGCTGTTTCAAATCAACAATCAAAGTAGCTGCTTATCACAGTTGGGCTAGTTTGATCTAATCCTGACCCACTGTGGTCAGAGGCCATGCTGGGACATTTAAATGTACAAAGAACAAAATACAGTTAACAGGAGGCTAAGGTCAGAGTTCTGGCAGTTCTGCACTGGCCTGCCATGGAGGATTAACCCATGTGTCTGTTCATGTGATGGCCAGTCTAAGGATCCTGTCAGACTCCAAAGGACAGACGACCAGTCATGTTTGGACGGTAGCCAAGACTTCAACCTGTCACCACATGGCCTGAACTTATGTTGACAGAAATTACTTGAACGCTTAGTGGGTATAAAATGGAAAACTAAGCATGTGGGCCAGGTGCCAAGCTTGAGTTGGCTGAGAGTCCCACTAACTTTTTTGTTTGGCTAGGCTACCTTCCAAACTTAAAAAAAATCACAAAGCCCTTCTTAGAGTCACTGGATATCAGACTTACACAATTTTTTCTCTGTAATCTGACCTGTGCAGCGCTCACTTTTCCACTGGGTGTTTCAATGTGAGGCCTGCAGTGTCTCCTTATTGCAATGGTTTCACCAATTTACAGTGTGTGTATCTTTGTGTCTGTACATGTCTGTCTTTGTATGGCTGCAGGTTTTTGTGTATATCTCTCTTCCCTGCACGTGAGTGTTTCCTGAGCTTGTATGTAAAATCATGGATTTTTCTGTGTACGAATGAATATGCTCATGTCTGTCTGCACAAGTGTGTGCATCTTTATGTGTTTTCACATTTTCAAAAATTCATTCAGGGGATGTGGGCTTCACCGAGTGGGCCAGTATTTATGGCCCATCTTTTAGTGCCCTAGAGAAGACGGCTATGAGCTGCTTTCACTGCTGCAGTCCATCTGGTAGGTTCACCCACAATGTCATTAGGGAGGAACTTCCAAGATTCAGTGACACTGAATATTCAGTGATATATTTCCAAGTCAGGATGGTGAGCCATGTGGAGAGGTATTTTTAGGTGGTGGCAATCTTATGCATTTACATCCCTCGCCCTGCTAGATGCTAGTCTTCATGGGCGTGGAAGGTGCTGTTTAAGGATCTTTAGTGAATTTCTGCAGTGCATCTTGTAGATAGTACACACTGCTGCTACTGAGCATCAGTGGTGAGGGAGTAGATGCTTGTGGATGTAGTGCCAATCTAGCGGGCTACTTTGTCCTGGATGGTGTCAAGCTTCTTGTGTGTTGTTGGGGCTGCACTCGACCAGGCAGGTGGGGAATATTCCACCACACTCCTGACTTATGCCTTGCAGATCATGGGCGAACTTCGACAAATCAGGAGGTGAGTTATTCGCTGCAGTCTTCCTAGCCTCTGACCTGCTGTTGTAGCCACAGTATTTATATGGCTAATCCAGTTCTGTTTCTGGTCAATGATAACTTTCAAGTTTTTAATTGAGTGGGGCTGGGGCAGTGCGCGGCAGTAAGGTAAATTCAGTGATGGTAATGCCATTGAATATCATGGACCGATGGTAAGATTGCCTCATGTTGGAGATGGTCATAGCCTGGCACTTGTGTGTCATGAATGTTACCTGCCACCTATTAACCCAAAACTTGCTATTGTCCAGGTCTTGCTGCATTTGGACCTGTACTACTATGTATTTGAGGATTTGGAAATGGTGCTGAACATTGTGCAATCCTCAGCAAACATTCCTGTTTCTGTCCTTATGATGGAGGGAAGATCATTCATGAAGCAGCTGAATATGGTTGGCCCTAGGACACTGAGGACTCTGCAGAGATATCCTGAAAATAAGATCCCTGATCTCTGACAACCAAAACCACCTTCCTGTGTGTCAGGTATGCTGCCAGTGGAGAGATCTTCCCATGATTCCCATTGACTCCAGTTTTGCTTGAGGCCCTTTATTCCACATGCAGTCAAATGCAGCTTTGATGTCAAAGACCCACTACTGAGCCTGTCCTGCCCTGGTGATGGTGTTGTATGGGATATTCTCTGTAAGGAATTAATCTATGCATATGGCTATGTCAGGCTGTGTGAGACTAGGCACAAAAACAGGCCACAGATGAGGCATTGGTAGCTTGTCCACTTCACACAGTAACTACCCTGCAGTAGCACAAGTCCCTGGTGGAATGAAGGAGGAAATGCCATGGAGGGAGGAAATCAATTGATGGAAAATGCAACTTGTAGATATTGTAACTGTCAAAACAGAGAATTATGTTTAGAAGAATTGGAAAACAAATGTAGATACAAACAATCCAAATAAACTCAATGGAGAGAGAGCAGAGCAAGTGGGAGTTGATGAAGTTACAATCAGTTTCCATCATGGAACAGTCCAAAGGAGCAAACAGATGCACAAGTGAATGGTTCTAGTTCTGGAAGATTTGTCAGGTATTGCAATGGTACAGTGAAGGGTCAGTGCTTTCTGAAGGCCTGCTGATAAAGTGATGGTTACACACTCAAAAGGAGCATTTCCAGGATGAGGGACTACTCAGTAGTTTTCACCAGAGAGTAGAATACTTGATGTCATCCCTCTACCGTTGGTGCAAGGGCCATTTTGTTGGTTTGTGGGCAGCAAGCCTATCCACTGTAAATAATTCTGGAGGTATCAAATGTTTGCGAGGTCCCCATACTCAAAGACCAGGAACAATCAGTGGATTTACCAACTATCTGTCAATCTCTATACAATCAACAAGTTAAATACATGAAGGACTGGGTGCCCTTGGAACTCTAAGAAATCAATGGAAAAATGAGGAAATGGAGAGTATGTTAGGGGGTGCTGGGTAGGGAGACGGTGGAGGGGAAACTAGTTATTGGTGGAGGCCTCCCAAGATTAACATTGAAGAGCGATTCAGATGCTCACACCAGGTGGAATTCAGCCTGCACGGAACACACCAATGTGCAGGAAATGAAGTTCAGAATAAAAAACATCTGGGGTTTGCCTCATTCATTCAAGGGCTTCAGTAAGCCAATATTTATGTCTGAGAAGCAGCCTGCACTAACCAGGAAGTGACTGTGGCAAGATATCCAGCACAACCCACAGCAAAAGGAGCATCATAGCCAAGTTTTCTCTCAGCCTCTTCAGCCCTCTTATGGGTTATCGCTTATGGGGCAGAGAAATATTTGTCTGCACATCTCTCTGAAATTTTGGCTGCGTCATGAAAATCTGGTTTATTTTCTCTGTAAACCAGTCTCTGCCAAGATATATAAATAACCCATTTTCACCGAGATCCTGCCATTGAAACTTCACACTAATGTTTATTGTAAAGTATCCCAGAACCCGATGCAGGTAACAGTACAAATACTGTTCCTGTGTTCAGAAGGTGACACATAGTAAATTTTCTTGTGTTTGGCATGCAGAGTCTGGATTGCTAAATGTTATCCGTAGTGATTCCTTTCTTACAAGACAAGGTTCCTGGGTGCAGTATGACTGTAAACTGGTTCCCAAATGCTGTGAGCTCAGTTGCATTACCAATTAGGAACTGATTCAAACAGAGAGGTGCTGGGTTTTTGAGCCCTACTCTGGGTTGAGTTCGCTGATCAGTGATGACTGTACCATGATGGACACTAACAATCATAATGTAAGGTTACATAGCGCCTTTAATGTAACAAAAGATCTCAAGGCACTTCACTGCAGTTTTATTTAAAATAGATGCCAAGCCAAATAAAGAGTCTTTTAGGGGGCACTACGGGCCCTAAAACTGGAGCTGGGTTCCTGCTTCTAAGGAATATACAGTGCCCTCTGATATACCCTTATAGAAAGAAAGACATCCATTTCTCAAGCATCTTTTGTCAGCTCAGGGCACTTTGCAGCCAATGATGTACTCTGAAATGCAACAACTTGTTCATTCTAGAGAATGTGGCTGTCAATTTGCACACATCAAGTTCCCACAAGCAACAAGACAATAAGTGACGAATTAAGCTGTTTCCAGGGACAGAATTTTCCCTTTAGGTTAATGTATGGTGTTGAATGTGTTGGATGGTGTAATTTCCACCAATACTAGGGATAAGTTATCTCTCCTGATCACATGCTTCCCAGGTCATTCAGTATGAAAGTGAAATGTTGTGCAAATTTGCACTTGGCAAATCACACAGGGAGCAAACTGGATGTTCTCTCCACTCGCTGAACTTTCTGAGTTCAAAGAGTCTGATACTATGTTTAAAGGCCAGCTAGACAACGCTTCAGATGCTGCAAACGATGCCCTTCCTCTCAGCCTGTGTTGGTCACTCCTGTAACATAAGATAAGCCAGCAAAAAAGGCTTGGTTCTTTTCTACCTCGCCTCACAGCCTATGCCGTGCAGAAATGGCTAAAAGGGGGCACAGAAAGAGGGGATGTCCTCTTCCTGCTGCATAGAATCAAGATGCCATCACGTCATACCCATCCAGCCTGGCACAGATGGCAAATAGTAGATCCCACAAAAGGGAAAGCAAACAGTGGTTTTATGTGCAAAAATGGCAAAAAGTGTCATTTATATACAATGTATTTATGGTCTTCAGAGCTAGTGAGGGAACCGGAATACTAAGCGAGGGGACAGATCAATTGAGAAGCAGTGGTAGATATTTGACAGGCATTTCAGAATACTTCAAATAAGCATACTTTTTAGTGAGTGGGGAAAAAGGCATGAAAATCATTTCTAACCAATTTATTGGAGTTTGTTGAAAGTGTAACATGCACTGTAGATAAAGAGGAGTCTGTAAATCAGCTTCCAGAAGGCACTTGATAAAGTACCACATAAAAGGTTATTGAACAATGTAAAAGGTCATGATGCAAGACTGTAACATCTTAGCATCAATAGATGGCAGAAAACAGAGCGTGTGCATAAATGGCTTCTTTTTTTTTCTGATTGGCAGGATGTGACGAGAGAAGTATTCCGGGGTCTGTGTTGGCAACAAGTCTTTAAATTTATGGATGTCATATAGAGGGTGTAAGGAGGTTACAGACAGATATAAATAGTTTGAGTGAATGGGTAAGCAACGTTTAGCAGATGAAGGACAATATGGGAAAATGTGAAGTTGTTCACTTTGACAGGAGAGAAAGTATAATATTAAATGGAGAATGTCAGCACATTTCCAAAGTACAGAGGAAGCTAGTTGATCTAGTGTACAGGGGAGAAGCTAGTTGATCTAGTGTACACGGGGGAGGCTAGGGGATCTAGTGTACAGGGGTAACCAGGTGATCTAGTGTATGAATTTTATCATTTTAGTAGGCAAATAATTAAGAAGGATAATGGAGTGCTTTCCTTCAGGGTGAAACGGATTGAAATAAAAAATAAGATTGCAATGTTTTGGTTATACGGGGCATCATGAACCCACCTGGAGAGTACTATGTACAATTTTGGTCTCCCTAATTAAGGAAGGATGTAAATGAATTGGACGCAGTTCAAACAAGTTTTACTGGAATGAAGGAGTTGTCTGTCTTATGACGAAATGTCAGACAGACTGGGTTTGTTTCCACTGGAGTTTAGAACAGAGCGTTGACGCTATTGAAATTTATTAAATCTTGAAAAGGATTGATGTCAAAATGATGCTTCATCTTGTGGGTGAGCTCAGAATTAGGCAGCACTGTTAAAAATCATGAGTTACCTGAGGAGAAATCTTTTCTTTCCCTCAGAAAGTTGTGTGATTTTGGCACTTTTTGCCTCAGAAGTTAGCGGAGATGGAATTATTGAATATTTTTAAGGCAGAGTTTGAGAGATTTTCTTCAGGGAATGGAATTGGAGTTATTGCAGTTAGGTGGAATTGTGGAATTCAAAAGGCATAATCTTTCTGAATGGCACAGCAGTCTCGGGGGGTCACGCCCTGCTTTTGGTCCTAATTCGTATGTTCATATGATGGCAAGGCTCTAATTTCTGGACTCTCATCCAGTTAACTTATTACATTTGTCATGTTATTCTTGTCACCTCAGCGTGGGGAATATTCCATGCCAAGGGTTGGCTGAGGGCTACAAATTGACCAAGACATACTGAAAAAATTAAATTGTTCTCCTTCAAATAGTACTGTGGGATCTTTTATGTCCATGCAAGGATAGAGTCAAACAATTGGTTTAACATTGCATCTGAAAGGCAGTATCTCTGACTGTGCTACATTCCCTCAATGTTACAGTGGTGTTAGCCTACATTATAAGCATGAATGATGTTGGTTCATGCAGGTGGATTGACAGCAGGTTTACAATGCAGAGTAATGGGTTCAATGTCCGCTCTGCCTGAGGTTACTATGAAGGATTCTCCTTCTCTTCCTTTCTCCTCGCCTGAGATGTGATGACCCTCAAGTTAAACCACCACCAGTCATCTCTCTCTAATGAGAAAGCAGCTCTAAGGTCTAGTGACTTTACTGACTTTTATCCTTGAATCTCAGGAGATTGGTTTGAAGGCATCCCCTACAAAATTACCACCACAGTGAGCCAAGGCTGAGACACCAATATCAAGTATCACTTCTTTCTTTATTGGACTAGAAATATATTGGCACGGACAGTAACCTGGATGCATTCTAAAGAATGGTCCCCATTCTAACAATGTACAGTATTCATAATCCAATCCATCCAGCATTATAGACCTGGTGAAATTGCATTTCTTTCTGAACTCTCGGGAACACTCTCCAATCCTTGATTCCTATTTCTGGCGACCTGCAATGTAAACCAAAACCTTTTCGCTGCAGGAGGCTTGTTGATACAATTATTCATTTGATGAGTATGGCAGCACAGATTTGTACTTTGAAGGGAGCAGTGTACTGGTAGTCAAGCCCCACGTCTCCACAAGCCACATGTAAAGTCTAAACATTTTATTTCATAATCAAAATGATAAACTTGTTTATCTTTTGCCACACAATCAAGCACAATACAAATATTGACAAGACTTCTTTAATTAACTTAAAAATAATTTGTTTATTTTAAGCAAACATATTCTTACAATAAGTGACAAAACTGGTTAATAACTAAGCCATTAAGCAGAGTTAAACTATATCCCTTTAATCTCAAACACACACACAATAGACAAGGCAATCCAACCAAGCAGAATGAGCAAAAGCAGAAGTTGCTGGAAATGCTCAGCAGGTTTGGCAGCATCTGTGAAGAAAATATCAGAGTTAATGTTTCGCGTCCGGTGACCCTTCCCCAGAACTGATGGTAGCTAGGAAAATGTCGGTTTATATGCAGAAGATAGGAAGGGGAAAGGGGTAGGGAGTAAATGATAGGATAAAGGATAGAGTCCAAGAGAGAGAAGAGCAGTTGGATAGACAAAGGAGTGGATGCCGATCTGGCTAGGAGGGTGAATAGCTGTTAATGGGGACTGTCAGTGACTAACAATAGGTAGTGTGTAGTGGCAGGCCATGTGATAACAAGGCCTGGTGTGTGGGGTAGGTGGCTACGACAAGGGAGAGTTTAGGCCCTAAAATTATTGAACTCGATATTGCAGGGTCCCCAAAGTGGAAAATGAGGTGTTGGTCTTCCAGCTTGCACTGAGCTTCGCTGGAACACATCAACAAGCCTGAGACAGAGATGTTGACCAGGGAACAGGGTGATGTGTTAAAGTGGCAGGAAACTGGAAGCTCAGGGTCTTTTTTGTCAGCAGAACGTAGATGTTCTGCCAAGCCATCACCCAGTCTATGCTTTGTTTCCCCAATGTGGAGGAGACCACACTGTGAGCAGCGAATGCAGTAGACTAGATTCTGGGAAGTGCAGGTGAAGTGTTGCTTCACCTGGAAGGTATGTTTGGGCTCTTGGATACTGGGGAGGGAGGAGGTAAATGGGCAGGTGGTACACCTTCAGCGATTTCAGGGAAAGGTGCTGTAGGGCTGTGGGGGGGTGTTGGGGGGGTAGGAAGTGTGGACCAGGGTGTCCCAGAGGGAATGGTCCCTGCGGAAGGCAGACAAGGGAGGGGAGGGGAATTTGTGTCTGGTGGTGGCATCTCACTGGAGGTGGCAGAAATGGCATCTAATGATCTTCTGGATGTGGATGCTGGTGGGATGATAGGTAAGGACAAGGGGAATCCTATCGCTGTTGTGGGAGGGAAGACAGGGGGTGAGGGTAGAAGTGCAGGAGATGGGTCGGACCTGGTTGAGGGCCCTGTCGACAATGGTGCTGGGAAATCCTTTGTTGAGGAAGAAAGTGGACATTTCAGAGGATCCCTTGTCAAAGTTGGCAAGAATGATTTTGGTTGTTTAAAAAAAAGGAAAGGAAAACACTGCAGTGGGCAAAGATCCAAAATCAAAGGATAAAATGGAAAAACCTCTCACCAGTTGATTTACTGTCAAAGAGGTTATAATGCTGAAAGCAGGTGAATCAATAGATCTTCAAATCAGGCTTAATTTCAGGAGAGAGTCAATTAAAAACCATGATATTTGACTTTGTTAGATTCCCACTATATTTCAGGTGAGAGAGAGAAAGATCCTTCGTTGGTTCTGCTACAGGATTTTCTGTTAGTTTTCAGGAGAAACAGAATCTTCTAGTTGGAGATAGGTTTACTGGAAAAAAAGTAACACCAGTTCAGAAGCTGTTGCTAGATAACCTTCAGCACAGGTTCTCTTCCAAACAAGTTTATCTAGCAATTAAACCATAAAATTTATCTCTTATCTCTCTTCTGTTTGCCTTTGCTCCATAAATTCATTAGACATTTTGTAACCATAAGGTGAACATTTTAACCTTTGATTTTTCAATTCCAATAACTCACATAGTAAACTCTTTTCAATCCAGAAATTGTCCAAACATTTCTATCTCTACCAGCTTGCTTCACATAATTTTTTTGCATTCCCACTCATAGAAAGGAGATTAATGGAATAAAGACCAAATGGCAGTCAACCAATCTTTTGCACTCAGGAATTATATAAGTAATCAGATCATTAGCAATCATTGTTAATCACATTGCCCATCTCAATATGTAATCAAATAATCAAGTTTTTAAAAATATAAATAAAAGAACAAATATTTCTAAGACAAAAGGATTGCATATAGACCAGGAACTGGTCATAAAGGAGAAGGGTTTATGTGGTGGGGGTGGAGAGGGTGATTTAATATGAAACCAGCAAACTTTCCTGCACTCTTGGCTAACCGACTGACTTACCTTCTGACCCACGGAGCTTTGCCTGTCTGGCAAATAAAAGGTGATTCTGTCAAAGCTGCAAAGTCTCGGCAGAAAACAGTCTGTTTCAGCAGACTGCCACTCCAATCTGTACTCAGGAACTGTGACACATGGCTAGACATACAGCTGTATTATAGGTCAAATTTTATTTTATACACTTTTTTCACAGATGGAATCGCTGAATGTACAGTCCATCACTTTGAACACTTGGCTACAAAGGCAACGAACTAAGGAAGTGTGATTGGAAGCAGTGGCCTATCTTTAATGAGAGCAGATTGACTGTAGGATGAAGCACACTAGCTGGTGCACACATGTATTTTACTGAACACAAATAGAGTTCTAGGAGACCCAGAATGTAGACAGCTGCTGAAAGTAATTCACTTTCAACATGTTTTGTGTTGCAGAAAAAATAAATTCAATCTGGGCAGAATTCTGCTTCTTATAAATGTCCAGATTAAGAGTGAAAAAAACAGTGGTACATTGTATTTCTCCCTCTCAGCATGTCGCTTTGTATCTCTGCGTGTCTCTGAGTATGTCTTTCTTCCCATCTGTGTGTGCTGCTCGTTCATCTGGTGTCTTTTTCTATCTGTCTCAATCTGATTGTGTCTAACTGTCTGCCTCTCTGTCTCTTTCTCTGTTTTTAATCTCTCCCTGTCTTTGAGTATGTGCGTGTGAGTGTTTCTGTGTATATGTGTGTGTGTGTGTGTGGATAGCTGTCTCTCTCTCTGTTGATATCTCTGTCTGATTCTCTCCATCTCCATTTGGGCGCCACGGTGGCTCCGTGGTTAGCACTGCTGCCTCACAGCGCCAGGGACCCGCGTTCGATCCCACCCTCAGGCGACTATCTGTGTCGCGTTTGCACATTCTCCCTGTGTCAGCGTGGGTTTTCTCCGAGTGCTCCGGTTTCCTCCCACAGTCCAAAGATGTTCAGGCTAGGTGGATTGGACATGCTAAATTGCCCATAGTGTTCAGGGATGTGTAGATTAGGTGGGTTATAGGAGGTTGGTCTGGGTGGGTGCTCTGAGGGTCAGTGTGGACTTGTTGGGCTTAAGGGCTTATTTCCACACTGTAAGGATTCTATGAATCTCAACTGAATCTTATGTTGGCCAAGTTCCAGTTACACTGAGACATTTGGACAGTTTTTCGCCATGAGGCCTAACAAGATTTCACACCATATGTTACCAAACACACCTCATTAAATCCTTACTCCTCCCCTATGATGTTTCTCCCTTCCTCCTCCAATTCTAGTTACATCTTGCCAGGCACCCATTCCTGGATATCCACTGAAAGACTGACTTCCCAGGTGGCCATGCCATAGTTAAGGGGCCATAGTGCACAGGATGAGCACTGGCATTCCAAAGTTGCCCTACCCAGAGACGATGGCACCATGACTCTCCAACTCAGACCGAATGTTGCAAACATCCTCATCCCAGAGGGCCACCAGATCTGGGCCAAGAAAATCATGTTAAGGCTTTGCATCTCTTCACTGTCCAGTTTTGCTTCCACATTATTAGACACTCACTCTAAAATGCCATATTGAGCATTTAAGGCTGTCCTGTGTGAGTCATTCTGTTTCTAAACATCCGGCACCCTTACATAACTAGAATAAACATCTGCAACCTCCTCACATTTATGTGTGGAAATAAATACAAGACAGATGCTCATGCATTGAGATGTCAATGACTGAGGAACTGAAGTTAAGGTCTGTGATTTACGAAGTAATCTGTTTGACCGTTTCACCATTCCAGACAGATAGAGAGTTCAATTGGTGTTAATCAGTTTGAAATTGCTAACAATACGTTGAAAGTAACAATGGTGAATTAAAGGTTTCCATCAATCCACTTGGAATTTTCCAGAACTTTCTTTAAGTGGAATAACTAACCAGTTTTGTTTTGCAGGGACCCATTCACTTTGAACTCATTATGAATTGTGCCACTCCTGGACTCCTGTAATAAAATGCTGGCAGTGTGTCTGACATTTAGTCATCAAACCACCTCTCCATGGCTGGATCATACAGTGTGCAAAGCATTGGGGTCCTTGGAAAGGGGCAAGCACAGGGGCCCATCTCACTTTCTTTATCTTGTTACATCTTTGGACCTCTTCTGGAATATTTCAACCTTTTATATATTATGCCACTCTTTAGACTAAGCCCCAACTGTCTAAATCATTAAGAATGTTTCTTCCTTGCCTTGAGAGATCAGCATCTTTGGGTAAACGAGCTGCAAACCAGACTTGACCATAGTCTTCTTAGACTGTCAAACATCTTCGGTAAGGTGACTCTTCAATACTTTAAATTTGACACAGCTTCATAACGTTTAAAATTCAACATATGGTATTTTAAATGAATAATAGACAGTCGGGTAAATAATAAAACAGCAATATTGTATCCTTTGTCTTATTCAGGAAACTAAAAGATAGCAACACCAAAATTGAAAATCAATTTTGAACACACACACAGAATGTTTTGTCTCAGTCTTAACTTGACAGCTTGTAGCTTGGGTGTCCCATTCAAGGTAGAGCTGAGTTTCTGATCCCATATATACTTCATCACAAAGATCAACTCCTTCCACCTCTGCAAAGTAACTTTCTGCAGCAGTGCCAACCCATCCTTCGCTGAAACCCTCATCCATAACTTTGCCATGACAATCCCAATGTTTCCCTGATTGGTCTCCCACATGCAAATCTCTGTAAACTTCAGTTAATTCTAACTTCTCCCCATTTGATGACCCTTTCTTTGGTTCTGTATCTTTTCTATCTCTCTTTGTGCCTCTGAAGCAGTTTGGGATTTTTTCCAAAGTTAAAGGTGCTGCTGTTGTAATGATCCTGAGGAATATCAAACTATTCCAAAGTTTTAAAACAGCTATTTGGTCCTTAAAGATCCAAAAATGTGTTCTTTTCATATTCTGAACAAAGGCTATTTAGGATTTCCAAGAATTCTGAGTCATTCATCTCTGAAATTTAAAAGGGAATCCCCAATTAAACATGAGCTGAACAATGTCTGAATAGTAGGCTCTCTTTCAGGTCTGTTTCTCACAAGAAAAAGCTTTGCAAGGTCATATTAGAACGAAGTTAGTGCAAACTGCTGACCCAGGATTGTCCATTTAACGCATAATGAATGAGTTTTGATGCAACTCCTCTTACAGATGGTAGCCAATGTCCAATTAACTTCCATCTATGCAAGCAGTCACACATATGCACAATGCTTTTTTCAACCTTGACTTTGTGTGTTTTAACTTTTTTTCTTGAAGTAAATGCCTCCCCTTTGTTCCATATGAGACTTGGTACAGACCCTTTATCATTTAACTGTCTGGATTATAGGTTTCAGACTCTTCTAATCAAGGCATCTCTCCCAGACAACCCTGAGCCTCAGGCTGCTCCTGTTTCCAGGCCTCTCCTGGAAAGCTCTTACCCTGTTCCCAGGCTTCCTCAGATACTGTTGCCAACTCTGGTTGGATGTATTGCTGGTAGTTTTATCACTCGTGTCTAACAGCTTCATCTAATCAAACAGATTCTTTGTCTCCAATTTTTTTTAGACTAGTAAACAAAGTGCTCACAAAAAAATGCACTGTTTTCAAAACTCCAATGGTATTTTTATTCTGAGTTGTTGCAGCAGGAATTACTCCTTCATTTCAGGAGACTCCAGGGGAATCCTGGAGTGCTGGCAACACTGCTTAGACCGTATGGCTGTGGTCCAGCCTTCTCTCCTCTGACCTTTCTCCTCTAAGATTTAGTTTTCAGTTCCCAACTGATTCCAAAGCTGTAGGCAATGTTGTGAATGCAAGTTTGCAATGTTTTATTGAATGTGTTGTTTCAATTTTTTTTTCCCCAATAGTGTCAGATTTCTATCTCTCTAACAAGATTTCACACCTTTCATTGAAGCCCTCGTCTTTGCCACAATGTTAACATTCCAATGCTCTCCTGACTGCCCCACCCCTCACTCTCTATCCACCCAAACCCCTGCTGTCCCTGTCCTAGCCCTCACTCGTTTCCTCTCGCACTTCAACCCTGAGCTCACTGAGCTATCTCCTCGTTAAGCAACACCTTCATTTTCAAATACTCATTCTTGTTTTCAAACCCCTCCATGGCCTCACCCTTCCTTATCTCTATTAATCTCTTCCAACGGGACCTTGATCAGATGGGCCAATGGGCCAAGAAGTGGCAGGTGAAGTTTAATTTAGATAAATAGGAGGTGTTGCATTTTGGTAAGGCAAACCAGGGCAGGGCTTTTATAGTTAATGGTAGGGCCCTGGGGTTTCATGGTTTTACAAACCTTGAGAAGGTCACCCCTCAGCCTCTGACGGTCCAGGGAAAAAGTCCCAGTCCATTCAGCCTCTCCCTATAACTCAAACCTTCCAACCCTGGCAACATCCTTGTAAAGTTTTACTGATCCTTTCAAGTTTAACAACATCCTTCCTATAGCAGGAAGACCAGAACTGAAGTGGCCTAACCAATGTCCTGTACAACCATGACATGGCCTCCCAACTCCTATACTCAATTCACTGACCAATGAAGGCAAGCATACCAAATGCCTTCTTCACTATCCTGTCTACCTGGAACTCCACTTTCAAGAAACTATGAACCTGCATTGTAAGGTCTCTTTGTTCAGCAACACTTCCCAGGGCCCTACCATTAACTGTATAAGTCCGGCCCTAGTTTGCCTTACCAAAATGCAACACCTCGCATTTTTCTAGATTAAAATCCATTTCCCACTTATAATGGGCATGGATAGAGTGAATAGCCAAGGTCTTTTTCCTAGGGTAGTGGAGTCCAAAACTAGAGGGAATAGGTTTAAGGTGATAGAGGAAAGATTTAAAAGGGACCTAAGGGGCAACTTTTTCACGCAGAGGGTGCTGCGTGTATGGAATGAGCTGCCAAAGGAAATGTTGGAGGCTGCTACAATTACAACATTTAAAAGGCATCTGGATGGGTATACGAATAGGAAGGGTTTAAAGGGATATGGGCCAAATGCTGGTAAATGGGACTAAATCAGTTTGAATATCTGATTAACACGGTCAAGTTGGATCGAAGGATCTGTTTCCATGACGTATAATTCTATGACTCTATAACTTTTTCAACTCTTCGTAATATCTGCACTCATATATTTCTGGCCTCTTGAGCATTCTGATTTTAATCACACCACTATTGCTGGTGTTGCCTTCAGCTGGAAGGCAACTAATCTCTGGAAATCCCTCCCTAAACCCCTCTGCTCCCACCTCTTTTTCTTCTTTGAGGTGAACCTTAAAACCTATCTATTTTGACTATCTATCCCAATGTTGCCTTAGATGGTTCAGTGTCTTATGTGACTTTGCAACAGTCTATGCAACATCTTTGATTATGTCATTTCATGAAAGACAGGTCCTAATTAATCATTAATATATAAATGGCTACAAGAACAGGTCAGAGGGTGGAAATTCTGTGGTGAGTGACCTATACCATTTACAAGGCACAGGTCAGGACGGTGACAGAATACTCTCTACTGGCCTGGATGAGTGCAGCTCCAAAAATACTGAGGAAGCTCAACACAACCAGGACTTATGCACCACCTGAAACAGCCTGCCCCTTCACCACTGTTGCATAGCAGCAGCAATGACATGCATTGCAATAACTTGCCAAGATTCCCGAAAAGAACATTCCAAACTTGCAACCTTAACATTTGGGAGGGCGAGGACAGCAGACA
The DNA here is from genome assembly GCF_021869965.1 of Rhincodon typus. Taxonomy (NCBI): domain Eukaryota; kingdom Metazoa; phylum Chordata; class Chondrichthyes; order Orectolobiformes; family Rhincodontidae; genus Rhincodon; species Rhincodon typus. The sequence goes on along the minus strand of NC_063360.1, from coordinate 14,561,218 downwards.
CATGAGAACACCAGCAGCTGCAAGTTTTTCTTTGTTGTAGGTGGCAGTGAAAGGGTTAAAACTTGACTAAATGCAGTATTACCACCCACTGACGAATGTCATGTAGATTTGGTCAGAGAAAATAAAGGATTTCTAGGAGACAGGTCAGAGGGCCTAGTGTGTTTCTATCATTCTCTGTATTAATATAAAGTATTTTCATATGACGTACAATTTAGCTACATATGGTATACACGACAAGATTCTTCCAGTTAGACTAGAAAGGTGGCTATCCTAATCCACGCTTTGGGATCACATGCAACATCCTCAAGTCACACATTATCCGAACTTGGAATCATTTATCCATAAATCACCATTTGTCCACTGTCACTTCATCGAGAACCTTGAACTCCCTTCTTAGTCTGTACGCTACAAGGTTCAAAAAGGCACCATCACCTTCTGAAAGGCAATTAGCAATGGACAATAAATGCTGATCTTACCAGCCCCATTGACACTCAAAGAAGAATAAAATATACAAGCTGTTGTTATAATTTCAAGAAAGAATGTTTGTTCTTTTCCGTTTAACTAAAATGTTTCTTGGTCAATAAAAAAAATCAAAATGACCATCCAAGTGTGCTGCCATCTGATGAATAAATTGAGCTCCCCCTGACAAATGAAAAGTAATGATGATTCTTTCCCTTTCTGTGTCTTTCAGGCCCCAGATCCATTTGCTATGAGGTTGGTCTCATCAAGCTAAAAACAAAAAATGCTGGAGAAGCTCAGCAGGTCTGGCCACATGTACGGAGAGAGAAACACAGTTTACATTTTCAGTCCAATACAGACTCTTCTTCGAAAATAAAACAAGAGGTTTTTATACTGGATTCTATGCTGGATGCTGGATTTTATACTGTTGGAAAAGATGAAGAGGAGCAAGTAGAGCAGAAGGGAAGGTCAGGGGAAGGTGTCCCAGAACAAAAGGAGGAAGCAGTTGTGTGGTAGAGAAACAATACCACTCCCTTTGCCTTCTGTCCAGTGACACATTTCCCTGACCTTTCTTTCTGCTCCACCTATTCCTCCCCAACATTTTCTAACGTATAAAACTCATTACTTGTATACCACCCTTCAGTTCTGAAGAAGAGTCACATTGAATTCGAAATGTACATTTTGCCTGCATCTGCACAGATAATGCTAGACTTGCTGAGTTTTTCCAGTACTCCCTGTTTTTATTTCCAATTTCCCATATCCTGCATTTATTTTTTGCTTTCGGTCTAATTGGAAAGCTGTCAGATTTGCAATAAGGCCCCATGGGCCTCATTAGAGCTTGATCTTACATTTTTAGCAGGATTTCAATGTTATTTGTGAATGCCACTGTCATCTGTTAAACACTCTGGTTGCAACTGTACAACCTGTGGGAAGGCATTGGGACTGGAGGAGGTATGATGCTGTCCTGATGAAATTGCCCACCAGCCTGATTTACATTGGGTGGATAGAATCTAAACTGCACCATTAGGGTTTCAGTTCTGAGAATTTTTTTTTGGCAAAAGCTATGTGTCAGCAATTTTCCTGATACTTCCGTATGTGGGAAACCTCAAAAGTCAAGTGTTGAACTCAATCAAATATTTCAGTTTTTACACCTTTTAAATCTATCTCACGGATGTCCTGATTAATGGCCTTATTAGTAAAAAAGGAGAAAGGTAGGGAATTAAATAATGATATACAACTGGTTACCAGTGGGATGGATAGAATGCTGAATGCCTCTGGAGATAGATCAATGAAGTTTTACTTAACAAAAATAAATTGTAACACTTCCAGTTTTTGAGAGGGATAAATGCTCTTTCCCTGCTGACTGATCATTTTTGACAGTTCAGGAGGGAATGATAGGTCAAAGGTTGTAGGTCACAGATCACTATTTGTTTGGGGGAGCCCTGCTGAGGCTCTATATGTTTCTTGTATAGTGTTCCTGTTCTAGCTGCCTGCATTTATACATCTGCTTCAATGTCCAATGAAGCTGTGCGGACCTCTTTACAGATCCAGCTATTGAATAAAAGAGAGATGACAACTTGAGGGTGTTAGAATTAAGCAAATGGCCAAACTAAAGCTGACGTTCATTGAAAAATGTGGACATTTAATTTAGCGTTTCCCACTGGGTCCATGCACACTTCATATCAGTGAGTCAAGCTGCACGAAGTAGAATTATAGAAGGTTCATGGAATTGATGGAACACCAAAGGAGCCATGTGGCCTGATTACCTTGTCCCTGCTTTCTCTCTGAAAGTGTACCTAGCTAGTCACACTCTCCTGCATATTTCCTGTAGCTGTGCATTCGTTTTTCTTGACAGAATTATCCAATTTCATTTTGAAAGCCATCTTTGACTTTCATCTATATCCAGTGCAGCCTCAGGCAGTACATTCCCGAACTTATCCATTCACTGCATAAAAGAACTTTTCTCTATGTCATCTCTGGTTCTTCTGCCAATCACTTTAAATCAGTATCTTCTGGTTTTCTCTAAAGGAGGGAGGAAATAAATACAATAACTATCACTAGAGAAAAAGTGCTGCAGAACATAATGGCGCTAAAGATAGATAGGCCCCTAGATCTGATGGGTTGTAGCCTAGGATCTTAAAGAAAACAGTAGAGATTGTAGATGGGCTGGTAGTACTTTTCCAAGAATCCTTAGATCTGACAAAAGTCCCAGAAGATTGAAAACTGACAATGTAATACCCTTTTTCAAAAAGGGATAGAGATAAATTAGGCAAGCAACGGACAGAGGTTAAGGTAACTGTCCTTAGGAAAATGTTAGTGTCTATTACAAAGAATGTAAAAGTACAGCATTTAGAACTATATAACATATTCCAGAAGACTCATGGCTTCATGAAGAGGAAATCATAACTGAAAAATGTATTGTAATTTTCAGGGAGGTAAACAGCAGGATAGATAAAGAGGATAGATGTAATATGTTTGGATTTGCAAAAGGTATTTGATGATGTAGCACACTAAGATAAAACTACTTAATAAGATAAGAGGCAATTGTATTGGGGGTAATATATTAGCATGATTAGAGGATTAGCTAACAAATACAAGACAGAGAGTTGGGATAAAGGGATATTTTCATAAATGGCAACATGTAACTAGAACAGTACCACAGGGATCAGTGCTGGGTCCACAGTTAATTACAATATATTAATGATTTGCATGAGTAAAATGAATGCATTATTGCTAAGTTTGTGGATGACAGATAAATAAATCAGGAGGCAGATCATGAGGATGGCATTAAGAGTCTGCAGAGAGATATAGATAGGTTAAGTGAGTATAGACAAAGCTTGGCAAATGGAATATAAGGTTAAAAAATATGAGATTATGCAATTTTGCAGCTAGAATAGAAAAGCTGAATATTATGTAAATAGAACTAAAGATTGCCACACAGTGAAAAAGCTGCAGCACAAAGGGATTTTGGGGTCCTTGTGATTAAAAAAAAGCTAATATACAAGTTCAGCGGGTAATAGGGAAGACAAATGGAATGTTGGCCTTTATTTCAAAGGGAATGGAGTATAAAAGTAATGAAGTCTCGCTAAAACTATACAAGGCTCTAGGCACTAATACAGTGAATAGTTTTGGTCCCCTTGTGTAAAGAAAGATATACTGGCATTGGAGGTAGTCCAGAGAAGGTTCACAAGGTTTATTCAGGTCATGAAGGTCTTTCTTATGAGTGGGGGTTGAGTAGATTGTAATTTTACTCATTGGAGTTCAGAAGAAGGAGAGGGAACCTAATTGAAATATAAGATCCTAGTAGACTTCATAAGGTCGATACAGAGAGATCGTTTTCCCTTGTGGAACAGTGTGAGGTCTAGAATAACTTAGTTGTTAACCAGTTTTTGCTGCTTGTTTAAGGAATAAGTATTGTTATAATAAACAAATTAATTCTGAGTTTATTAAAGAAACCTGGGGAAAGTCTCCATTGTTCTGGATAACAGTAATAACAGGAAATGATTTGGCCATTTTGGGAATTGAATTAAAACATTTACACGAATAGTAAAGTTTGTGGAATGTTGGGGCTTGGTTTCTAGCAAACCCCCCAGTCAGAGTCGTAACACTAAACACAAGCAAGAATCACTTTCTTCAGGGTGAAACTGTGCCAAAATGAGAGGCAGTACTTTTATGTGAGCCTCTAAGCCAGCGAGAAACAACGGGCTCATGTCTTTTCTTGGCTAAGTGTGAGTTGTGTTGAGATTTTTGTTAGATTTCTTGATGTATTCCTGTTCGGCACATTCAGTGAAATAGGTAGCTGATTATTAATGAGGTGAGTTGGACCATTAATAAGATGTTTAGCAAACAATAATGCCCCTTAATTGGCAACATGCTGTTACCTAGTGAGAAACTCACTACACAACTCCACACAGGCGTAAAAGACACAGTGAAATGCTCCCGATGTTGAGACAGCCCTCACCAGTTTCCTTGTCCGATCCTGCCACAAATTTTGGCATAGACCACATTGCTTAGATCCTTATTGGATTCTGCCCAATAACCTCAGGGTGAACCTGTACACCAGTGAGAGACACTACTTTCAGTGTGAACCCTTGTACCAGTGAGAGACAGTATGCTCTGAGTGATCCTGTACACTAGTGAGATACAGTATGTTCAAGGTGAACCCATACACCAGTGAGATACAATATGTTCAAGGTGAGCCCAAATACCAGTGAGATACAGTACATTCAGGATGAACCTATACACCAGTGAAATACTGCATGTTCTGGGTGAACTTACATCCCAGTGTATCTTTAAGGAGAGTCTATAGCACAGAGGAAGCCAGTATCTTGGGAAAAGAGAGGAAGAGATGAATTGGAGAGAATGAAACAATGGGAATAATGTGTGTTAAACAGATGTTCTGTTCTGTAAATATAATTTATGTCTGATCCGCACAGATATGATAAAATGGGACCTGGGTTATACCTTGATTTACAGAGCTCATGTGATATAATCTCAGGAATATAGCAATAAAGAGGCTCTAAATTTTAGTTAAACTGTTCCCAGTGTTGCACTCATTTTGCATACTCTGTGAGTTTCACAGAAAAAATCAGGTTCATGAAGCACGCTCTGGGGAGAATATTCTTCTCCCACGTCATTTATTGTCCATGTCACAACATTCATTTTCATTTTAGTGAACACTATATTCATCATGGTTCCATTGCTTGTTTATTCAGCTGAAGTTAGTATGAGGTTTAAGAGCATTCTGGAATTTGACTCACAATTTGGAAAGTTTAGAAGTTTATTTTTAAAGTGAATCAATTTAATTTTGGTTAGCATCTCATCAGCTCGAAGTTAGAAGGGACTTGGAGGAATAATGGTCTAGTACTGTGTTAGCGTTATGTTTGCTTTGAGATGTTACAGTGAAACCCTTTCTGCCTTTTGAGGTAGATGTTCTCCCAGTGTCCTGAGCAACATCTCGCAATCTTTAATGCCATTAAAATTAGATTAATCGATCTAGCTTCTTGTATTTTTTATGAAATTTGAGTGCCAGACAGCTGTTGTATTCAGCTACAAAACAGTGGTAACAGTGGGCAGAATCTTATTAATGACTGAGCAATGCGGACTGTGGTGATATTTGTGGCCCTCGTTTTGGAAAACTGGGGAAGCCCGTATCTCCTTCAGGAGCATCTTTTGTGCTTTTCCCAAGTGGTGAGGTTTGTTAGGCAGCAGCAAGATGCTGTTTAAAAGAATTATTGCTTGTTAAATACCTTGTTAACAGCCCTACTTACCTCATTAATATTGGGACCCAGAATACAGACTGGACCAGGCTATACCTCTGGGCTTTCCACTCACTATCTAACTGGAGTGAGAGCATTGTCACAGCATCCCTTGCTTTGCCTTCCTTTTTTGTGTTATGTCTCCTCAGACGGATTTTTTTACTTTATTTAGTCACAGGATAACGGCATCTCTGCCTAGGCAGCATTTATTGTCCATTCCTAATTGCCCAGAGGGCAGTTAAGAGTCAAACACATTGCTGTGGGTCTGGAGTCACATGTAGGTCAGACCAGGTAAGGATGGCAGTTTCCTTCCCTAAAGGACATTAGTGAACCAGATGGCTTTTTCCGACAATTGGCAATGGATTCACTGTCATCATTAGATTCTTAATTCCAGATATTTATTGAATTCAAATTCCACCATCTGCCATGGCGGGATTCGAACCCAGGTCCCCAGGATTTTACCTGGGTCTCTGGATTAACAGTCCCATGATAGTACAACTAGGCCATTGCTTCCCCAGCATATGGGAATCATATTACATCCATCATGCCTTGCAACTATCAGGGCCATGTGTGTCTATGTGCACCTCAGGGTTTTACAGATGGTGCAGGCGCAAGGGATACAGTGAGTTTTGGAATATCTGCGGAGTAGTGAGTTATTGGAAACAGCACTTAGTAAGACGGGACCAGAATTGAACATGAGGGATGCCTTAGGTGATTAATGTGGTGAGTTCGATAAGATACGGCCTTGTGATGGAAACCTCTCCAAAAGACTCGGACCTAGCAGCAAAAAAGTGTAAGATTCAACCCTTGCACCTCAAAGTGAATTATTATTGAAGGTGGCGGGGTGGTGAATTGCTTGTACTGGCCAATCACTCTGTCCACATCCTGATGTGAATTTTGAATTGTGGATGTAACAGAAATGCTCAGTAGAGAGCACATAGCTCAGTGAGAGCCTTTTAGTGAAGCAAAGGCACCTTATACATCCCTCCTGAGTCAAGTTTGAATCCCTGCTCCAGATATATCCTTTTGTACTTTCTTGTCCTCCTCATGCTTTTAGCTGTCACCAGCTAATGTGGGGTCTTTCCTTGTTCTTCCTAGATACAGCAGCTAATAAGGAATACAATTGGAATTTTGGCATTTATTGTTAACGGAATAAAGCACAAAAGTAGGGAAGTGTTGCTGCAACTGTATAAGGCATTAGTCAGACTGCACATAGTGTATTGTGTACAATTTTGGTCCTCTTATCCAAGGAGGGATGAAGTTGAATTAGAGGCAGTTCAGAGGAAATTCACCAAATTGGTTCCAGAGGTGAAGGGTTTGTTTCATGAAGAAAGATTGAGCGGTTTAGGACTATACTCATTGGAGTTTAGAAAATTGAGAGGAGTTCTAATTGAGGTATAAAAGATGGTAAAAGGGATTGAAAAAGTAAAAGTGGAAAGTACGTTTCCTCATGTGGGGCAACCTAGAATGAGAGGTCATAGTTTCAGGGTAAGGAGTAGCAGATTTAAAACAGAGATGAGGAGAAATTACTTGTTTTAAAAGGTCATGAATCTGTGGAATTCACTACCCCAGAGTACAGTGGATGCTGGAACATTGTGTAAATTTAAGGAGAGAGACTGATTTGTAAATAGTAAGTGGTTTAAGGGGTTATGGAGAGTGCACGGGAAAGTGGAGTTGAGGCCAAGATGAGATCAGCCGTGACTGTATTAAATGGCAGAGCAGACTTGAGACGCTGAATTGCCTATTCCTGCTCCTAGTTCTTCTGTTTCTGCCCTAAACTCCTGGAGGCGAATCTTTCAAACTGTCCATGTCTGTTGTTCCATTCTGAGGCAGCCAAAAACAGAGCAACTCCAGCAAAGTCTTTTCTAGTTAGACAAAGTCAGCTTTTGTTTTTGATAAAACACACCCAAAAATGTCCAGAAATGAACTAACAGTTGAAATGACGAGCCAGAAAATATCCTGTAAGAGGTTTGCTGACAAATCCAATCCCAGAATACTTGCAGATTCATTCAACGCATGTTAAACTACAGTTGCGCTGAAACCCGTTAGGATGGGTTTGATTGATACTTTAAAGAGAATATGAATCAAATTTAGCAGTTGCATAGACGTTACAACCCACTTACTGAAAATGCCAATAACATTTGGAGTCTGCACATGCACGGACTGAAATCTGTAAACTACAGTAAATTGTTCTCTACTTCTCCACAGAGCATGCTGCTCAAATACACCCAGAATACAATTAATTATATGTTACTGATCTGACAAGAAGTTGACCTTTTCACCATGAGGGCCAGATATTTGCTACTAAAAATGAACAGCTTGAGTTAGGTAGTTACTTAATTTAGGAAATTTGCCAGTGTGCCTCAAATGCAGATGTCCCAGTTCATACGGTCTTTCAGAGCCAGTTGTCACTCTGAGAGCTAGCAGCAGGATTGCATCAGAAAAAAATTGTAACTGGCCATGAGAATGGGCAGGTGCCAAGCTGGGCTGATTGGAAGACCTGCCTTTGTTCTTTGGGACATCTTCTCCAGACATCACCCTGCACAACTGTTCAATTCTCACTCCTGTATATCCTCATAATCTCCCATCCATCACCACAACAAGTACTTTGCCCCCAACTTACCACCTCATGCCCCATGCTACCTTCACAGCCACTCAGCCAGTATCCATTGTGGATGGACATAAGAAGATGAAATAAAGACTTCAAACAAACTAATGTAGCTGGAAATCATACAAACTTGGCAGGGAAAACTCCAATATAAAGATATGTGGAAAGTCCCTGGAATCAGTGCCAGATTCAAACAAATATTGGGAAGGGTGAAATCCACATACAGGGATTGCTGGATTTTTTTTTGTGGTTAATATATGTGGGCTCTGGTGTTTGGGAATGGTGTTAGTGGCTGTGGTATTGGGTGCTGGGGAAATCCAACTAAGCGGCCTCTAAAGGTTGTGTCCTTACTGGAAAACTCACACATTTAGCCAATTCTGTGGTCCTCTTGAGTGAAGGATGTCCAACTTTACATAGCGAAGAGGGATTTGTGGCTGAGATTGCTGCACTGTTCTTGGATGAGTTGCTCATTGATGGCCCAGGTAGTAATGGGCCATCTGGCTTGCTTCACCCCATTCTTTGTCTTCCTCCTCTTCATGTTTCTGCTACTTTCCATAAAACTAGTGGCAGGGCCTGACCCATCATAATGGTGAGACTGTACAGGAGCAGTTCTCCACCACCAATTGTGGCACTCAATCTGCTGAGCAGTGCAAGGCTCAGCTCGAGTGCCCCAGGTAGATGAAATATTTCTTCAGCTTGTCAATGGTGCATCGTATCACATTTCATGGGACAGCGGACAGATTTTTAATCAGGAAGGGAATAAGGGTTATAGGAAAAGGCAGAAAAGTAGAGTTGAGGGTTATCAGATCAACAATGATCTCATTGAATGATGGATCAGATTCAATGGGTTGAATGGTCTACTTCTGCATTGATGTCTTATAGTCACATGGTCTTAGCATCACTGCCTATGTGTGTGTGTGCGCCGTGCACTGAAGTCTTCAGCCATGACATCCAAGAATGTCTTTATCAAATAGTAACCACCCAGTTTGCCAGTATGCTTGACATGCAGATGTCACAGGATTTTGGTCATTGATCGCAGACTAGCCAGACAACAGAGCAGGGAATCCTTTTCAGCTCTGGGATATGTCAGAGTGGACTCATCCCCCCTCCTCTTCCAGCAGCTTGTCCTGCTCTGCGCAACCTCTGATCATTCAACCGGTCACACTATATTCCAAGGACAATGCCAACTAATGCACCCATATCTGGGAGCAACTGCTTTATACAGAATAAAAACCAAAAGAACTGCGGATGCTGTAAATCAGGAACACAAACAGAAGTTTGCTGGAAAAGCTCAGCAGGTCTGGCAGCATCTGTGAAGAAAAAATCAGAGTTAATGTTATGGGCCCGGTGACCCTTCCTCAGAACTCTGATTTTTTCTTCACAGATGCTGCCAGACCTACTGAGCTTTTCCAGCAACTTCTGTTTTTGTCCCGTGCTTTATACAGAAACTTGAAGTCAACAAAAACCCTTCAGCATCTGCTTCCCTGATGCTGTCCATTCACAGTCACAAACTACCCCTGAATCCATTGACAATGGTCACAGTCTAAACTATTCCTAATACGTTCAGTTGAATTAAAAAGACCATTACTCAATCTGCATACCTTACTGCAACTTAAAAGGTTATTCAGGAAAGTGCACAGATCTGACCTGACCCTGCAACACCTGTCAGAATGTATTAAAATACTATGTGTGACAAACCTTCTACAATCTCTTCAGTTGAGGACCCTGGTTAACCTGAAGCGTGAGAACCAATAAACCTACCATCTTCTTACATTGACTCTGTGCTTCATTATAAATTTAATTTAAGATTTATTTCAAATATGATTTTGATCTTCTTAATTATTTCCTGTGACTTTTTTTTGTGTTTGACTCCTTTCCCGGTTCTCCTTCCTTCATTTTTGATATGTCTGTCTGGTTAAAGTCCATGCTCATGTGACAGAAAGCCATCACTAAGTGGAAAGAACACAGAAATTGGACAAATTTGGTGAGGAGGTTAAGATGAGCATTTATAAAACATTGGTTAAGTCTCCACTGAGGTACTGCGTCCAATTCTGAGCACATATTTTACAAAGGTTCAGAAAAGGTTTACAAGAATGTTTCAAGGCATATGGAATTTCAATTGCATAGAAAGGTTGGAGAACCTTGAATGGCTATAGAGTCATAGAGTCATACAGGACAGAAACAGACCCTTCAGTCCAACCAGTCCATGCAGAACAGAATCCCAAACTAAACTATTCCCACCTGCCTGCTCCTGGCCCGTATCCCTCCAAACCTTTCCTTTTCATGTACTTATCCAAATTTCTTTTAAACATTGTAATTGTATCCACATCCACCACTTCCTCAGGAAGTTCATTCCACACACAAACCACCCTCTTGTGTAAAAATCTGGCCCTCATGTCTTTTTTAAAATCTCTGTCCTTTCACCATAAAAATCCCCTAGTCTTGAAATCCCCCATTCTAGGGAAAAAACACCTACTTTCTTTGAAGATTGAGAGGAAAGTTGATAGAGATGTTCAAAATTGTGAATGATCTAGATAGATCACTTACAGAGAAACTGCCCCTTTTTGCAAAATGGTCGAGAACCAGAAGCTACAGATTTTAGGTGTTTGGCAAAAAACTCAAAAATGACATGAGGAAAAATCTTTTTCTACAGCTTGTGGTTATGATCGGGAATGTTTTTTTCAGGGAGTGTAGTAGAGGCAGATTCAATCATGGTTTTCTAATTGGAATGAGATAAATACTTGAGGGAAAACAAATTGCTGGATCTTAAGGAAAAGGCTAGGGCCAGTTGGATTGCTGTAGCAGAGAGCCAGCCAATGCTCCCTCTAGGCAACAGGGCCTTGCCACTGTGCAGCTGCTCAGAGATTCCATGCCTGTTGATTGTATCAATGCGTTGGCTTCTCCTGCTGGAACGCATTGTTGTGCATATCCCACAGAGGTCCGTGCAGAAGAACAATCAATTAGAAGGGATGTTGGAGCCTGCATGGACTTGATGGACTGAACAGCCTCCTCCTGTGCAGTAAGCATTTGAAATCTAACTCACCACTATTCGTATTAAGACATTTCTCCTTTTCTCATCCTAAATAATTGACTCATTATTTGGAGACCTTAACCCTTCATTCTAGGAAACATCCTTCCATCTAAGGTTAAGAATTTTATGTGTTTCAATTTGTTCACCATTCAGTCTTCTAAACTCTTGCAAACAAAGGCCTAGTCTCTTCCAAACCTCCTCATAGGTCAATCTCCTAATCCCAGGAATCAGTTTTAGTGAACTATTGTGGCACTCCTTCAAGCATGTTAACTGATTGTGCTTCAGGTGCAAAGACAACCAATTTATTTTGAATAACAAAATTTATCAGTTTCTTGCCAGTTAAAGGTTTTTTTTTTCTATGTTTCCTTCCAACTTGGATAACTTCATATTTCTCCCAGAATATATTCCATTGCAATGTTATTGTCCACTCATATGTCATAAACTTCCTCGCAGCATCTTTGTGTTCTCACAACTTACCTTTCCACGAAACTTTGTACCATGAGGAAATTTAGACACACGGCACCTGATCCCTTCCTTTAAGTCATGATTGAGATCGTAAATAGTTGAGGCTCAAGAACTGACCCTTCGGTACCCTTCTAGTTATAGCCTTCCAACCTGAAATGACTATTCATTTTCAATCTCTGTTTACTGCCCATTAACTGAGCATGTGTAGATTGTTTCTTCATGATTTAATTATGCCACCTTTTGCCATTGTTCAAAATACCTGAGATTGTTTCAGAAAGCTGAAATATATGAAATGTATTCACAGATTCACTTCCTGCCTTATAAACTAACATATTCTCTTTAGTCAGATGTTGAATACTTTGTTTGGTAACCGCAACGTGAACATGCAGAATATCTCTTCAGGATGCAGTCCAGAACCAGTGAAATCATTGCTTAGCTGCATAGATTATTAAAGCATTTAAATATAATGCACAGAGGAATCTTGATATAAAACTTTATAGTGAGATTATTAAGGTGTAATTAAATGCTGTGGCCTTCAATATTCACGTCCAATTGTGTTTCTGCAAGAACTCAGTGAATCAAAAATTGTAATATTTGCTGCTGGCTTTAATGGTTATATCTCTTTGTGGCATCTTCAAATTTTATGGCCAACTCCAAAGGGAGATGTAGTTTAATATGGTCTGGGAAGAGAGATAGACTTGATACCCAATCCTCTCAGACTTTCTCCAAATCTGTACTTTGTAGGTTATGAGGGGAAATGCCAAGGTGGTTTCCATCAGTCCCATTGTGGACATCAGGCATGTCGTCAGCGCAGGAACAGGAGCAGGCCATTCGGTTCCTGGAGCCTGTTCCATTGTTCAATTCGTCCATGGCTGAGCTGCACCTTGGTACCTTCTACCGGCCTTGGTTCTGAAGCCAAAACACCCTCACAAAAAGTTTGATTTCTCAGTTTTCAGAACTGACCCCAGTCTCAGTAGATTTTATGTAAAATTCCTGACTTCGACCATCCTAACCAGCACTTCCTGACATTATCCCTGACTGTCCAGTTTAGTTGTGAAGATCATGTTCCCTCATCCTGGACTCTTCTATCAGACGGAAAGTTACTCTCTAACTATCTTATTAATTCCTTTACATGTGCTTAAAAACCTCAATTAGATTTCTCCTTAGTTAATCCATTGTTAATTCCTTTGACAACTTTTCATACTTATAACCTATACTAATTAATCTCGTACATTATTTTGTTTCTTGTTTTGGATTTATTCACCTCCAGTCTGTGATTTCTATTGTTTTAGTGTTTAAATTAACCTATGTCACTGTTTCTGCCCCCAACACATTCTCCTCCGCAATGTGTCCATCTGTTTCTTTTCTGACTTTTATCTTCCCTTGGCTCAGCCCAATATGAACTGTTAAACTCCTGACGCAGGATCCATTGATACAGATCATTGGGAAAGCATTCTTCCGTAATTCACACAACATCAGTTTCCTGCCTTAAAGGCATCTACACATGAGATCAACTTGTCAGATAGCATTCAAGATCATTTTATTGATGACTTACCCAAAAAAAATTTTGCCTAGGTGAAAGCATTCCAAAATTAATCAAAAAATGTTGGATCTGTAGGAGTGTTTGACTGCATCCTGTACAGACATCATCACATTCACATCGATCTGAGCACATTGTTCCATGCACATTAGTGCACATTTACAAATATTGCTGTACTTGAGTCAGTGCACAAGATTGGTTTAGATTTCATCTCATGATTCACAATTTGTGAATCTATTTCAGGTTTCACTTTTTTAACTGCCAAGGGCATTACTGAAAGTCCTAGACATTTTGAGAGTTTGTTGACTACAATAATCAACTCTTGTTGGTGTCTGGCACCCAGCCATTATGTAGACATGTAACCTATTTGGTTTTGAACAAAGATGATTGCTAGATTTGAACATCATTGAGAAAGAGACATGCTGTTGAAATTTTACATCTTGCACTCATCAGGACAGATGCTAGAAAGCCAAGTTTCACTGGGAGCAACAATTTATACTGGATAAGGAAGGGGAGCTGACTGTTTGTCAAAGTTGATTCTGATTGATTGAAGTCATGGAGAATGCATTAGGGAGCTATTTTCCCTCACGTTTTGCTTAATCCAAAAAATGCAATGCATAGACAAAGCATGGGAAAATGCAGGATGCTAGAAAATGCTGTAAATATTCAGATCATGAAGAATCTGTAGAGAAATGATGATGACCCTGCATTCGCCAAACTTGATCCTGAGATTGCCCAAACCTAATCTTTACATCACTCATGTTGGATCCCCTTAATATCACTGTAAATTCCCTGATTAACACATCTCATCCTCACACTTGGTCTCCAGAATATGACACCAGATCCCCAGATTCTTCTGTAATTCACACAACATCAGAGTACTGCCTTAAAGGCATCTACACATGAGATCAATTTGTCAGATAGCATTCAAGATCATTTTATTGACGACTTGCCCAAAAAAATTTTGCCTAGGCAAAAGCATTCCAAAATTAATCAAAAGATGTTGGATCTGTAGGAGTGCTTGACTGCATCCTGTACAGACATCATCACATTCACATCAATCTCAGAACATTGTTCAACTCTTGAAAAAGACTTGATGGAGTGTAGTTCACGACCTTCAGATGTCTCATAGCATTTTACAGGCCAATGAAGAACATGAGAAGTGAAGTCATTGTTGTAGTGCAGGAAATGCAGCAAACAATTGGCTCACAACAAACTCACACAGATGACAATGTGATAATGGCCAGATCTTCTTTTCTCAGTGATGTTGATTGAGAGATAAATATTGGCTAGGACACTGGAGATAACGCCCCTGCTTTTCTTTGAAAAATGCCACGGGATCTTTTATGTACTCTTAAGAGAGTAGACGAGCTTGGTTTATCACCTCTTTGGAAATACAGCACCACCACAGTCCCTCAGTTCCACACTAGGTGAGTGTGTTTAAATCTCTGGAGTAGAAATTGAACCCATTGAACACAGTTAACTAGGCTGAGACTGCCACCAACATAGACACAGCTGACAGTGATCCCTAATTCCATCAGTTAACATATTACCTGATCCCTATATTATAATACCAGTTCCCTGGGGATTGGCATCCAATACAGACATTTTAGTGTAGGCCTAGATAACACAGTGTGGAGCTGGAGGAAAACATCAGGCCAGGCAACTTCAGAGGAGCAGGAAAGCTGACGCTTCAGGTCAGGACCCTTCCCCTGACCCGAAACATCAGCTTTCCTGCTCCTCTGGTGATGCCTGGCCTGCTGTGTCCCTCCAGCTCCACACTGTGTTATCTCAGACTCCTGCATCGGTAGCTCTGACTATCTCTAGTGTAGGCCTGCCTACCTGATATGCCCATTTATCAAGGTAAGTACATGTGAACTAGGATTTGTTTCTGCTCAGTAATGTTCACTAACTAGATGAATCTGCATGGGGTGAAAAGGTGAAATTTTGATAACTGGTGGCCTATTGCCATATCTTATTGGAGGCTACATATTACCATGTGTGTTTGCTGTGTGCGTATGAAGGATATATCATGGTCACCATGTGTGTCTGAACGGTTTACAGCATTGTGTAGGCACGCACATGGTACTGTGTAAAAAAAAAGAGTTGATGAGGGAAACACTGTTAATGTGATGTACATGGACTTTTGGAAGGCATTTGATACAGCACCACACAACAGACCTGTGCAGAAAGTTTTATGTCATGAAACAAAAGGAACAATAGCAATGCAGATTCAAAATTGGTAGAGTGACAGCAAGTGGAGAGTAATGGTCAATGGATATTTTTCAGCCTGGAGGAAGGTTTGTAGTGGAGTATTGAATAGAGTAGAATCCCTACATTGTGGAAATAGGCCATTTGGCCCAATAAGTCCACACCAACTCTCCAAGGAACATCCCATTCAGACTCACTCCTCCCCTACCCTATAACCCTGCATTTCCACCTAGCCGGCACAATTCTCAACATGACAAGCAAATTAGCATGGCCAATCCACCTAACCTGCACATTTTTGGACTGTGGAAGGAAACCAGAGCACCTGGAGGGAACCCACACAGACACAGGGATAATGTGCAAATTCCACACAGACAGTCACACGAAACTGGGATTGAACCCAGGTCCCTGGTGCTGTGAGCCACCATGCGACCCCTGCTCATATTTGATCTGGATCTTGGTGTGCAGAGGGCAATTTCAAAGTCTGCAGATGATGTGAAATTTGGAAGAATTGTAAACTGTGAGGATTGATTGTGTCGAATTCCAAAAGCACATAGACAAGTTGGTGGAGTGGGTAGATTGGTGACAGGTGGGGTTCAATGCAGAGAAGTGTGAGGTGGTGCATTTTTGTAGGAAGAACATTGAAAGATAAAATTAAAAAATGGGGTACAATTCCAAAGGTAGTGCAGGAGCAGAGGGACTGGGCTGCATTATCACAGATCACTGAATGAAGCAGGACAGGTTGACACAGCAATTAATAAACCATATAGTATCCTGGGTTTTATTAATAAAGGCTTAAAGTATAACAGAAAGGAGGTTGATGTTGAATTTGTATGAGACATTTGTTAGTCCCCTGTTGGAATATTGTGTACAGTTCTGAGCACTGCATTATAGAAGAAATGTGAATGCATTGGAGAGGGTGCAGAAATGGTTTATCAAAAATGTCTCCAGTGATGAGAAACGTTAATTATAGTGAGAGATTTAAGAATTTGGGACTGTTCCCTTTGGAGAGAAGGCTAAGAGGAGATTGGATAAAGTTTTCAAAATCATAAGGGTGTTGGATAAAGTTGGTAGGGAGAATCAGTTCTCACTTGTAAAAGGATCAAGAGCAAGAGGGCTCAGATTTAAAGCGATTTGCAAAAGGAGCAAATAAGTAAGAGAAAACCTTTATTGCACAGTGAGTAGTTAGGGTATGGAATGCACCGCATGGGCGTGTAGTGGAAAGAAGTTTAATTGAGATATTCCAGAAGATTTTGGATGATTATTTGAATAGAAGTATATGCAAAAGGGCAAAAACAGGAAATTGGCAATAGGCAATGATGTACATTTGAAAAGTCAGCGTGGACATGATGGGTTGTATGGACTCCAATTATGCCATAACCTTTCTGTGATTCTGTGATACTGTATGCATATGAAGGGTACATGGTAGTGTGTGTATTTATCATGCATGTATTGTGTAAACCGTACTCTGGGTGTTTATCATGTGTGTGTAGGGTATGTTTTACTATTAGTGTTTGTCATGTTTCAGCACGATATACACTCGTTATGCAGGATGTGTAAAATACTAATGGTTCTTGGTTCCAGTTCCAAGGCAGTACATTGAATCAATCTGATACAATTAGCAGAATGCAGCCTGGGATTAATTTTGCATGGCCAGGTACATGTGCGTGTTGTAATCTGTGAAGTTCAAACTTGAAATGTATACATTTCAGCCAAAACTTTACCGTCTCCACTTCAAAAATAAATTTTGCCGGTGTGTTGGCTCTGTGAGTAAATGTTACAACATTTCCCAGGAATGTTTGTCTACTTTCCAGTACCAGCCTTCTCCAAAACTCTAAAGACTGAAATTAATGACATGTTCTTTTGAGCAGACAGCTCTCCCTGTGGAACAGCTTGTAAGACTTGCCGTCTGGTAAAACATTTACAATGGACTATTGGCTTTTCGAATCATCATTGCTATTTGTTTAAAGAAAGAATTAGGTGGAAGGTTTTGGCTCAGGAGCGAGTCTTCAGGGAGCTCTGCTCTGCCCAATGTAACTAGCCAACAATGCCAAACATTTTCCATTCACTTTACAATACACAGTGCCTCTGTGTAGCTGCCATGTCTCCTTGTGATTCTCGGCTACATTATCCAACTCTTGTTGGGCGTATTAGAAACATACGCATTCAAGGTTGGATGATGGACAGCCATAGGCAACATGAACACTAGAACAGGCCAGCTGAGCTGCATAGTCACTGAAATAGCCACAGAGGCCAGTATCCTGTCACCAAGTCACCCTTTATTTACACGTGCACTATACATGGACACTGCCTAGCCAGCTCAGAGCCAGTCCCTAGAGTGAGGAGAATCCCTGAGAGTCCTGTTTATATCTGTCAGCCAGGACTCCCTGATTGGCCCAAGTTAACAGCCCCAATCAGGGAACTCATACTCAACGAGATTCACCTGGCCAAACTCACTCCAATCACCATATCCTTTCCCCTGGGGATATAGGCCTGTTCTTTCTTTCTTGTACATTTTTGCCCCTGGTCTGGTTCCTCTGACTCAGACATGGGTGGCATGTACCGGACCATAGCCTGTCTCTTACGTCTGAAGCATCTCAGAAAACATTCCTCCTCTTCTTCAGGTGGTAATTGTATCAAGACTGTGACATCGGCTACCTCTACCTTCCATTCTGAGGTTTCTTCGATGCTAGGTGGAGACGGAGAATCCACGGTTTCTGACAGGCCTTTCTGGCTGTTCTGAGGGGTTGGTTATGTTTTGCTCCTGCTCTGTTTGTGAGGTAGCAGCTTTAATACAGTCCACATGTTTGTTCAGGACTGCCTCACCTTCCCAAACTTTGTACGTCACTGGACCTGACCTCACATTGACATTGTTTCATGCCCGTACAGGGCCGTTTCAATGGTTTTCACACCAAACTTCGTCCACTGAAGAAAACTCTCTCTTGCTTAGAGGAGGCACGTGGCGATCCTGAACCCGTTTTACCCTCTTCCTCAGGTCCGGGAATAATAGGTTTATTGCAATCTGTGTATTGCAAATGATGTTCACAGCTTTTCAATCATCATCCCTGAGTTTGCTGAATGAAGTCTATGCACATCCAGCCATTTTGAATGGGCATCTACAATGACCATGAACATTGTGCCCTTAAAAGGACAGGTCTAAGGTTTACCCAGCCATTCCCAAAATGTGGGGGAGCTATCGGCAGTAACTTCTGTCCTTGGGCACTACCCCAACAACGTTGCTATGTCAGCATCCAATCCTGGCCATCAGACATAACATCTTGCCTACAGCTTCATTTTGGAAATCCCTGGATGACCCTGGTGGAGTTCAGCCAGTATCTGGCAGCGACCTTCGCTCAGAGCCATCACTCTTGCTCCCCATAATAAAATGCTGTCCTCTATAGTGATCTGGTCTCTCTACGTCCAGAAAGGTTTTCAATTCTGGTTGTGATAGACTTTTTGTTTCTCCCATCACCACCAGCTGTTTCAGTTTTGCATCCACAGTCTGATATTGTCAGCAGTGTCCAGAAAGTTTAAAACCAGAACAGGGTCCTCCAGGGGAGGTACTACCAGTGGCGTATTGGCAGAGGGAGGCAGGTCAAGGCATCTGTATTTGCCACTGGGCCTCCCAGACAGTGATCCAACTTGTAATTGTATACATAGGATAAGGGCCCACCGCTGTATTTGACTAGAAGCTACGGGCGGCATGGCCTAGCCTTCTTTAACTGGCCCTAGCAGGGGTTTGTGGTCTGTTACTAATACAAATTTATGTCTCTAAAGGTATCAGTGAAATTTTCTCAAAGCAAAGATGACCGCCAAACCTTTCTTCTCTATCTGTGCGTACTCGCATTTAACATCAGCCAAAATCCAGGGAAGCATACGCTTTCGGGCGTTCCTCTCCTTTGGGCCGCCAGTGAGCCGACATTACCCCGATACCATACAGAGAGGCATTTCATGTCAGCACCACATCTCGCTTGGGATTATAGTGGGCCAACATCTTAGACAACGATAGCTGTTTTTTCACTTCCCTAAAGGCTACTTCTTGGCTAGGTGGCCATTTCCAAGGCTGAGCCTTTTTCAATAACAGGTGTAAGGGTGTCAAGACAGAGGCCAGATTATGTATGAATTTTTCAGAATAATTCACCAACCCAAGGAAAGACCTAAGCTCTGGTTGAAGATGGTGCACCTTTGATTGCCCTCACTTTATCTTCCAGCAGGTGTAACCTGGTCTTGTCAACTCTGTAGCCCAGGTAAAAACCAAAAGAACTGCAGATGCTGCAAATCAGGAACTAAAACAGAAGTTGCGGGAAAAGCTCAGCAGGTCTGGCAGCATCTGTGAAGGGAAAAAACAGAGTTAACATTTCAGGTCTAGTAACCCTTCCTCAGAACTGATAGCCCAGGTAGTTCACTTGAGGTGCCTTGAACACACATTTTTCACTTCTAAGGCATACATTCACTTGGAAGAAACATTGAAGCACAATGTCCAAGTTCTCTTTATTGGTCTTCCTGGTTATTAGCACATCATCCAGATAAATGGCAACCTGGGGTAGCCCTTATAAAATGTTTTCCATTGTTTGCTGGAAAAGGCCACAGGCTGATGATAGCCCAAATGGCAGTCTTATATATTTAACCAACCCTTATAGGTATTAATTATGACATACTTCTGGGACTCCTCATCTAACTGCAATTGCAGATACGCATGACTCATGTCCAACTTCATGAAGGACAGCTCCCCCCTGCCAGTTTTGTGTACAAGTCTCTGTGTAAGGGTTTGGGTATTTATCCATCTGTGAAAAACAGTTCACCATTTGCTTAAAATCCCCACAAAGGTGAACCGACCCATTGGGCTTCACAATCAATTAGACCAGTGCTGCCCATTCCACAAACAGTACTGGTTTGATGATTCCTTCACTTTCCAGCCTCCTGATTTCTGCCCCTACTTTTGCACATAAGGCAAGTGGCACTGGGTGGGTCTTGCAGAATCATGGAATTTCTCCCTGGTCAATATGTAAGGTAGCCTTGGTTCCTTTGATAGTCCCGAGATCTTCCAGAAAAATGTCCAGGTATTTAATTAGAACTGCACTCAGACAGCCATTTTTCTAATCAAAAAATGTTAAGCCAATCAAAGAAAATCTTTCTCAACCAATTCCACTCCATCAAACTTGGACTGGAGTCTTTTTATATAGTGGTAACTGACCAACTGCTTCTAATAGGAGACTGGAACCAAAGTCGCACCTTTAATGTGTAATAGTTCCCCAGTATGCATTCTCAGTCTGGCTGAGGTCTTGCTCAATTTTAAGGGTTGGAGTTCAGAGCGAACCTTCTTAAAAGCCAGAGATAGTAGGAACTGCAGATCCTGGAGAATCCGGGACAACAAGGTGCAG
>NC_063360.1:14493410-14539868 GCF_021869965.1 Rhincodon typus | reverse complement strand
TAAAAGCCAGTTCTGCAATCACTGATACAGCTGTGCCAGTATTGACCTTTATTAGAGCTAGGTGACCATTTAATCAGGCATTTATTTTGATTGGTTCTGATTTGGCTGTTGCTAAGCAATTTAACTGTTCCAAACCAGATGTAGGTAAACTTTCCAGGATGCGCATTCTCCTGGATATTGGCCTATGAGTTCTGTTACTCAAGTCAGGCCTCATAGAACTCCCTTGCTGTGGGCTGACCTAGAGTCTCTCTGCTCAGCGTATGCCCTGCGTGAGGATCTGCAATTGCCTACACTCCAATGGTGCTCCCGAAGCTCAGTTCAACAGGTGAGGGTGTCCACCTCCATCGGCAGACCCTGTAGCTCACAAGCTCCACTTGCAGCATATTCTAATGACAAAGCCAGTTGCAGTGCCTGTTTGAAGTCCAATTGGGCTTCAACTAGTAGGTGCTTCTGCATGGTTACCAAACAATCTATCAGCATCTCATAACCCAAAATCACATGCCTCTACCAGTTGTCTTAAAGGGGCAAGAATCCCAATACGAATTCCCCCGGTTTTCGAACTGCCAAATAAAACCGATAGCATGTTAGAATCAGTGGAGGCTTCAGGTCATAATATTCCATGACTAAGTCCATCAACTCTCAAAAGATTTTAGTATTTGGTGTCTCAAACAAAGTTAGGCTCCTAATAACCAAAAATGCTGCAGGTCTGCAACCAGTCAGGAGAATTATTTGTTGCTTTCCACCTGCACCAATGTCATTTGCCGGGAAAAATATAATGCATCCTTTCCACATACTGGGCTCAGTGTTTGACAGCAGGATCGAATGAGTCAAGCTTCCCAAATCAGAGCATGATGTCAGAAATGCTTATCTCAATTCAAAGACGACTGTTGCGAGCAAATTTTCTTCAGGACCATACTGTTTTCTCTCATTGCCACTGAAATAACTCCACTGAGGCCGGTATCCCATCACCAAGTCACCCTTTGTTTACACGCTCACAGTACATGGACACTGACCAGCCAGCTCAGAGTCAGTCCCTAGAGTGAGGAGAATCCCTGAGACTCCTGTTTAAATCTGTCAGCCAGTGCTCCCTGATTGGCCCAGGGTAACAGGCCCAACCAGGGAACTCATACTCAGTGGGATCTACCTGGCGTTCCTATCACTACAGTCTTCTATGGTGCAGATTCCATGTAAAGACACCTCCAGCTCCGACAGTTCAGCAGCTCTCACCGGCAAAAATTAAACCTTCTAAAACAGCAATACCACCAACAACTCAAGTAAAAAGGGAAATCCCTGTGTCCCTTCAATTCCTACACCCAAACAACCATTACCCACAAAGTTCAAGTTCCATTGGCCCCAATTCTCATTGATGCATTATTGACCGTTAATTCCTGGAGGAAATAGGAGGAAATGGCTCATAGTTTCCACCCCACTTGTTCCAGGTCCATAAAGCAGGCTCTGCAACATAGCGGGGGTGGGGGAGGGGGGGAATCTGAGGAAACAGGACTTTCTTTCCAGTGGCTAGCCATTTTTATTAGCCCTTCATGAATTACTCCTGAGAAAGTGGTGATCATGGGTATCTCACTTAAGCAATGTAGTATTTGTGATGATTTCTCCATATTGCAGCAGGGGTGAGAGATATAGAGGTAAAATTCTAGAATGCTGAAAAGATATTGGGTAGTTAGTCTGAAAAGAAAGCAAAGTGAAGAGGTACATAGAGCCAGCAGGGTTGAAGTGTAAAGGGTCAGTTCCAGCTTACCAGAGACTGCTACCCTTTCTTCCTCATTCCCCACCCATCTTTCCTGTTTATTTTAACTCCTTTTTACACTCTTTTCTTTCATCTTCCTTCAAATGTCTTTCCTACTCTTCATTTGACGTAACTTGCCTTTTCTGTTCTCTCTCTTTCCCCCTTCCTTTTCTTCCTGCTTTTGGTGTATTATCTCTTTCTCCAGTTTCTTTCTGATTCCTTCTTTATCCTTTTTTTTAGGGAACCTCTCTCTCTCTCTCTCTTTGTTCCCTTCTCTTTTTTAGTCCTTTCTTCCCCCTCTCTCTTTGTTCCTGCACCCCTCTCTCCTCCAGTATCAAACCATTTAACTACACTGAACCAAAGGTCTCTTCATGCTAATCGATCTTGACCAGGCAGTGGTAAGGATTTTACAGTTGTCTTGAGCTCCCCTGGGCTGGTGAGGGTTACAAACAGATTCACCTGTGTCACTTAACGTTATTAACGTTATGGCACTTGAGTATTGCTCAAAAGAGAGGCATGTTCCCCCACCTTTTTGCCTTGCTTTCATTAGGACAAATGCAAATGCCAAATTTCAAATGATCCCAACAATTCATACTACAGGAGTAGAAGGGTGCTGATTAAGTTGCCAAATTGACTCGGATTGTGTTTGGGCGGATAATGCAATGGGATGCTCAAGGTTCCATATTTTTCCTTGGTAATTCACAAAGATGCAAAATTTGAATCTATTCCCTTTGTTTGCAGAAAACAGATCCCCATGTATGTGTAAAAGAATCAAGTTGCAAGTGTGACTGATTATATTAAATTGGTTGTTAGCGAAACTGTTAGCACACTTACAGCTGCTCAGCCCCTGGTGCCCAATCATGGAATCATATAAGTTGGACATCTCTGCAATTGCCTGATTGAATTAAACAATAGGTTGCTCATAATATGCAGAGCACCCACCATGTTCAAACAAATCATGCTTGCAAACGTCAAAAAGTAACAAATACCAATGGTGTGTAGGAATTGGACAGCATTTACTAAACAATTTGGAGTTTACCAATATCTTAACTAACAACCATTTCAAATAATCAAATAAGATCATCGAGTCATTTGTGTTTGCTAGATGCAACTACATATGTTCCTGTTCTCCGCAAACAAAAGGAATGTATTCAAGCCCCGTGCCTATTGTGGATCACCTGGGAACTTGAGGACCTTATAGTGCCTGATGCTTCATTCATGGCATTGTCTTAGCTAATCCGAGACAGCTTGCCAGTCAATCAGCACAGCTTTTCTCTTGTTGTATAAATTGTTGTGCTTGTTTGAAATTTGGCATTCTTGCATGTCTCCTGGTGAGTGCAAAGCAAAGAGCTTCAGCACAGTGTGTCTATTTTCAGCAATATTTAAGTTCTGTCTCACCATGCAAATTTCAAGAACTTTTCTGGGCACGCATGTGGAAACAGTCACTGGGTGAGATATTGGGGATAGGTGGTGTCTGTGGAACTGAATTACAACCAGAGTGGCTTCAGGAAATCAGAGGGAGTGGGTCGTGTTGGAGGTGGGGGGAGGGGATAAGGGATCAAACACATTGATTAAAGCAAGATTGAGTTATGATTAGAGAAAGTGAGATTCAAGACTTTGATTGGGAAATATCTGGAACAAAATGTCCTTTCTCATTTTGCCAGTATGCATAATTTCAGGATATAAAATTTAACTGAACTCAGATGGTTTCTGGACTTTAAATGAGTCAGTGGATTGGCATTGCGCTCACGGCTGCATATCTTATCCTCGGGTAAGAGCCAGGATCTGCTCTGCACTGCTGAGGTGTTAAGTGGGAGCCTGTAGCGAGAAGTAAATTAGAGCAGCAGCTCAGATACCCTGTGCCGAGGACAAAACCTGAAGGAAAAAGAGTTCAACGGGAATCTTCATTTGACTGGAAACTCTCACATCCCAAAATAACCTCAATCACAGCCAGAGAAATCAGTAATAAACATCTGTTTGTAATTTCAGACAAAATTAGAAACACAAAACCATTCAGATCTGTATACTGTTGTCATCTCATTCATCCTTTCAAATATTTCTTTTGAATCTCTCCTTTTTAATGTCTTAATTTTTCTTAATGCCCCTTCATTCTGCTCCCTGGCACACATGCCCTTTCTCTATGAACCTCCCAAAACTTGTGGTCACCACCATATATGTTATCAAAGTGATCTTTTTCTGAGCAATCTCCACAGTAACCTCCTGCCTGTTCCAAACTGTGATTGTAGCT
Organism: Rhincodon typus; assembly: GCF_021869965.1. Taxonomy (NCBI): domain Eukaryota; kingdom Metazoa; phylum Chordata; class Chondrichthyes; order Orectolobiformes; family Rhincodontidae; genus Rhincodon; species Rhincodon typus. Next base: position 14,535,876 of record NC_063360.1, on the reverse strand, counting down.
TCTCTTTGGTACAGAATTTAATTACATCTGGGCACAGCCTTACAGCTTTCTGTCCTGTTTTAACCTTATTTTATCCAGCTTCTTTTCAAGGTATTAGCAACCCTGGGCTTAATTTTGCTAACTCAGCAACTGCTAATAATAACAACATGAATTTATATCACACTTTCATTGTAGTGAAACATCTAAAATGATTCATTGTAATATTATCAAACAAAATTTGATGCCAAGTCATACAAAGACCTGGTAGGTCAGAGGATCAATAGTATAGTTACAGGGATAGGTTTTAAAGTGCACTGCACCAGAGGAGAAAGAGTTAAAGCTGATCACAATTTCAAAATTTAGGGCCAAGACAGTGGAAGGCATGGCCACCAATGGTGGAATGATTAAAACAGGGGACACGCAATGAGGAAACATAACTCTTCGATCTCCATTTCACTTCAAATCTTCTCATTTTTCCCTTAAGCCCTTTCTTGCTCATAGTTCTGCTTAAATAACCACCATCAACCTATCTCATGCGTTCTTTTCAACATTTTATGAACCTGGAACACCTGCTCTTCATAAAACAAATTTGGATCTGCAAGACTCTCTTTATAAAGTGGAACCTTGAAACTGTGCTGTGGAATTTTAGCTGGAGAACACTTGGTACATTTGTCTGCAATTTTATGTTGGTCTCATAACAAGCATTAACCATTGAGATTGAACTGATTACATCCTCCATTAAAATAGTGAACAGGGGAAATTTCAACAGAATATTAAAGCATTCTTGCACTAATGTGCCACAGTGTAATTTCAAGGGACAAGCATTAAACTTTTGTTTGCCTTTGGACTCTGTTCAATTCTGCAGACAGCAGGATGCCTGTAATTGTACACGCTATTCCAAGCAGGGTTGTGTGAGTGAGTTACAGAGGGTTAAAGTATTAGTGGCTCTCAGTCCACGCAGCTTGTTCTCTGGAATGTTTTTTCTAGCAAGAGCTGGGTGAGCTGGGTAAAGTTGCCTCCTATTAGGCTTCCTGGTTCATGATGACTGAGACAGCACCTTCTTGCTCACAATAAGCTACCTGCTGTGTCACAAAGGCAGTGAGGGTGATGACTGCAGTCTGGTGCCGTCATTTCTTCCACTCCGTTTCACATTGGGCCTATTCAGCATGCTTGCGGTTTCCTCTTGGTACAGTGCTGTCACTGTTTATTTGAAAGCTCATAACCACAGTACTCCAGTGAGGTACCACACCTCATTTAGATCAGGGTCTTCAGGAATCCAGGATACTCTTTGAGTATTTCTTGTGGGAATTTTAAAGGCAGGGTACCAGCTCTTTATGACGAACACCCCGGGATCTTAATCATTCTGCTGCACCAACAGTTAGGGCCTTGTCTGGAACTTGGGGTCTGCAAAACTGAGGGTCTGTCCTCACTTAGCCTATCCTGACTGCTTCAGAGGCCTGAGATGACTTGTACCTGATTCCCTGTGATTCTCTTTTTCTTATGACTATAATACCACACATGAGAAGTTATTAAATTAAAGAGCTGTCAACATTTTCTAAACATTCTTGGCAATTTTCTGAAGAGAGAACAAAGCCAAGTTAAAATTGAGTAGTAATGTTCAGGACACTGAAACGTGCAGGTTTATATTTTGGGAGTTTCATAATTAAAAAAGAAGTTGTTGGAACAGTTTAACTAACACGTGCAGGTCAATGAAAATGATCATGTCACCTTAAATTAGGGTTCTTGATTTATTGCCCAGATTTTAAAGCTTTAATGCACATTTAGATTATTTATTTTTTCTTCAGACAATCCTGAGGGCACAGAGCAGATGTTTTAGATTCTGTTCTGTGATACACACAGTACCTGTTTTCATGAGTGAGCCATCAAAGTAAATAGTCCTGTAATTCACTTAATCTCCCCCGCAACACTAAATTAAAAAGCACATTTGCTAGCCGGCCTCAGGGTCAGACAGGCAAACAGGGCTGCTCCTGGCCTGCTGTCTCCTGCAGTACTCCTGTTGCTGAGATCATACAAACTCAGACCTCTCCTGCCTGAACGGGCAGGAGACTTCTTTGGCTGTTTGCTAATTATGAGCCTTAGAGCGTCAGTCATCAGTGGGTCCCACAAAATCCAACACATCAAAGCCCCATTAGTGCTGTCTGAAATGTGACATCAGCTTTTCCTAAACAGCTGGACTTTTGCTCCTGATTTATGTTCGAAGTTTGCTTTCTGGAAAAAAGACCTGTGAAGCAGCAACCATTCCTCTCCACACTCTACAAGTCTACATCGCTGCTGTTCTAATTGGTGATCCCTAATTTGGAATAGCAGTTGTCTGCTCCCTTGTTAGATTGTAGAGCTGTTCCTGTTTGAAACCTGTGGGGGATGGGAGCAGAAGGAAGGGCTGGGTGGAGTGGAGGAGTGGGGTTTGAAAAAACAATGCTCAGGAATCTAATTGGTTTGTGATGTGACTACACTCACAAACAGAGCTGCTTTAGTTTAAAAGACACAATCCTGCTTTTCAACTTCTTGTCACTGACCCGCCCCATTATTTTGAGACCAGGGTCAGGCTGGCCTTGAAAACATTAGGCTACCGTTGTGCTTTGAAAACGCCGAACTGTTCATTCCCAACGCTGTCAGTTATACTCTTTTCAAGCCCTATCCATAAATATACCTACAGTTCATGATCAGCGCTGACTGGGTAGACTGACCTCAGGAAGCATGCGGAACAGCTTGCATGTTGCAGTGAGAGTCAATGGAATTTAGGATGGGGGTTGGTTGCGAGCTATGCTTGAGATTGTTCTCAAGGTATTTATAACGTTCACCTAAACGGTCATCTACTTGATCCTGAGCACCTCACAGCAATGAAGAACTGGGTATGAGAAATACATTGAGCATCATCCATCTCACTGGGCATGAACTACGGGCCTCAAAACCCAGTCAACTGCTCTCCACCAGTGTAAGTAGAGAGTCGATCACTTTCAAAGCTGATGCTTGAGCTTGATTTCCAATCCTGGGATATTACTTTGTAAGATCTAGAGGATTCAGCAAACGATGAGGTAAATTCTAACCAGAAGATGAGCTTAGTCAGGCACTAGATCTCTCATTGACATTCTGGATCCTGGTGTATTATAGAAACCTGCCCCATGAAGCAGCAGCATGAAGTCATCCGCTGACCCCAGCTCCAATGTACAGAGGAGCATATATCTACATCAGAGAATTCAGCACAAACTTGTACTGGACTATTCAGGGTAAACGCACTGGACCATTCAGGACAAACTTGCACTGGGGAATTCAGCACAAACTTTTCCAATGACCGTGATTTTATTCAAAGTACTCTTTCTTGACTGCATCCCGTTCTCTGATCATTACCCAATTGCTCATTTTGAGTGGGAACAACTAGATCAAATGGACACTGTGGTGTTTGTCTTTGTAGGGAGATTTTCCCCTTAAGTTGCTGTAGCTTAAGTTCTAATCAAACTGGCACAGAGCCCTGCAGGCAGAGTGGATAATGTCTGATGTTAATGTGGTTGACTTTAAATGCCCTGTGAAATGGCATAGTATGCTATTCAATTGTATCATCTGCTACAAAGTCTAGTAAAAAGAATGAAACCAGAGGACCACCCAGCCTTGACCAAAGCACTGAAAACAACAATGGCATTACACATCCCTCTGAACTGTTAATAACTTTCCTGACTAACATCTGGAAACTGGTGCCAAGCTGGGAGTGCTGTCGCACAGACTCCTCAAGCAACAGTCACAGACTCATACAGCCTGTACGGTAACAGCACGGTAACAGTCCCTTCATTCCAACTCGTCCATGCCAAACAAATATCCCAAAATAATCTAGTCCCATTTGCCAACATTTGGCCCATATTTCTCTAAACCCTTCCTATTCATATACCCGCCCAAATGCCTTTTATATGTTGTATTTCTACCAGCCTCCACCACTTCATCTGGCAGCTCATTCTATACTTGCACCATGAAAAAATTGCCCCTTAGGTCCCTTTTAAATCTCTCCACTCTCACCTAAACCTATGCCCTCTAGTTTTGGACTCCCCCACCAAAAGGAAAAGATCTTCACTATTCACCCTATCCATGTCCCCCACGATTTTATAAACCTCTATAAGGTCGCCCCTCAGCCTCTGACGTTCCAGGGAAAATAGCCCCAGCCTATTCAGCCTCTCCCTACAGCTCAAATCCTCCAACCCTGGCAACATCCTTGTAAATCTTTTCTGAACTCTTTCAAGTGCATAAAAGTGAATAAATATCCAAGACCTGAACAAGTGTATCCTAGAACTTTGTGGGAAGCTAGAGAAGTGATTGCTGGGCCTCTTGCTGGGATTTTTGTATCATCGATAGCCACGAGTGGTGTAGCAGAAGACTGGAGGATGCCTAAAAGGGGAGGCAATGGCCTAGTGGTATTATCACCAGGCTGTTACTATAAAGACTCAGATAATGTTCTGGGGACCTGGGTTCAAAGCCTGCCATAGCAGATGGTAGAATTTGAACTCAATAAATATCTGGAATTAAGAATCTAATGATGGACATGAATCCATTGCCAATTTTTGGGGAAAACTCATCTAGTTCATTAATGTCCTTTAGGGAAGGAAACTGCCATCCTGACCTACATGTGGCTCCAGATCCACAGCAATGTGGTTGACTTTTAACTGCCCTCTGGGCAATTAGGGATGAGCAATAAATGCTGCCTAACCAGCAATGCCCTCATCCCATGAATGAATAAATAAAAAGTTTAACAACATTTTTCCCTTACCAGGGAGACGAGAATTAAATGCAGTATTCCAAAAGTTGCCTAACCAATGTCCTATTCAGCCACAACATGGCCTCCCAATTCCTATACTCAGTACACTGACCAATAAAAGCGGGCATACCAAACACCTTCTTTATTATCCTGTCTACCTGGCATTTCACTTCCAAGGAACTATGAACCTGCACTCCAAGGTCTCTATTTTTAGACAACATACCCAAGGGCCCTACCATTAAGTCCTGCGCTGATTTGCCTTTCCAAAATGCAACACCTCACATTTATCTAGATTAAACTCCATCTGCCACTCCTTAGCCAGTTGGCCTATCTGATCAAAGTCCCGTTGTACTCTGAGGTAACCTTCTTTGCTGTCCACGACACCACCAATTTTGGTGCCATTTGCAAGTTTACTAACCGTATCTCCCATAATCACATCCAAATCATTTATATGAATGTCAAAAAAGCAGTGTACCCAGCACCAAACTTAGCAGCACACCGCCGATCACAGGCCTCCAGGCCAAAAAACAACCTTTCACCACCACTGTCTGTCTCCTATCTTCGAGGCAGTTTTGTGCCCACATAGCTAGTTCTCCCTGTATCCCATGTGATCTAACCTTGTTAACTAGTCTACCATGAGGAGCCATGTTGAGCGCCTTACTGAAGTCCATGTAGGCAACATCCTTCATCAATCTTCTTTGTCACTTCTTCAAAAATTTCGATCTAGTTAGTGAGATATGATCTCGCACACATAAAGTCATGTTGACTATCCCTAATCACTCCTTGCCTTTCCAAATACATGTAAATCCTGTCCCTGAGAATTCCCTCCAACCACTTGCCTACCAGTGACATCAGGCTCACGGGTCTATTGTTCCCTGGGTTTTCCTTACCACCTTTCTTAAACAATTGCACAACATTAGCCAACCCCCAGTCTTCTGGTACACCACCCATGGCTATCGATGATACAAATATCCCAGCAAGGGGCCCAGCAATCTCTTCCCGAGCTTCCCACAAAGTTCTAGGATACACCTGATCTGGTCTTGGGGATTTATCCACTTTTGTGCATTTTAAGTTGTCCAGCACCTCCTCCTCTGTCAGGTAGACACTCTTCAAGATATCACTATTTATTTCTCCAAGTTCTCTAGTTTCCATATCCTTCTCCATTGCAAACACTCATGCAAAATACTTGTTTAGTATCTCACCAGTCTCCTATGGTTCTACACATAGATGGAATTGTTGATCTTTAAGGGGCTCTATTCTCTCCCTCGTTACTCCTTTGGCCTTAATTTATTTGTAGAACCTTTTGGATTCTCCTTAACCCTATTTGCCAAAGTTATCTCATATCCCATTTTTGCCTTCCTGATTTCCCTCTTAAGTATACTCCTACTGCTCTTACACTCCTCAAGAGATTCACTCAATCCCAGCTGTCTATACCTGCCTTATGCCTCTACACTGTAAGGATTCTAAGATGATTCTAAGACGATTTTCTTGACCAGACCCTCAATATTCTCTAGTCATCCAGCATTCCCCACACTTACCAGCCTTGCCCTTCATACTAACAGGAACATACTGCCTCTGGACTCTCGTTATCTCATTTTTGAAGGGTCCCACTTTCTAACCATCCCTTTACTTGTGAATAGCCTCTCCCAATCAACTCTTGAATGTTCTCTCTGTGAGGGAAAAGGGTGATAAAAAGTAGAGACTTTAAAAAAAAAGAATTGTAATACAAGATCTAAGTCCACCTAATCAACAACTGAATCAAAGAACAACCATCGTTCTGCAGACAACATCATCAAATAAAATCAAAAAGCCTGTGAGACACAACTCATTCCACATTTATGATCTGGACTCCTGAACTACATGAATGTACTGTCAAAATTGGCCTTAATCCAATTTAGAACTCCAACTATTAGATCAGGTCTATCCTTTTCCATAACTATTTTAAAACTAATAGAATAATGATCACTGGCCCCAACGTGCTCCCCCACTGACATCTCAGTCACTTGCCCTGCCTTATTTCCCAGAAGTAGGTCAAGATTTGCTCCTTCTCTAGTAGGTACATTCACATACTGAATAAGAAAATGTGCTCATTCTCACAGAATCATAACGAACAGGCAATGTCTGAAACATGACCATCACCACTCCTGATTTTGTGTTGTATCACAACTTAGTGAGGAAGACTGCTTTGATAATTGAACCCCACTAATCCAGGAACTGTCACATATGTTGAGCTGACAAACTAAGCCACCAATGTTATCCATTTTCTTGACTGCCTGCTATTGAGGACAGAAGCAATTCACACAGGTTTTGTCATGAACAGGAATAAGTACAGTAAATGAGTAAGTGCATGAACAGTAAACAAACTTAAACTTTACGAAATGGCAAACAAAAATGGATTATTCATTAAGCCAAATCCCTTAAAGAGCTCAAACACCCACACAGTTTCTCTCTAAGACAACAATCAGATGGATACAATTATTAGGGGTAGAAAATGTAAATAGGGAAAAACAAAATATGTAGTTCAGGAGTCCAGATCACAAAGGTGGAATGAGTTGGGCCTCACAGGCTTTTTGATTTTATTTGATGAAGTTGTCTGCAGAACGATGGTTGTTCTTTGATTCAGTTGTTGATCAGGTGGGCTTAGATCTTGAATTACAATTCTTTTCTTTAAAGTCTCTACTTTTTATCACACTTTTCCCTCACAGAGAGAAATAGTGAGACCTGTTAGAAACCTGTTTGCAGGTTTCTCAATGTTCCTGAGTGCATTACACTCACGGTCTGTAACAATTTGTAACTGGACCAATCTGAAGGCTGCCAATAGGCAGTTTTTCCTTAACTCAAATACTCCTGGTGCCACTGTGTGTCATAAATTCCCAAATTACTGCTCTAAAAAATAGCATTGGACTGAATCTTACCTTTTTTTGGCCTAAGTCTGAGTTGCTTACATTTTTTTGGAGGGTTGTCGTCATGAAACACAATTCTCTTGCTGTATCTTACCTAACTCGCCTCACTAACTCCTCACCACTAATTACTTAAGGTCCAATTACTTCATGTCCAATTTCTACTCCTCCTTACCATCTGCCATTCCTGGAACAACTTGCCACTCAGCAGATACTCCAGCATTCACTGGCTTCCTCTGGACTTTGGCCATCTTTAAAAGGCGATTGTGCACCCAGACAATCAGTGTCACTCTGAGCAGTTCTGCATAGTTGCCAATGTCTACCCCAAACATGACACACTGGGGAAATTCATGCCCTCTTTTGTGGGTGTGGATTTGGAGGTCCTGCTGGATGGTGGTCCCAATGCTTCTCCTCCTCCAGAATGAGCAGTGGAGGCCATGACACCAGACTATGCCAGCCTGGTGCGAAGTCGCCATGACTGCACCCCCCACCCCTCCCAACTGAGTTAAAGGAGTCTCAGCCATCTGAGGAATAACCAGCACTGTAGGAAGAAGGTCAATGACCTTTTCCACTCTGCTGGGATAAGCTCCACTATCTCCTTTGCTACCTCACACTCGCTCTCTCCCTGCTCCTGTACAAACCTCCCACCAAGGCTCATGTGCTACCACTCTCACTAATGCCTGCAACATCTTCCCCACTCACTCTCACTCACCCAACCCCTGACTCCACTCACTCAGGTTGTCTCCCCATCTGCATCGACAGTAATAGCTATGTCACCCAGTCTCATCTCCCAGAATACTTGCCTTTCTTTCATTCCACAATAGGACAGAATGTGTCAAGGCAGGTATTCTGGGAGATGAGACTGGGTGACTGAGTGATTTGCTGCTGAAGGCTGCCTTTGACTTATTGTGCTGGGATCCCCCCAACCCCCACACCCCCTCCCCCCCACCGCCCAAAAACCCCAACCCACCCCACCTCCACTTTGACTTGACTGAGATTAACTGACAACTCAGCTGGCTATAGGAAAGATTTTGTTAAAATTGAAAGGGTTCAGAAAAAATTTGCAAGGATGTTGCTAGGGTTGAAGGGTTTGAGCCGTAGGGAGAGGCTGAATAGGCTGGGGCTATTTTCCCTGAAGCATCGGAGGCTGAGGGCTAAACTTATAGATGTTTGTAAAATCATGAAGATCGTGGATAGGGTAAATAGACAAGGTCTTTTCCCCAGGTTGTGTGAGTCCAAAACTAGAGGGCATAGGTTTATGGTGAGAGGGGTAAGATTTAAAAGGGACCTAAGGGACAACTTTTTCACACAGAGGATGGTGCATGTATGAAATGAGCTGCCAGAGGAAGTCGTAGAGGCTGGTACGATTACAACATTCAAAAGGCATTTAGGTGGGCATACAAATAGGAAGGGTTTGGATTGATTTGGGCCGAATGTTGGCAAATTGGACGAGATTGGTTTAGAATATGTGGTCGGCATGGATGAGTTGGACTGAAAGTTCTGTTTCCATGTTGTACATTTATATGACTCTATGACTCTATAACTATGACAAGCTTCCTGGCTTTGTGCCTGCATTAATTTGCATGTGAAGACAGTAGTAATATGAGGGTGGTATCTCTGACTCAGGGAAAAAGTGCAAAAAGGCAAGGCAAGGCAAGGCAGGGGTGTTGAGACTAGCCAGGTAGGCTCAGAGTGTGCGTGTGCTATGAGAATGACTGAAGGTCCCAGAGATGCAGCCTAGTCCAGTCTATGAGCTGGATGTGTGCCCCCCGAGTATATAGTATCCTTGCTGCAACATCATTATAATGACAACAGCCAGTGCGGCCTGAGGTGGAGCATTGTGGAACAGATGTATCCTGTCGGTGCTTTGGAGATGTGCAATGAGGGTTGTTAGACTCTGAGACGTAACAGATGCCATATCCATGGATCCTTGGATCATGCCCGGAGATGTCAGTGCCTGCTTTCCAACATTGATGTCGCTTGGATTGAGCGATGAGCTGATTCTGCCAGGTGCTCGCTCTGGTTTCCTTGTTGCCTCTTCCCGATATTGAGCTTGTGTGGTGAGGTGGGTAAGATGGGAGGCTGAATGTTAGTGAGATGAGTTGGGCCATTAACAAGGTGTTTAATAAATAATAATCACTGTCAATCAGCAACTGACTGCTGCCCTCTGAGAATCTCTTACACAAATACCATTTGTGTAAAGCATAAAAAAAGGGCATGTGTCGCTCTCGTAATCAAGATGGGCCTCACTGGACTTGTCGCCCACTTCTACCACACATCAATACCACTTCAAAATGCTCAGGAACCTCACAGACCCTCTTCCCAATTCTGTATCTACATCCTCCGTGTCCAAGGCGAAGATAGATGTGAAGTACTTATTTAACACACTACCAATATTCTCCTTGCACGGATCGCCCCCTTGGTCCCTAATGGTCCCTGGTTATCTCTTACCCTTGATAAACATAGAATATCTTGGTATTCTCCTTATTTTACCTGCCAGTATTTTTTCAATACCACTTTTGCTCTCCTAATTGCTTTCTTAAGCACACTCCCCCCACACATTCTATATTTCTCTAGTGCCTCCATTGACTTGTTCCCTTAGGACCTATTATTCGCCTCTCTTTTGCTTCTTCTCCAGTCTTGAATATTCCTAGACATTAGGGTTCTCTGCCCTTGTAGCTCCTACATTTCACTCTAAAGGGAACATGTTGAGCCTATACTCTCACCAATTCCTTTTTGAATGCCCCCACCCATTCCACTGTAGATTTAACCAGAAGAGCTGTTCCCTGTCTACTTTGGCCAGATTCTGTCCGATTTTAATAAAATCTGCCTTCCCCAATCCCAAAACCTATTTTAGCAAGCCATTTTTTCCAACAAACTTACAACTTACGGTGTTGTAGTCGCAATCACGAAAATACTCTCCCACTACCACCTCAAACACCTGTCTGGCTTCATTCCCCGGAACTAGGTTCTGCACTGCAGTGTCTCATGTTTGACATTCTACATGTTGACGTAAACGGCATTTTGATATGTATCTGAAACAAGTTCAGTAAATCTGACACTTCTAAACCCTTTACACCACGACTATGTTGGGGAAATTGAAATCCCCAAATATAATTATCCTATTTTTGCTTTCATATACCTCAGTGAATTGTCTACATATCTGTTTAGGATCTATAATAGAATGCTAGCACTGTGGCTGCCCCTTTTTATTTGTAAGCTCTACCTCTTACATTTGAAGACCCATTCAAGATATTGTCTCTCCTCACTGTAGGAACTAACTCCCCAGTTAATAATGCAGTACCACCTCCTCTTCTACATCCTCCTCTGTCCTGCCCACCCTTAACTTATCTGCTTACCTCTAATACACCTAGCATTAAAGTGGAAACCATCCAGCTTTGCTTTACTCCCTTAAATCTCAACATGGCTGAATTCCCTCTTCTTTGGTTCCTTTACTAAAGTATACTTTGTCCCTAATGAACTAATGCTATGTGTTCTCTCCCCCTGCCAAACCAGTTTAAAACTCCTCCCAACAAAATGAGCAAACTCACCCAAGGATGTTGGTTCTGTTCTGGTTCTTATATGGACTGTCCCAATTGTGCAAGTCCTACCTTCTCCAGAAATGGTCCAAATGATCCAGGAATCTAAAATCCATCCTCCTGCATCAACTCTGGAGCCACACATTCATCTGCCCTATTCTATTTCTGTATTCACTAGTGTGTGGCAGTGTGTGTAATCTAGAGATTACAACCTTTGATGTCCTGCTTCTTAATCTACTGCCTCATTCCTTGATTTCTTCTTGCAAGACCTCATCCCTCATTCTAGCTTTATCATTGGTATCAATGTATACTACAATATCTGACTATCACCCTTCCTCTTCAGGGTACCCTACAGCTACTTAGTGACATCCCTGACCCTGGCACCAGGGAGACATCACGCCATCCTGGACTCACATCTGCAGCCGCAGAAACACCTGTCTGTTCCTGTAATGAATGAATCCACACTCACTATTGCTCCTGGTTTCTCCTTCCTCCCCTCGTGTACAGTCAGGCTGCTTGTGGTGCCGGAGGTTTGGTTATATCTACATTCCTTTGAGGAACGAGTGCCCTCATCAACTTCCAAAGTGTAATATTCACTCTACGTGATATCAAGAAACAGCAAAAAGCACTGGACACTTTTTTTTAAATTTACTGATGGGATGTGGGCATTGAGGCCAGCATTTATTGCCCGTCCCTAGTTGTTCTTGAGAAGTTGGTGGTGATCTGCCATCTTGAACCACTGCAGCCCACCTGCTGTGGGTAAAACCCACAATGCCATTAGGGGTGGAATTGTAGGCTTTTGACCCAGCGACCGTGAAGGAACAGCGATATATTTCCAAGTCAGGATGATGAGTGGCTTGGTGGAAAATTTGCAGGGGGTGGTGTTCCCATGTACATCCTGCCCTTATCTTCCTAGATGGAAGCAGTTGAGGGTTTGGAAGGAGCTGTCTAAGGATCATTGGTGAATTTCTACAGTACATTGTGTAGATAGTACATACTGCTACTACTAAGTGTCGATGGTGGAGTGATTAAATTTTTGTGGATGTGGAACCAATCAAGTGGGTTGCTTTGTCCTCGATGGTGTCAAGTTTCTTGAGCGTTATTGCAGCTGTACCCATCCAGGCAAGTGGGGAGTATTCCATCACACACCTGACTTGTGCCTTGTAGATGGAGGCCAGACTTTGGGGAGTCAAGAGATGAGGTACCTGCTGCAGTATTCCCAGCCACTAACCTCCTCTTGTAGCTGCAGCATTTATATGGTGACTGCAGCTGAATTTCTGGTCAATGGTAAACCCCAGGATGTTGATAGAAGGGGATTCAGTGACGGTAACACCATTGAATGTCATGGGCGGTAGTTAGATAGCCTCTTATTGGCGATGGTCATAGCCTGGCATTTGTGCGGTGCGAATGTCACTTGCCACTTGCCAGCCCAAGCCTGGATATTATCCAGATCTTGATGCATTTGAACATCAACTGTTTCAGAATCTATGGAGTTGTGAATGGTGCTGAACATGGTGTAATCATTAGCAAACATCCCTACTCCTGACCTTATGATGGAGGGAAGGTCATTGATGAAGCAGCTGAAGATGGTGGGCTCTAGGACACTATCCTGAGGAACTCCTCCAGAGATGTCCTGAAGCTGAGATGACTGTCTTCCAACAACAACCACCAGCCTCCTATGTGCCAGGTCTGACTCCAACCAGCATGGGGTTTTACCCCGTTTCCCATTGATTCCAGCTTTGCTTGTGTGGAGGCTGGCACAATCACAACATGTAAAACACATCTGGATGGGTACATGAATAAGAAGAGTTTAGAGGGGTATAGACCAAATGTTGGTAAATTGGACTAGATTAATTGAGGATATCTGGTAGCATGGACAAGTTGGACCGAAGAATCTGTTTCTGTGTTGTACAACTTTATGACTCATGAGTGTCTTGACATCACACTTAGTCAAATGCAGCCTTGATGTAAAGGGTTATCACTCTCATCTCACTTCTAGAATTCAGCTGCTTCATCCATGTTTGAACCAAGGCTGTAAAGAGGTCAGGAGCTGAGTGGCCCTGGCAGAACTCAAATTGGGCGTCACTGACCAGATTATTGCTGAGCAGGTGCTGCTTGATAGCACTGTTCACAACATCTTCCATCACTTTACTGATGATCAAGAGTAGACTGATGCGCCAATAATTGGCCAGGTTGGATTTGTCCTTTTTTTGTGCACAGGACATACCTGGGCATTTTTCACATTGTCGGGTAAATGCCACTGATGTAATTGTGCTAGGGGTGCAGCAAGTTCTGATGCACATGTTTTCAGTGCTATTGCTGGAATGATGTCAGGGCCCATAGCCTTTGCAGAATCCAGTGCCTCCACCTGTTTCTTGGTATCAGGTGGAGTGAATCAAATTGGCTGAAGACTGGCATCTATGATGCTGGGAACCACTGGAGGAGGCTGAGATAGATCATCACAGTGCTTCTGGCTGAAGTTTGTTGCGAATACCTTAGTCTTGCACTGATGTACTGGGCTCTCCCATTATTGAGGATGGGGATATTTGTGGGAAGTCCTCGTCCAGTGAGTTTTTAAAAGAACTAATTCTCAGAATATTGGCATCGCTGGCTAAACCAGCTTTTATTGAATCCCTGAGGCAACCACATTGCTGTTTGTCTTGAGTCACATATAGGTAGAGCAGGTAAGGATGGTAGATTTCCTTCTCTCATTAGTGAACCAGATGGGTTTATCCAACAGTAATTACCTGGTGATCATTGGATTCTCAATTCTCCCATTTGCCATAGCAGGATTTGAATGCAGGTATCCCAGTGCATCATTTACATCTCTACGTTAATAGTTTAGGAATAATACCATTTGGCCATCACCTCCCCACCATTCAAAACTGGACAGAGTGCAGTACTTAGTGCTGATTCTTTTTTTCTGGGATCACTTAGCTCTGTGTATCACTTGGTGCAAAGGGCTAACAGCCCAGACACTATTCTGGAAATAGAACTGAAGGTATGTACTTCAGAACTAGCCATGCCCACAGTCAAGCTATTTCAGTACAAATTTATTACTGGCATATACCTGAGAATGTGGAAAATTGCCCACAAATTTCCAGTTTATAAAAAGCAGGTCAGATCTAAACCAGTCAGTTAGTGTCCCATTATTCTACTCTCAATCGTTAGCAAAATGATGGAGGATGTTGACAGCAAAGCTATCAAATGGCATTTATTTAACAATGACCTGCAACAGGCCTTCAGCTTTCAAAGTCCTAAGTTCTGGAATTTCCTCCCTGCCGCTCTACATCACTCTCTTCCATAAGACACTCCTTAAAACTAAGTTCACTGAAGTATCTACAAGTTGTGGGCATCACTGGCTACTGCTACTAATGTTGTGAACAGTCTGACTTTGCTCCAGGTTGCTGTCAGTGAAAAGGATGGAATCGATGGCTGGGTAATTGAGTTTGTGATGGCAACCAAAGATAACATTCCAGTCGAGGAGATTTCTGTCCATCCAGAACTGGATGTTGACCAATGTGAAAATCAGCGTGGAATTGTTAAGAGAGGTGAGTTAGAGCTGAGTATCATCTGCGTTCATCATGAAACTTGATGCTGTGTTTTTGGATGTTGTTTAAGAACATCATAAACTCATTTACGTCTCTTCCAAAGGAGCACCTAATAAGGCAGAAAGCAGCAGATAACCTGAGAAGGACGTGTGAAATGGCAAATGAATTAATGGCCAGAGGAGAAAGGAGTTAGTGCTTGAACTGACATGAACATGTGGCTAGACTGAGAAAGAAACCCATGGTCAGACAGAAAGGTTCATTGAAACGTAGAATCCCTACACTGTTGAAGGAGGCCATTCAACCCACTGAGTCTGCACTGACCTTCCAACGAGCAACCCACCCAGATCTAGACCCCCAACCTATTCCCTTAATCCTGCATTCCTCATGGCTAATCCACCTAGCCTGCATATCCCTAGACACTACAGACAATTTAGCACAGCTGATTAACTTAACGTGCACATCTTTTGGATTGCGGAAGGAAACTGGAGCACCCAGCAGAAACCCACACAGATACGGGGACAATGTGTAAACTCCACACAGACAATCACCCATGGCTGGAATCAAACCCGGGTCCCAGGCGCTGAGAGACAGCAGTGCTGACCACTGAGCCACTGTGCTGGCCCGAATTCAGTCGGTCAACCAGAGCTTTAGTATATGATTAAACTGAGGGCAGAGCACATCATTAAGCAAAGGATCATCAATAGGCACACATTTTTTCTGCGAATCACTGAGTTATTACTGGATCATAACTGGTGAGCTGTATGAACATTATTGTGTTTGGTTAGCTGTTTATTTGCAAAAGATTAACACATCAGCCTAGTGCTGTAGCTTTGCTGCTTTTTTCTTTATTCTAGTTTTGCTGCTTTTCCATTTTATTGTTCTTCCGATTATATAAAAACGCACAGGAAAACAGCAACTTTCTGGAGTTGAACATGTGAGTACAGAACGTGCTAACAATGAACGTGTGGGCCCTGCCCCATTTAACTGTGGCAGCTGCACCCTGTGGGTGTCGCTCAGAAGTTGTGAACAACTGGGTGCAATAGCCAACACATTTTGGTGCAATGGCCAACACATTTTGGTGCAATGGCCAAAACATGTTGGTGCAATGGCCAGCACTTTTGGAGTGAGCAGCCGGGAATGTCAGATGTCAGGCTTCCGCAGTCATCCTTGTTGCTTTGGGAATGCTGCTGAAAGTGAGCCGCTTTGTATACTTTATCACATGCTGGTTCCCTGACATTCCAGGAACAGCCTGGGATCATCGGCTTAACATTTGCTGACAGCTCAGTAAGAATTGCACCTTCTCCATGGGCCTGCGCTCACTTCCTCTTTAGTCTGGTGACTTGCAGGAATGCCATTCCAATCTGTGAAAAATTACACTGAGCAGCTCAAGAGAAGCAGCTGCATTCTTTATGAGTCTGAGTTGAAGAAAGCAGCAAAAAAAGACTTACAAGGACCAAACTCTTGTTTAACTTCATAAAAATTGCTGCACTTTTGGGTTTATTTTACAGCCAACTTAGGAAATTCAGCAGATACAAAAAGAAGAGGAAGATACAAAGTGGCAGAGAGCGTGATGGAGAGGAAGATGGGGCAAGGGCGGCAGAAAGATAAGGAGAGGAGAGGCAGATATAAAAACAGAGACACTGAAAGAAAGAGAGAGACCAAGGAGAGATGTGACAGAAGGAGAATGGCAGGAGAAGGTGGGAAGGTAAAGAAAGTAAATAGGTGAACAGACTGTGTAAAAGTGTGCAACGAGAAAGATAACAGATAGAATATCCGAGAAATAAAGGCAATGTGTCAAAGGAGAGAGGAAACAAATGAAACAGAAAGAAAGGAGGGGAAAAGAAAGGAAGAGATAGAACTGTACACAGAAACAGTAAAAGAGACAGAGAGTGCAAATTCTGATTGGGCAGCATTTGTTGCTTGGGTTCTGTAGGTGCCATTCCGGTACCAAAATGCCATTGGGTCATTTCATGCACACCTCTACTGCAAGCAATTAATCATACACACAGCTAACTTCATCAAGTAACACAGAACAGGCAGTTCCTGATGTCAATCAAGGTGCAACCTTAGCATGAGAGTGGTGTCATTTTGTAGCCTAATATTCCATGCAACATGCCTGTTGATCTTGAAAAGCTGAAAACTTGTTATTCAGCAGAAAGGCCCTTTGTATTTTCAACTACTAATTGGTTAGTCACTGGTTGAATTCTTGTTGATGCTACAAGTTTTTAGTGCTTTGTCTAGTTCTTTTAATTTGCAAAATCTACAGGAGTAGTGTAGCAGGTATTGAAAGGCTTTTCTCTGAGTTCAAGTCGCTTGCACTAGCCATTTACTCCCAGACATAGATGAAGTAGTAGGCATTCATCCTGGAGTACAGCATTCCTCAGAGAATAAGCTGAGACCACACAGAGCAGGACAAAACTGCCTGAGGAGAGGAGTTGCAAAAGCATGAAGAGAGGAGATAGCTAAGAGTGTAGGTCCATGATAGCTCTGTTTGCCTCAATGTGTCTGTGAAAATCTAATTTAAGCATGATGCCAGTTCCTACAACACTCAATTTCCCACTTATCAAAAGTCTTGCCCTTCCTTCTGTAAATAACCATCACAGTATCTGATCGGGTGGCAATGCAAAACCTTAAAGCCATCAACAATAAACATCAAAATGGTAATGAAATCAAATTACATTGCATTCAATATAAATTAGTCACCCTTCTGCATTCCTGTAGTACCTGTTGTCAGTATGGCCTTTACCCTGCTGGTTCCCCCCAAGTGACTGCAGTGCGGATGGTATAGGCTGCTGATTTTCAGCAGAAGATAATTAATGGCCTTTAAACAGCTCTGGATCTAGAAGGCCCGGGTTTGGACTGTACCAAACTACATTTCAGCATGGCTACTTTATTGGCTGGAGAGCACATTTGGGCATCTTAAGGTCCTGAAAGCCAGTAGTTTTTTTTTAATATCTCAACATGAGTAACAACTGCCTGGGCTGGCAACCACAGGGCACTGACTGAGTGCCAGGGTGGGAGTATGAAGACTGTCATCCTGAGAGAGGGACAGCAGGATTGTTCTCTTATGGAGCCATTGCCACTTATCCAAGGTGGTGCCTCACAGTAATCTGTTGGAGTTCTTTGAACACTGTTATTCGCAGCTGTGATGGCAAAGTCTAAGCTTGTGTGACAGCAAACACAGTTTACACAATAACAGACTGAGCTTTCAGTGAGGCACTGATTCATTGAGTGGCTGCTGCTATATTGGAAGCTGCAAACTTGGCAGCCAGCAGCTGCTGCATCATAGCTGTGTCCATAAATGTGCTCATGGATTTGGTCACCACTTCCCTACTGGAAAGGATGGGCTTCATCTCTGCAAAAGGTTCAAAAATGCTACATTCCCCTTGATGTGAAGGAAGGTTTTCCAGCAGCGTTCAAAATACATTAAGCATTGTGTTGCCTGTACATTTTCTGTCGGTTGCGCTACTGAAATTCTCATGTGAGTTCTCTGCAACAACTTTGGCAAACTGGTCCTTGTGCTAAATGTGTCCCTTATCGTGGCAGTTTCTCACTCACCTCAGGTGTCCCACTATATACAGATGTAATGCCAGTGTCTGAGCTGGTGGCTGCAAGTGTCAAATATCATGACAGTGTTGTGTTTTCATTAACACTGTCTTCTCGGTGTTCAACTGCTGCCTGATGAGGCTTCATCTCTTGGGTAGCTGAAAGGAAAATGGTACCTGGGCAAGGTGTGTCAAAAGGAGAGTGGAGTAAGTCAGTTAAAGTTACGATCTGTAGGTTGTAAATCATAAAAGCTTATGGGATGAGAGGGAAAGTCACAGGCTACGGCTGTAGCAATGGCTGTTTTCACAATGGCTAGCACCTCTCCTCCAGGAGGGTCAGGACATTCACATGAGCCTGTCCCATTAGCTCCCAGTGCTACTTCATCCTGTAGGAGAGAAGGGACCATGTCAAGGACTGTTGTACAATCTGTTTGGACAATGATGTGGCTGTCATTGTTGTATAACTGATAAATATGTGCAAACTGGGAGATGTAGCTGTGAGGCGAGCAGCAGTTCTAAATGTTGTGAAGGTGAGCTGAAGCAATGAGTATTGAATACTGATTAACAGATGTTGTTGGTATGCAAGTGATGAAGTGTGTTGAATTGTGTGCCTTAGGCTAGCGGTGCTGTTAGTAGACCATTTGAATTTTAGAGCAGTTGAGGATGCATTCCTGATCTTAACAATTTGTGTGAGATTATTGAACAACTTGTGGCAATGTCTCCAGATTGGAGGATTTAACTCATTGCATTGACATCTATAGCTATGACCATGTGTCTGGAGGGCCTGTGTCCCAACCATGGATGGCACATCTCCCACCAGGACATTTGCACAACTCTCAGTACATGTTTCAGCCACAATGCACCTTCCCTATAACAGGTTACCTTTAAGTGATGCCAAGAAATTATAATTTTTGGGGCCCATAATAATCCTTGCAACCAACAAAGACCACACTTGGCCTTGGCTATGAGTAGAAGTCATTCCAAAGAGCAGGCAACATGAAGTTGGCATGCTGGCCACATTTCAATTATTGAGCATGGGTTAATAGTGAATTGTGATTCACATGTTTGTTTCAGGGCTGATCTAATTTATCCCCAAAGGCATTATGGACACACAATTTAAGTAATGGTCATAGAAGTGAAAAATGGAGAAGGAGCTTGGGACTCGCAGTTTGTTAGATCATTGTGTTACAGTTCAGTCTATCAGTTATATGTGATAATAGTGGTGCTGAGAGCCTGACTTGCTTCTTAGATTTTTTCATTCATTCATGGGAGCATCTCTGGCTGGACCAGCATTTATTGCCCATCCCTAGTTGCTCTTGGGGAGGTGGTGGTGAGCTGCCTTTTCGAACTGCTGCAGTCCATGTGCTGTATCTTGACCTGCAATACCTTTAGGGAAGGAATTGTCTGAAACTAGCACTGCTGTCTCACAACGTCAGGGATCCAGGCTGAAATCCAGCCTCGAGCAACTGTCTGTGTGGAGTTTGCATATTCTCCCCGCGTCTGCATGGGTTTCCTCTGGGTGCTCTGGTCTCCTCTCACAGTCCAAAGATGTGCAGGTTAGGTGGATTGGCTGTGGGAAATGCTGGGTTACAGGGATAAGGTAGGGAGATGGGTCTGGATAGGATGGTCTTCGGAGGGTTAGTGTGGACTCAATGGGCCGAATGGCCTGCTTCCACACTGTAGGGATTCTATTACAATTACTTCATCAGGTTGTGTTGCTGCCATTTAATCAGGAAACTGCTTCTTTTTAAAGATGTGCCCATTTGAAAATATTAATTTTCTGTTAAGGTTCATCCAAACAGGGGCCAATCATTGTTGGAGTGAAGGTGGTGAACATTCAAACTCCTGGACGGGTGAACTTGGGAAGTTCTGAAACATCTGTTATCTATGCCATCCTGGCCTCTACCAGTAATGATGGCAACATAGGCACTTTGTATCTATTCCTTCCTGGTCACTTCCAATAAGAGTAATAATGATAAAGATATCTTGAGTCTATCTCATCAAGAGTCACTTCCATTAATTGTGACAATAGTAATACATCGATGCCAATATTAATGGGGCTGCAGTGAGGCAATAGTAAACCAGAAAACAGGTTTTCATCAAGCTCACTTCCATTTTTGAAATCCATTTCATGACCAGCCGCAAACACTGGATTGCAAGTTTTAGGAGAAAATCATGGAGGGAATGGAAGGAGCAGTCAAGAACATATGGGATGTGTGGAGGAATTGCAGGCAACGCGGCAGACATTGGTTACGGGATATGGAGGCTAACAGATTTGCTTGGTGAGCCAAAAGAAAGAAGGCTAGATTCTCCTGACCCACAGTGATGCTGGAGGTGCACTAACCCTTCCCAGGTAGCTGATGGATTTTCCTGGTTTTGGAACCTCTAACAAGCTAACTATTAAAATTAGAACAGTGTAAGAATCTGAGGCACTCATTAAAGTATTGAATTGAAACATGACCATTTCATCCAAGTCACTTTTAGTATTAGACAGCATGTTCATTTTGTCTCTTCCCTGTAATAATGGCAGTACATATACATTGAATCCATTCATTTGGCTACTGCCAGCAAACTGCCAATTGTACAAGCACATTGAGTCTTGAGGATTCCGCAGACTCGCGGAAAGATCATTTCTCCAACCTAAAATCAATGTAACTATTAATATTTCTAACCATGGGAAAAAAGCCTTTTGTCCAAATGGACTTTCATTATTTTAATCAATCATTGTCACCATCACCTCACCATAACTTTCACTCCCAGTTATGCAGCTTCTAGTCACATATATGAACTCATCTCAACAATATTATTCTGAAGCTGATGTATGAAATCAGTAAGGAAAGAAGGGATTGTTTGAACAAAGGTTGTCATGAAAGGGGAAAAACTGAGGGCAGAGGTGGGGTTGGGTTAGTTGAAGAAAGATGGTTGCTACCTCTATTATGCACCACATCAGTTGGTTAGGACTTTCTCAGTGTCAGTGGCCTGATGGTATCGCAACTTTGTAAATATCAAGATATCACCTGTGAGGTGAATTGTTACAACCCCTTTGATTTAATTTATTATTGTCACGTGTACCTAAGTACTGATGGGAAGGTGCTGGTGTTGGACTGGGGTGGACAAAGTCAGAAATCACATGACACCAGGTTATAGTCCAACAGGTTTATATGAAAACACAAGCTTTCGGAGCCTCAGTCCTTCTTCAGGTGTTAGTGAGAGAGGTACTATCAGACAGAGAATTTATAAGTAAAAGATCAAAGGTTCACACCATTGATGAGGATGGACTAAATAAACCTAAGATGCTGTTAAATCTTTAATCAGTTCAAAGGTTTTAATTGATTAATATGTGTATGTAAATCACCAAATTCCTTTCAAGTCATAGTCCTGAGAGAACTAAAGGTTTACCAGTGTAAAGAAGAGGTGACATTTCAGGTAAGACAATGCATGTTAGGTGTGAGGCCTTGTTTAGAATCTGTTTGTGTTTTGGTTTGGAGTCAGACTGGTTTTATTTCTAAAGTGGGAATTTAGAAAATGCCACATTGACTGACTGTCTATAAATTGTATGCTTTTTGAACAAAATAAATTATATCTGCAAATACAAATTCACCCCATAGATTCATATGTGTATGTGCGTGTGTGTGTGTCTGTGTGGGAGAGAGTGTGTGTGTGAGAGAGAGTGTGTGTATGTCTGTGTCTGTGTGTGTGTGTGTGGGAGAGAATGTGTGTGTGTGTGAGAGAGAGACAGAGTGTGTGTGTGGGAGAGACTGTGTGTATGTGGGAAAGAGAGTGTGTGTGTGCGTGTGTGGGGGGGGTTGAGGGAGAGAGAGAGGTTTGAGATGGTGTCTGTGTGAGAGAGGATCTCTGTGAGTGTGCGTGCGTGTGTTTGTGTGAGTATGTGTGCGTATGTATGCATGTGTGAGAGTGTATAGTGTAGTGGAATCACCTGTAGTGCGCCATAAACCCACCTCTTCTTTACACTGATAAAACCTTTAGTTCTCTCAGGGCCGTGACTTGAAAGGAATTCGGGGATTTACATATATATATTAATCATTTAAAACCTTCTAACCGATTAAAGATTTAACAATATATTAGGTTTGTGTAGTACATCTTCATCAATTGTGTGAACCTTTGATCTTTTACTTATATATTCTGTGTCTGATACTACCTCTCTCACTAACACCCGAAGAAGGACTGAGGCTCCGAAAGCTTGTGTTTTCAAATGTACCTAAGTACAGTGATAAGTTCTGTTTTGCATGCAGTACAGGTAGATCATAGCATACAAAGATCATAGCGTGTCTGAATGACTCTGTAAAGATTCTGCAGGAAGAAGGAATTTCAATATTCCATTCTAAATTAAGGGCAAAGTCAGATTCTGGTTCTGAAGTTGGAAAACCTATGGAGCACAGGAATTCGGGTTTGGATTAGAATTGGCTGATTGGAGAACAAATTATTGTTTGGTGGGACTATGTTTCTTCCTTGGACCAGGGATTTTACTAATGAATTCTGTGATCATCTTTTAAATGTCAACTTTTTGGCTGGGAGTGTAACATCCAGCAGCCCATAGACCGATGTAATCTGAACTGATGTTGTTCTGATGCAGGGTTGCTTTGTGCACCCATTTCCAGTTTTTTAAATGCATTATTTTTATCATCTGAGATCGGATTTTTTTTAAAGTGCCGGATTGCTGTGAGAGTTTGAAATTGACTTGAAATAGACAAGTAGGGATCTTGCAGCTGAAAAGTGTTCAGCTGTTGCTTGTTCATTTCGGACCCCATGGAAGTTGAGAAGAGGTTTGGCTGAGGAATGCGCTGGGTTTCTCTCTCTAGCCCCCCTCACCAATGCCGACAAAGGGACCGCCTCCTTGCCCGTTTGGATCCAGCTCCCCCCCACCCCTCCTCCACAACCTCCTCCTCCTCCTCCTTGGGTTAGAATTTTATTCCCTCCCCGGCCCAGATTCCCCCAGCAAACAAAGAGCTCTGGGGCTGATCAAGATCTCCCGACCCTGAAGGAATTCTCTTCTGTGTTCCTGATTGGAAGCAGATGTCCTGTTGCTGCTCGGCAGATGATAAACTTTTGCCTCTTTGTTTAACACCCTGGTGTAGCCAGTGCCTTACCCCATCCACTCCGCGGAATCGCCTGCTGCCTGTCTCAGATGTGAGAGAAGGGGGAGTGGGACTGTTGGAGACACCTCTTTAATCTCTCTCTCTGTCTTCAACCCAACTGGAGTGGATCGTGGGGGAGGGGGGTGGCTTTGCTCAGTACAGGAGTGTGAAGCAGTTCTCCAGGAGGTCGCAACATGGGGGTATGGTGGATAGCCAAGTTTGTACTGGGATGCACGGCTCTGATCTCTCCTTCCCTGGAAGATGCACTGAGCCAACAAGAAAGTCAGTTCGGAGCACCGCGCTTCGCAGGAGCCGGGGACAGAGATTTGCAATCGCGGGTCAGGAGGCGAGGTCAAGACAACTTGAGAGGGTAAACTTTAGTCCTTCATTGCAAATAATCCGAAAAGATCTGTAAATGTCTCATAGGAGAGAACAGAGAATGGGGTCGATTTCATTTGAAACGTGGTCCTGGTGGAGAACAGTGAACAGTTCTCCTTCTTAACGGTGTGTAATTCTAACTGGATTAGACTTTTACATTGCTCCCCAATACCGCTGAGCATCTGAAGTCCCTATTTGAAACGAACCGACTTTGAAAGGAGGTGAAACGCTACATAGTGTAATCCTCCGAAAGTTTTACTAACTCACTGATCCTCTTTCCGCATCGACAGTCGCGCTCGCTCTCCTGCAGATTTTGTAAAGTTTTGTGTTTTTTTTTGCTGTGTTGTTAATGCAGTGAAAACTGTGGGTTGGGATGTTCGGTGGTGAACAGCCTTAAGGGGGAAGGTGATGGATCTGTGGATGACGGGAGGATTAGATTTTAAGTTAAGACCACGGTTTTTGGGGCTGGGCTCCTGAGGAGGTCTCGGCGCTTCTTTTGTCTTGTTTGGAATGTGACTTGGGAAAAGAGACGGAGATCTTAAGGGGGGGGGGGAGGTGGGCGCAGTGAGAACGCTGGCTCGGACTGGGAAAATGTCAACAGCTACAGGGAGTTTATAGGACCCACTTGTAAAAATCTGTATTTGACAGAAAAATTTGAATTGGAACTTTTAAGTGAATTGTGTGAATTTCCTTCCATGTATTTAACATCCCCAAGCTCCAGATTGTAAAGACAGCAGCTGAGCTGAGCTCCAAACGCCTCAGGAAATCCATTCTAAGCAGCGGCAATGGTTTTAGAACTGGCAGGAGAAGGCAAATTCCTTTCTTTCGTGACGTGGGATTCCACAATTTTTTTTAATCATCGTTTTGGGATCACATTCTATAGTTCCATTGCTTTTCTCATGGAATCCATTGGGCCTGGATTGTAATTTACCAAGGCTCAGATCTGATGAATGGAAGTCTCAATGGCCAATGTTGATGAGTTGGGTTTTTTATTAAACAATGAGAAACGCTGTGAAATGAGATAGCTGTAAGTGGGATTAAATAGTGGGTAAAGGCTAACACAGTTGGCAATTTTGGCATTCGACAGAGATTATTGTCAAAGATAGGGTTGCAATAATTTGCCTCTGAAGGTAATATTTCTCTCCTGCTGAACATGAGCCTGTGCAAATCTCAAACGTATGAAAATATGCAGGACCCGAATTAACTTGTGTGTAGATTTCACAGAAATCTGCATTTTGGTTAAAGTGGCCGACTAACCTGCCTTGTATGTGTGTAAGGAATGAGAGATTCTCCCTCACACAGTATTGGCAGAGGCCCAGAAGCTGCACAGTTTAGACCGTGACAGGACAATGAGCGCGGTATGTTTGCTGGTGACCAGCCTGCCACAGCGCCTCGAGTTGATTTTCCACGAACGTTTTGTAACACAGTTACAATTAACTTTGAGTGTCAGTTGAGATGAATGGTCTACGTCACTGAGACCCTCAATTCAGACTGAAGGACCATGAATAATTCATTCTCCTGGTGAGCAATTGAGCCAAGTATGGTTTCTTTTGAATGTTACACGTGCAGAGTGTAGCTTACAACCCCTTTGCACGAACAAAGTTGCTCTATTGTTCAAAGCGGAAGCAGTTTTGCCTTAAAATGCATGAAGACGAAAACCCACCACGCTACTTGAAACCCAGTGAAACATTTGGTAATAAGCAGCAATGCATTTCTAACTAAAACAAATCCGTTAGATCATAAGATCTGGGAGCAGAATTAGGCCACTCAGCCCATCGAGTCTGCTACTCCATTCTATCAAGGCTGATAGGTTTCTCAGCCCCATTCTCCTCCTTCAGCCCCCACCCTTATCCCGTGATCATCTTACTAATCAAGAGCCTCTGTCTTAAAGGCGATCCATGATTGCAAATGCATTTTGTGAGATCCCCTTTGCATTCAAAATGCTTAGAGTCAGAGAGACTGAAAATGAAAATCGTTCCATCAAACCTTTCTTCTCGATTTATAAAAAGTATAAGAACATGCAGTATTGTTATAGCTACACCACAGAAATAAATCAGTTTTTAACATGACCAAATCTAAAGTCAGTACCTCCTTGGATTACCAGTTAACTGAAGCTTTTTTAAAAAAAGCCTTTTTTTGTTGTACTATACATATGTTAACCTGGTTTAGAATGTGCTACTTTGTGTTTTGACACAGAAGTGTGCATACACATGTAATTCAGACACATTTAAACTGTAGCAAAGTGTCCGACAATAGCTCACTAAGACCTTATTTTCTGCCCAGTTCGGATTTCCTTGGTCAGGAGAGAGCTTTACGTGTTTAAAGTTTACACATTCACACGGAAATTTGCACCAGTGTTCCTGGTTAAACCACACTGGAATTAAACTCCATACAGGTCAAACACGAAGTATGAGAGTTGGCCTTCTCCGTAGGGTTTTCCCTATTCAGAACTGTGTTTGGACCTATTTATGATACAACATTAGGAATCACACCATTTTTGCATAAATATAGATGTTACTGTTGCAACTTGGTAGTAAAGAGAGCATAGTTTTGTGTTACAGAAATCACTGTTTACTGCAGTTTTGTAAACCACTTCATTAATAAAGAGTTAGTAAGGATTGAGCATTACTTTGAAAACTTAAATCCAGAGAATTTCATTGCATTACCAAGCTTTATGCTGTTCAATAATCTGTTCAATACAGATGTCTGCAAGACAACCCAAAGTACTTGTGATAGCCCATACAATGAGCTCCCTATCTTGTTCAGCTAGTCTCACAATTGGTATGATGCTAGTATAATGGGTTAGGGAAAAAGAAACAATGTTACCACTCCTATAGCTGCAACGTATGGGGAAACCATCACTTGCCGTTCCCTGCCAAGCCACACACCATCCTGACTTGGAACTATAATTGCCGTTCCTTCACTGTTCATAGATCAAATCCTGAATCACTTCCTAACAACACTGTGAATGCAACTGCATCACATGGACTGCAGCAGTTCAAGAAGTCAACTCACCACCACCTTTCAAGGACAATTCAAAAACCATCGTAAATGATGGCCTATCCAACAATGCTTGCATCCTGTGAAAGGATAAGAGAAGACAAAAAATATGAAGAAAATGCAGTGTTGCAAAGTTCTGATCTTAATTTTTGAATTTGAGATTTTAAGGCCACCATATCACAAATCATAGATCTCTCCAAATTATATATTGTCTGTATAAATATAATAACTGAAGAAAGTATGAAGCAAAAAAAAAGCCATTTGTCTAACGACCCACAGCCCTTTTATAAAAAGTTCCCCATCATGGACTCAACCCATTCCTTCCACAACCAATGCACAATTTACCATATCATGAAATCCACACCTTTCATTTAATCTTCTGAAGAAAAGATTTTTATAATACAGTGGAGTAACTCAGCAGAAACCTATCCATTCATACCATTCAATTCAACCCCTTATTTGTTGCATGACCGGATTTCACTGGCCAGAACAAAATAACCAGCTTGAGCTTCATCCACTGATATGAACAGAACACGAGGTAGGGAGATTAACTGTCAGCATAATTCAAATATGTAAACTGAATGATGGAAGACTGGTTAAAATATAGACTTAGTCTTTTGAAATCTACTTGGTCTGTTTAAGAGAATGAATTCAACGCATGTTAATTTCCTGCTTGAATTAAAAGTTCTAACTGGCTTCAATTAGCAGAATGAGGAGGGAAATTTAAGTTATTGGAGGCCAGCACTTGCAACTTTTATCTCGTTGTCTGTTTCAATAGAATACCCATTTATGTTGGAAAGAAGTACTGATGTAAATGTTCTCTGTGTATGAACTATCTGATTGGCAGCATAGTCATTTCTGTCAATCTGTATGAATTGAGGTGTAATTCCAGATTTAAAGGATTGTACAATAGATTCTATTTATATTTATCACTTGCAGATGTGACTTTCATCCACTGTGAAGCAAAATTAATGTCATTGTTTGTTGGTCAACAGCTGTGATTTTAAACAAATCCTCATTGCAACAAAAGCTCAGGGGAGAGGAGACAACAATTAGTATTGGTATTTCAAATTGTGAGTTTGCTTCAACAAATGGTCGTGAACAACAGGAAGTGTTTGCGTTCTTGCAACTTTCAAAGCCAGACATTTTTGACTCTTTGTTTGATTGAATTTCTTATTTAGTATCTCTGTCTCAGTCAATAGCTACTGCAGATCAGGAAGGGCGCAGGTTCCTTGTTTGGATGCAATTGGGATAATTAGTTCATAGAATCCATACAGTATGGAAACAGACCAGTCAGCCCATCTAGCCACATCGACTTTCCAAAGAGCATCCTGTGCAGACCCACCCTGCATCCCATTCCTGTAATCCTGCATTTCCCATGGCTAATCCACCTAATCTAGGCATCTCTGGACAATATGGGCAATTTAGAATGGCCAATCCATCTAACTTGCATATCTTCAGACTGTGGAAGGAAACCCACGCAGACACAGAGAGAATGTGCAAACTCCATACAGACAGTTGCCCGAAGCTGGAATTGAACTTGGGCTCCCTGGCGCTGTGCAGCAGCAGTGCTAACCACTGAGCCAATGTGCCACCCAACTAGTGTTGGAGGCTAAGATTAGTGTTGGTGTACATAGATTAAGGTAGGCAGAACTAAGCAAGATTCCTGTTCTTGGTCACTTATTCTGATCAATGAGGGTACTTTGGATGTGGCTGAACAATTTACTTGGTCACACCCTTGCAGTCACCTCTTGCCCACACTGCTGTGCTGTTGGACTATGTGTTTGGTAAGTACTGTTCAGGTTTATGAAGAATGGACATTTGCTGAGGAAAGGGGTAAACTTGGAAAAATGTTCCATGCTTTAGAATGGTATCCCATAAACAGAACTGTCACAGTCAATGCCCAGCAAACTGTACCTTGGTCACAGTCAGCATCCAGCAAATTATACCCTGGTCGCAGCCAGGACCCATTGAACTGTACCCAAGTCAGAGTCAGTGCCAAAAACTGTAGCCCAGTCAGAATCAGTGCCAGGGAACTGTACTCCAGTCAGAGTCAATGCCAGGGAACTCTACCACTGTCAGAGTCAGCAACAGGATCTATGCTGTAGTCAGAGTCAGTGCCAGGGACTGTACCCCGACCAAAGTCATCATCCTGGGAGTTGTACACTATTCATTCAGTGCCATTGCCCAGGGGACCATACTCAAGTCAGTGTAATCACTTGGAAACTGTAGCCCAATGGAAGCTGATGCTTACAGGAGAGAAAAGAAGAGTGGTGAAGGAAACTGTCGTGGAAAATTAATAGATGATTCAGTCTTAGGTGCTTGCGAACATAAAGAAAGGCAGCCCATTCAGTGCATGGAGTCAAAACATTATGGATTTTAGTCATA
Organism: Rhincodon typus; assembly: GCF_021869965.1. Classification (NCBI taxonomy): domain Eukaryota; kingdom Metazoa; phylum Chordata; class Chondrichthyes; order Orectolobiformes; family Rhincodontidae; genus Rhincodon; species Rhincodon typus. Next base: position 14,506,741 of record NC_063360.1, on the reverse strand, counting down.
GTCAATGCAGTTTCTATCAAATTAAGGTTGATATTTCTCTGTAACTAGCTGAAGAGAAAAAGTCTTGTATGATATGAGATATTGTGCATCTAGTTTCAGAATATAACACATCTACTGAGGTCCTGAGACAGTGCTGGCGTCTCCATTCTAGAGCTGCAATTCTGATTTAATCCTCATTTGTTGAAGTCCTGTCAAATTGACTGAGCTTCACTGGTCACTGTCCCTAATTGGGAAGAAATCAAAGGAAGAAGACTATCCTGTGCTTCTAGAAACTGTATGTTGTTAAACGAGGGCACCAGTAGTGTTGCAAGTCCCTGTCACAATGAATTTGCCACCTCCTACTGATTGTACACATTTTTAATGAAGTAAGAACTGGAGGGCTCAATGGCAGATTCTAATATATAAAGATTTTTGAAAAGCATTTGTAGCCCAGACTCTTCCTCATAGAGGACCATGTCAAGACAAAATAGGAAATTTGACAAATTAAACCATGCAAAGTAAAGTCTACCATGACTGGAGCTTTCTAGTTCTAAGTTAAGGACATCTTAAAAAATATAGATAAGGGTACAGATTCAGGTTAAAATGAGTGAAACCTTCACCAGAAGGGATGAAGTGGGGAGGGCTTTGAATGTGCTGTCAGTCAAACTTGTCTGAAATCGTAAGGCTAAGAGAGTGTGAGCCTTCATGTGTTCAAGATTCATTCTTTTCTTTTCATTTATCTTAAGAAAGCTTTGATTGTTATGAAAGCACAAACCCACAGGCCTAGTGTGGAAGGAATTGGAGAGGGTTATCTCCCGTGCTGGAGACTGTGCAATTTAGCCTGATCCCAATTTCAGTGCATTCATGTCCAAAGATATGTGGGTTAGGTGGATTGGCCAATCTAAATTGCCCCATAGTGTCTAGGAATGTGTAGGCTAGGTGGGTTAGCCATGATTAATGAGGGGTTACGGGGATAGGCTAGGGAGTGCTGGGTCTCAGAGGGATACTGTTTTGGGGGGGGCGGTGTGGTGTGGACTTGATGGACCAAGTGGCTTGCTTCCGCACTGTAGGGATTGTATGATTCTATGTTATAGCAGGGGTGTTGGATAGTGAGTGAATTATTGTCCTCTTGATAGTGAGCCCTTAACCCAAATGAAACTAGATGATTAGGCATTTATGTTTCACTGGCATCCAATTATATTTTCTAATCTTCAGCTTTAGGGCCCTTAAAAGATCATTAGAGTCCAAAGTGTTTGCCTTCAGTTCATTAATAAATCATCAAAACTCCTCAATGCTTCTCCCGTAGCACAAAGCACACAATAAGTGTGTTTACACAGTAAAGCAATTAATAACCCAACTTAAATTTCACTGCTTTAGCCTTTGAGATTTAGTTCAGGAACAAAGTTCGAAAATGTGAACATGCTTTAAGCATTTTTTTATTACATTGGGACCAAATCCTAATCAGCAAAATCTTAGTTTAACAATGATCCTGCTTGGTCACCAATGTCTATAAACCCTTAATACCACATTATTCCAAGAGAAATTAACTTAGAATGGGCTTAGAGCTATGTGTTTCTGAGCTGCCTTTAAGGCCCAAGTCGTCCTGTTTGTATGAGATTAGTGATTATACTAATTTATTCAGGGGGATTTCACACTGTAATAGATGATTGACAAAGCTGTGGTTAGTCTGTATCTGAACTCATCTCTCTAGTTCATCCTAAACTTCAGGAATTACATCCCGATACATCTTCCTCTTCTTCGCCCTTTCAGTGTCCCAAAATGAACACTCAGCATATTCCCTTCTATTCTAAATAGTTATTTTTCAGGAATTTAACATGCCCCCCCTTCAGTTTTTTCATTCAATTTACAGTTTTATAAAACACAACTTGATATCACTTAATTGGTACTTGATTAACTTCATCCTATCTTTCTAATTGTGAGGATATCCTGCTCTGCAGTCCTTAGCCATTCTCAGGACAGCTCTCAGTTATAAGATCTGATATCTTGATGGATAAATGTCCCCTATCCTTTAATTCCCACCCTGTTCCTTTTGCAGGCTAGTGCACACTGACTAATTTATCTGGTATAAGCAGTCTTCAGTTAGTAATTCAAGCTGAATAAAACCATACAGTAATAAGGCTGTCTATCTAATAATAGCTCAACTACTAAAATGGGTTTAGGACTGTGAGCTTCTACTAAAACAGATGATTACAAAACATGAGATAACAAGGTGTAGAGCTGGATGAACACAGCAGGCCAAGCAGCATCATAGGAGCAGGAAGGCTGATGTTTCGGGCCTAGACCCTTTTCTGATGAAGGGTCTAGGCCCAAAACGTCAGCCTTCCTGCTCCTATGATATAGAGTTTGAGTATATAGAGTATATAGAGTATTTAGTATATAGAGTTTGAGATTTCCTTTTGGCATCTGTTTATCTAGAGGTGACTGAGTTTCAAATTGATGTAAGTACAAATCAGTTCCTCAGGAGCAAGAACAACAACTTACATTTATATAGTGCCTTTAACATAGTGAGAGATCCCAAGTTGTTTCATGAGAGCATTATCCGGGGAGGGTGGGGTCAATGTAAATGTCGTAGTGACTACAGTGGGAAAATGGAAAACCAAGCCATAATAGGACAGACAGCCAGAAGTTTGGTCAAAGCAGTATGTTTTAAACAGTATCATAAAGGAAGTGGAGAAGTTTCAGGGATGGTATTCCAGATTACAGATGGTGCAAAGGAAACTGTGACTAGCACATCAAACCGGCAATTAATTAAGAAATACTAATTAGACTTGATAAGTGTGGATATTATGTTATAATAATACAACCTTCTTGATTTAATTGTTGGGTCCATGCCTGAAATTCATATTAATTCAGTTCTGTTTGTCTCTAGTTTTTGCATAATAGAAAACAAGGGCATACTTCTGTCAGTATTGCTCATGATCCATTGTTCCATGCAGATATAAGAAATATCTGAAACTGTTTATGAAACCTATCCTGAAAGACATTTCCCATCAGCCTCATGTTCTGCTGGAGGCGAATCTACATTAGTGTCTCTGTACTGAACACTAGCACATTCATAATCACAGCTGAATATTTCACTTGCATTATTTGTACAAAAAGACAGATGAGAGGAATTTTTCACCATTTTTGTTTGAACTATTTACATGTATAATTCAATATCAATAGATCCCACCGAAGTTGTTAGAATTTAACTATTAAACCTACATGCCATCAGTTCTTGGCTCAAATTGTCTATCGATGATTAAGAATATCCTTTATTGATCTGAACCAGCTAAGTACAGATTTTGAGAAAAGTTACTTCAACACTACATGATAACTTGTCAAAAGCCTCAAAATCCTACCGCATTAGTTGCCTTGAGTAACTTTGAAATGTTTCAGAATTCCCATGCTCTGAAGTTGTGTTATCCAAGATATTTATTTATCTTGTCATTGATTGTTTATAAATGTGTATATATATTATACAGAATGCTTTAGAAAACTTTACAAATCATAAGGTTGGCCGCAGCAGCAATAATTCCGCAAATGCAAGGGACAAGCTGCCTGGATGGAGTCACCAAATCTGCAAAACTTTGAGAGAAATCACGTGACTCAGTTTATGACTGACACAGTGTTGGATTTGGATGCAGTCTGACATAACTTGCATTAGCAGCAACAATTTCTGTCTTCTCTCTTTTCTTCTCTTAAACCTCTCACCAGAGTGTGAGTTGAAAACCAGCTGCCATTCTTCATCACTAAAAGTAGAGGGTTCTAAAGGAGAAATCAGATTTTACCACCACTGTCTCCAGAAAAAGGAAATCCAGCCAGACATAACTGATCCAGGAAGAAGTCCGAATGCCATCAGCTTGTGTGCTAAGTGATTTGGCCTACGGACCAACATTTGGGACAATTTGTGAATCATTCATTTTCCTAAATTTAACTGTTGATTGACCAATGTACTTATAAGATAATACTTAGCAGAAATAAGATTATATGCTAGACTTGGGGGGTGGTGTGTGTAAGGTTGATTGTATTTATCTATACAGTTTAAAAAGCTGGTTAATAATCTTTGCATCTAGGTTAAGTGAGTATTGTTTACAATAATCTAGTTCTTTATTTGTCATTTAAAGAACTTAGCTGATTTGTTTCTTATACTGAGCCATATACAGTCAGATAGATTTGGTTATATTATTGCCAATGCCACCTTTTTAAATCCAGACTTTGTTGTGACCAGTGCAGGAGTGGACCAGGGAAATGAATTAGTTCACCCTTCTAACTAGATAATACACCTAACAGGAAGCTTCTAGAAACAATAGAGTGAATTATCCAGGCACATCATTGAATGCTGTGTCAATATCACTTTACCTGTGGCGACGGTGTGTTCCTGAAGTAAATAAAAGCTTCTTGTATGGGACATTTCAATTTTACCTTCTGCTTAGCGTGGAACACCTGATCTGAAAAAGAGTTACTGAGATCCATAATGACATTGGCAGTTGGATTTAAGCGTCAAACACTTGTATTGTTGCTATGGATAGGAATTCTCCATTAATAAGAATGATTAAAAAAAGACTGTGGATTCATGCGTTAGTTCATATTTCCGTTCCCTTATCTCAAAGCATTTGAGGATGAGATGCCTAAGTGAGAGGCAATGAATTGCCCAGACACATCTCTTATTGACCAAAGAATGCTTTCTGAGTGAATGCAGGCATGTGTCCAGTCGGGACGCTGCATTTAGATTCAAGAATGGAAACCAAAAGCTTTCTAAACTATGGCTACTATGATTTGAGCATATTTATTCTTGAAGTGAATTATGATCTTGCTGCACTTTTGCACGTTTGTGTAAAATTATACAGTTATCCAAATAGTATTTTGCATGTATCAGGAAATGTCTGGAATGAAACTTTCAAATCAGATTGGTATAAAAGGCACCAAACTGCAATTTGCAGGGCAGAACTTATTCCATCACTTTAGTGTTATGGTATTACAACCATGACACTGTAAGCAAGCAGCATGGATATAGAGGGTGATTGGAAGGACTAACTGCAATAAGCTTATCTAAATGTCTGTTCCACCATTCACTGTAAGTTTGAGTTCAGCTAGTACTATAGGAATCATCAGGGTCATAGGAAGCTCTGTAACTGTTATCTTTCATTTTCTTTCAGGCCAAATGTGTGCGGATCTCGATTTCATTCCTACTGTTGTCCTGGATGGAAAACGTTGCCTGGTGGTAACCAATGTATTGTGCGTAAGTATTGCCAGCTCTATCCACTGGGGAAACATAATTTAATCTGAGCCTCTTTGGGTTACATGCTTTTTCCCATCAAAGCTAATTCCAGCCTATAATATTGTCGTGCTGAAGACCATTTTTGGAGTTGGTCTGAGACTGATGCAGTGTTTGACTGCCGTACTCCAAAAATAACCCAGAATTTTTCCACCTAGTCTCAGTTTTGCAGCTGACATTGGCCCTTGGACTATCCTGTTGGGTTGCCAAGCCTCCAGGATTGTCCTAGAGACTCCAAGAATTGAAGATAAATGTCCTGGACACTGCCAACAATCTGTGAAGAAAGTCACCATGACTTTAACAATTATCGTGTTTCACTTACATCCTATGATTATTTTTGTTTATTCGTTTCAGAAATATTCAAAATAGGAAAATAAATTGCTGATTGACTACTGAAGGTGGGAGTGATGTGATGCAACCTCTAGGAATGTAGCCGGCCAATTGATCAACCTTGTTTGGCTATGAATTTAAATGAGTCCTTAGCCAGCTAATGTTTAAAATAAAAGTCCATTTCACACACTCTGACAGCGCCAGATGTTACCCTTGTAGTCAGATAGCTTTGTAGGTTTCAGGTATTCCCATCATTAACACACAGACTTAATCATTTTAAATGAAAGTAAAAATATTTACTTTTTCTCATTTTGCTTCTCCATTCCTCTATTCTTTTCTCCCTTACGTTTAGATTTTTTTTTGTCTATCGAACTAGATCTATTTTACTTGTTCTGAATAATTTTATTTCCCTCTTCTCCTCATTTGAGGTGCAACTTTTAACAGTTGATAAGCTGTAACTGGTAAAAGAAATGGGCATTACCATCCAGTCAAAAGTGAAAGGTTCTTGTAACAAGAACACAGCCAGCTAATTCTTGACCATGTAAAACTGTTTCAAACTGAGAAAGTCTGTCCATTGCATAACAGCTCAACATCACTGCGGACATAACAGTGTAGTGTCATTGTAAATTTACCACAGTGTTATCAACATATCCACAGTTTGACTGTCAATGTAACAGCAATTCTCATGAATAATTCTTGGTTTCAACATAGTTAAAGATAACCTAATGGTAGCCAGTTATATCTTTGATTGCTTTATATTAAGTTGACAGTTTCTGAGTGTGTTTCCTTCTGTAATTGTTTAGCAATTTGTCGGAACACGTGTGGTGATGGGTTCTGCTCCAGACCAAACATGTGCACCTGTGCCAATGGGCAACTCTCTCCAGTTTGTGGATCTGGTTCAAGTAAGTGGCGTAACACTGATTGTATAGACAATGTGACAACATGCAAGCACCAAAGCCCTTCATTTGATCAATTTAGTGATTAGATATAGAATAATGAAATCTCTACACTGCCCTATCAAACACCACCATATCAAATGCAATACAAGTTAGATACAGGGTAAAGCTGTATCTATATTGGCCCAATGTACATTCTCAGGTCAGGCACAACATGAAATAATATAAAGTTAAGCTTCCTTGACACCAACTATTGAACTTCATCATGTATTGCAACGTTATATCCAACAGATGAGGGGATCTTTCATCTTTTTATCCTGGGTTCAATTTTAACTGAGAGGGACATGGTCAATATCTAAGTCTGCCCCCATAATTAACCATAGCACAACAACCCAATTAAAGTGGAAATTAAAATTGAGACCATAAGCCAGGAAGATCAATATAATAGAGTCTGGATGCATGGAAACTCAGAAACAAGAAATGATAATAGATTTTACCAATTCCTGCAGCTTTAGGTACCAGGCACAAGACATTCTATAATCAGTCACCAGTCATTGGGTTATCAGTATCTCTGCAGGGACAGGCTGTGCTTTTCTGTTCAGTCCTACACTGACTTTCGTACATTGAAAATTTATAGAGCAAGTAATGATCCCTCACAAGATAAGTTTCACTTTCTAGTTAATGCCGACGAAAGACAAAAACTTGTTAGTTTAATAGTTTAGCTCCTCCTCACTATCCTATGCCTTATCCAATGCTCCAGAGCCTTGGAATTAAATTTCTCTGCAAGTTGAGATTGGGGAAACTGGCTTTCCTCCTGGTTCCCATCGTCTTTTTTTCCTAAGTCATACTAAACTTGGCATAAGGGGAAAAGGTTTAGCAATTGTCTCACTCTGGAATATCCCAGAAAGGGAGTGGAGGAGAGAGAGAGAGAGAGAGTATCACGAAGTACATTTTAGTGATCAAAGCCAGCCCTTATGCCAACTTCCCAAAGACAATGGGTGAGGGGTCGGATTCACTTCCGAAAGTACACAAGTCACTGAGAACATTCACTCACAGGGGCAACCAATCGGAGAAAAAATTTCCCCATAAACAGAATGGAAGGAAATGGTGAGGAACTGCTCCTCCAATCGCAGTCAGGTTCTCTCCCACGCTTGCTGCTGATAGGTTCACCAGTGAGGAGGAGCAGCGAGCAATTCATCATCAGGGGAGTTGCCGGGGGAGTCACTGGGGTAGTTGCCAGGGGAGTCGCCGGGGAAGTCACGAGGGGAGTTGTTGAGGCAGTTGCCAAAGGAGTCACTGGGGGAGTGGGAGGCCAAGAGCAAAGATCTAGGGGCTGAGGGACCAAGAGCCAGAAACGGAGATGAGTGTTAGTGGGGATTGGGCACCAAGAGATACCTTTGGCCAGGGTTGGATGGGAGGACGAGCTTTAGTGGAGTGTCCTTCAACAGGAGCTGGAAGACCCTTTTACCAAATCTGGAAATTCTGTCTGCTGGATTTGTGGTGGGAATGTCAGCTAGAGGAGGCTGATGGGAAGTGGAGGCTACTGGAGAGTTTAGGGAGGGAGAAGGAGGCTGGAAGTCTGGAGTGAGGGAAGGTAGCTGCAAGTGGAGAATGGGAGTGTGGGAGTGGGAGATTATAAGGTCGGGAGTGGTCAGGGGGCTTAGAAAGGGCCTGCAGGTGGGGAGCGAGAGGAAAAAGAGGCTGGAAGCGAAGAGTCAGGGAGGGAAAAAGAGGTTACAACAGGGATGGTGCAGTGAGTAGGCAGGCTAAAATAGTTGTTCATGGGGATTACAATCTGAAAGTCACTTTGAGAGATTGTATTCACAGGATGAAAGCAAATCCACGTATTTGGTGTTTTGAGGACTTCAGGATGTCCTAAAGTGTTTTAAGCTGGTGAAGAATTCTTGAAATGACATGATGTAGTCACTGTTTATAGCGTAAGTAACAGGTCAGCTCATTTGAGCAGAACAAATTCCAGCAAACAAACATGTGATAATGACCAGCTCAACCGTTTCGGTGATGTTGATTGAGAAATATTGGGCAGGACACCAGGGAAAAGTCTTCTGTCTTCTTCAGAACAGTGCCTTGCAAGCTCTTAAGACCACGTGTGAAGGCAGACAGAGGCCCAGCTTGCTTACATCTTGTTCAAAAGATGGTTCAGCACTCGGTTAGTCATGAGCTGGCATGGCAGCTTAGATTTTCTGTGCTCAAGTCTCTGTCAACCTCTTTGCTTCAGAGGTCCCCACTGAACCACAATTGATACTTGTCTATTTGAAACTATAAATATACCTATTTGTAAGCAAGATGGCCATTTGGAGGTAACTTTGAGTATTATTTTACCCTGTAAACAATTGATGTGATGACTGTTGGATGTTTCACAAGTGCATTCTGACATCTGTACCATACCTCCCATAGTCCCATTGGGATGACCACAGTTATTGTGAAGATCAGAACAGGACAAAGTTGGGAGCCACGACCAAGGCACATTAATCCATTGAGAGGGTCTCTTATTTGAAAGCCCTTTTCTGCAGCAAAAGTTCCTGTTCTTCAATTAATAATAGTCATTTGCTTTGGTCATTTAGATATAATGTTTAGTTATTATTCCAATCATGATAAAGTACAATTAAAATCCATACATGTCTGGGAATAATACTTTTTGGGGCAGAATTGCTTTGCAATTTTGGTTTAGTTTTGGTCTTCATCAGAAGATCGGGAGAATACTTGGGGAAACTACGGTCATTTATGGCATTTCATCCAGTTCTCACCAAGACTGTAAGAAAGTTGGGAGAATTAAATCTTAGTTACTTCTAAATGTCTGGAACATGAAAAAAAGATAAAACGTGTTTGCAAATGGTTCACTTTTGTTAGTGTTGTAGTCTGGTGGTTCTTAATTTCATATAAAAAACGAGCAAAACATGGGTGGATATTCTTGACAATTCTGTAAGATTTTGTAATTCTAGAATGGCTCAATACTTGATGAGGCCATTGAATCTTTTCACGTTATTAGGTCGGGAAACTGAAACAAATCCAGTCAAATTCTCACATGGAGAGAGGGCAATGGTTATATTGTTATATGTCTAAATGATTTGGGGCTGCTTCTCTCTTCTGTTATCACAGCTGGCAGCCATACTATTCTCTCTAGGAATTGCAAGTATGCTAATGTTTTGCCCATCTGCTTGCTACAAATTTCCAACCCCCCACCCCCCCCCCTCCCCCCCCCCCCCCACCCCACCCCACCTTCCCCATCCGACTATTATCAGGTTTTTCTCACCACACACTCCTCCTTAACCTTTGAAATTATAGTTCCAATAAATTAACGCAAAGGTGATTAAGAAAGCTGGTTGAGAAAGCAGACATTGTAATCAATGTTAATGAGTAGTTTCAAATGGTCAGGCCAAAGCATGATCCAAGCCTAGCCCCATTGGCTTTATAGTTGCCTTGTTTATATGGATTTCTATTCACTTTCTCTCACTGTCTCCTCCCAAGTTGGAGGACGGCTGTGTGCTAAGTGGGAAATGTGGGGAGGAGGGCTGCATAGGGCAGATAATGTGCTAAATATGGAACATTCACAACTTTTACTAGATTAATTTAAAATGAAGGTGAAAGAACGCAGGCTCCACTACTAATATTCCATGCTGTCCGTTAACGTGCGCCGCTCTGCATTCTGCCCAGGTGATAGAGGTGAGAGTTTCTGCTACACTCTACTCAGAAGCACAAAAGGTGCGGGAACAACCCATACCATTAACACTGTGGCTGGTTGGGAATTTTGTAACTCAAACCGTTGCAGGAGAATGGTCTTCACCTTTCTTCCTACAACACTGAAGATCTCCTTTCAGCCCCATTCCCACCCAGAAGCTAATTCAAATCAGAAAACCATATAAAGAGGGAAAAAGGAGTAAATCCCCCTCTTAAAGTGGTTGTCAAAGTTAACACAATAAATTATTTTGAGCAAAAGTAGTCTTCTGTTTTATGCAATATTAAATCATGTTTAATAATCATTTTTCTGTACTTCTAACAAAACCCTTCTTAAAGTAAATGCATCTCAATTTACAGTTGTAGAAAATCAATTTTCAGGGGAATCACTTTGAGGAATAGATGGCACACAGTCAGACATAGGGTGAGACAATCAGAGTCAGGAGCTGAGCTTGGCAGTGAGCATTTACTTAAGCCTATTTTCTGTGTAAGAACAGCCTGCAATAACGGGAATGGGATTTTGGGCCTTACTGAATATGTTGATGGTGCAGCCTTTGAGCCCCATTTAAGTGCAGCTGTAGCCACCACCATAAGTGAAGAAGTCAGAGTTGAGTTTGTGATGCTGTGGGTACAAGTCGGCTGACCTGCTTTGTTCTCCTTGCAGTCCAGCAGTGTAATGTCAGGTGTATGAATGGTGGCTCTTGCTCAGAGGACAGCTGTATTTGCCAGAAAGGATACACCGGGACACACTGTGGGCAACGTGAGTATCAATACCACATGACTACAAATAAATTTTATCTGAGATCTCAGTGCACAGAGGGCTGAGAGCTGTGACGGATGTTAATCAGGGCAAATGTTTTCCGTTCCGTGTAGAAACTGCAGAGCTACATATAATTTCAATGTATTCATTGAGCAAAACTATTTAGGAAACAGCAACAGTCTGTAGCTAATCATGCAAGATTATAACTGTACGGCAGTGATACAAGATCTCCTTTTGTGTTGTTAAATGTTCAGAGGGTTGATTGCAGTTACATTGTTTTTTCTGCACTGGATGCCTGTTTTAGATCAATGTCCAATGGAAGTGTTGTGGTAATCTTTATTCATACAATAAAATTGGAAGTTCAACTATCTGGGTTAGTGGTTAACCTTGATTACTGGCTTTAATATTTAGTAGTCACACTGTCCGTTATTTGCCATATAAAACAATTAACATCACTCAAAAATAATTGAATTTCTACCAAAATAAACAGAAGGATTACCAATAATTTCAAGAATACATTAATATTATAAATAAAGCCTGGGCTGAATATTCTAATGACCATGATATCCCTGGTGGCAGGCCTGTATCATTAACCATTGCTGTAACCCATATGGAAGGCATTTGAAGACATACTTTTAACTTATCTCCCTGACAATCGTCTGTCATATTTGACATTATTTGGCATGTCTTTTGCTAAACAAAGTTGGAAATTTCCAGGAAGCCATGATTCATACAAGAATCTGGTTTGTGATGTATAATTTTCAGGACCATTTCACACTGACTTTTTCTGGGAATCTGTAACGGCTACATTTGTTTCCGCTAAAAATCATATTTAATCTAAACCATATTTGTTGCATTTTAAATGGATTTGAAAAAAAAGAATTGCCATTGTGTCTTTATTCAAACCAATGATGTGGACGCGTTGCCAAAGGGTGTGATCTTTCCTTTCCCTCATTAGCTGTTTGTAAGAATGGCTGCCAGAATGGAGGCCGATGCATTGGACCAAGTCGCTGTGCGTGTGTGTATGGGTTCACTGGGCCACAGTGTGAACGAGGTAAGGCCATTTCTGAGGGACAGCTCAGTTCTAGGGTTATGGACAACATGCCAGGTATGGGAATTAATCTTTATCACTGTGTGAATTTTTTTCCCAATAATTTACATTGGAATCATTAGAGGTTCCAACTGATCAGGCTCAACGTCAATGCTGCCTGATTGAAAATTATGTTCAAAAATTTTCTGGATGGGCTTTTTACTAAAATTAGTATCCCATGTGAAGTTGATAGATGGATGTCAAACTCTCAGAGGGTGACTATGATACAGCGATGTGAAAATGTCACATGGATGTGGACAGATGTGAAAATGCCTTAATAGTGTAAACATGATGCTTGAAAAAGTGTATGCGTCGTAAAGGAACAAGAAACATAAATACTTTTAAAATCTGCATTTGTGTAGCAACTCACACGAACATGAGACAGTCCAAAGTGCTTTACAGCTATCAAAGCACTTTTGAAGGGCAGTCACTATTGTGGTGAAGACCAAAATTATGAAGCAAATAAAATGGAAAAGGAAAATAAACTCAGAAAAAGTGGAGAAAAAAAAATCATCTCTAGCTGTCAAAAAATTAAAAAACAAAGAATTGTGGGTGCTGGAACTCTGAAACAGAAGCATACGTGCTAGAGAAACTCAGCAGGTCTGGTGCATCTGCGGAGACAGAAAAACAAAGTTAACATTTTGAGAGCAGTGACCAATGGGTATGTGTGATTTACAGCTAAGTTGTGAAAAATTAGAAAGTCACTTGAATATAATTGAGCTGCTAGATGTAGCCATTAAACTGGACCAGGCTAAACAAGGTTCTGAACACTGATGATACCTGTACCATTCTCTCACACTAGATTTAACATTGGAAAGTGAGTAAAATTTTTGAAAAATTTTCCTCACATCTGAGTAAGAATGACATCGCCTGTATAATATTGTTACCAGTTGAAGTATAGTTTAAACGCTGGTAAAAAGAAGTAATTGAGGTCAGCAGCACTGGATTAGCTGGATTAGTATCAGTAAAAGAGGAGTCAGTGACATAGTGCTGGCTGGAAAGGGATTATTAAATTCATCATTGTGAGTGAGCTGTATTATCATTACAATGTACTGTTTGTCACACAAAGTGTAGGCAGGGACCAGTTATTAAGTCTTACAATGTTGGGGGTGCGCTGGGTTAACATCAGTATTGACGGTTAATGACATAATGCGCTAGCTTGAAGAAGTTACTGATCCCAATCACGTGAGAGAACAGGCTCACTATTACTGGGATAATAGGAACTGCAGATGCTGGAGAATCTGAGATAACAAGGTATAGAGCTGGATGAACACAGCAGGCCAAGCAGCATCAGAGGAGCAGGAA
>NC_063360.1:14466431-14488410 GCF_021869965.1 Rhincodon typus | reverse complement strand
GCTGCCTGGCTTACAATTAGTACATGGCATGTTTTTCATTTGGTGATGTGCATAAAGTTCAGGAGTCTGGTGGGCAGGACGTGGGACTTGGGGGAAAACTACTTCTTAAAACAAGGGAATTGGCACTTGGATTATTGATTCCCACCTCAAGTGGAAATTCAACCCAGTGGATCTGGAATGAGCCTAGGTAGAATGGGAGGCTGTACAGAAACAGAGTCCAGGCAAAGGAAAGAAAGCACCACGAATCGAGATGCCCAGATGCACCTGGAAGAGTTGCGATAACAAGGTGTAGAGTTGAAGAAGGGTCCAGACTCGAAACGTCAGCTTTCCGGCTCCTCTGATGCTGCCCGGCCTGCTGTGTTCATCCAGCTGTACACCTTGTTATCTCAGACCCCAGCATCGGCAGTTCCTACTATCTCTGAGAGAGTTGTGAGGCTGTCACTTTCTGACGCTCAGTTTATACCAACAGAACATTGTAGAATAGTAACAGTTTAAATGAATATGGAATCGTAGTAGCTCCAAGAATGTAATGCTCACTGATGGACTCTTAAGAAACAGTGCATGAATTGCCATCTGTGAAGCATTTTTGTATGAACTTAGAGCAAGACAAAGCCATTTGCTCCCTTGAGCCTCCTCTGCTCATGGCTGATCCTCTACCTCCACACCACTCACACTATCCCCATAATCCCTTGATATCTGGAAATCTGTCGATTTCTGTCTTGAACGTAGTCAATGACTGGAGTGGACCGATAGGCCCTTTATGCTTTTTGATTAGGTCATGGCTGATCTGGTTGTGGTCTCAACTTCAGTTTCCTGCCTGCATTCCAGAACCTATGACTGCATTGTCTATCAAAAAATTTATCTAACTCAGATATTCATTGAAGAGGCTCAAGACACTATTGCATCCTGGTGAAGAGAATTCCACAGACAAATGACCTTTGGAGAGACTAGCGGTCTCCTCATCCCTAACTTAAAAGGAAGAAATCTAGTTCTTAAACTGTAAGCCCTGGTTCTTGTCTCTCCCTCAAGAGGAAACACCATCATGGTATCAACCTTTGCAATTGCCCTTAGGAACCTATACATTTCAATAAGATCACCTCTCATTCTTCTAAACTCCAATGAGGGCAGGCCCAATCTGTTCAACATTTCTTCATGGGATAAGCACTTCATCTCAGGAATGAATTAAATGTATCTTCTCTGAACTACTTCTAATGGAATCATATCCTTTTTGAAATGGGAAGACCAAAACTGTACACAGTACTCAAGATATGGCCTCACCAAGGCCCAGTTCAGCTGTAATAAAACTTCCCTACTTTTATATTCCATCTACTTGCAATAAATACCACTTTTATTTGCATTCCTAACCATTTGCTCGACTTGCATACTGATGTATTGTGATTCATGTGCCAGGATACCCAAAGTCAAAATACACATTTTGTAAAAGCTTTCCATCTTGCATTTTTATCAGGACTTTCCCAGGAATACCAATGTAAATGGGAATAACAGTATGTACTGAATGAGAAGAGAGTGCTGATTATTTGGTAATGGACTTTGATTGGTTGAGGCTTTGTCATGGTGAATGAGCCAATTAGATCATGATTCACAATTATTAAGTTTCCTTCAATTTGATACCTATACTTATTTAGCCATGGATGATGCATCCTTCTCAAAGATCCTTTCTCACTAGGATATCTCTACGTAAATTGTTTCCCCATCTTACTGTTTCAAGCTAAAGTTACCTCTCTGTAGTAATGCCATCCTTAATCAACAGAGCTACCACATTTTCCTAGCTTTCTATCTTTATGACATGTCAAACATCCTTCAATATATAGATCCCAATCAGGCAATGGTTAGATTATCCATGATCTTATTGAATGGGAGCGCTGGCTAGATAGACCAAATGACCTACTCCTGATCCTAATTTGCATGTTTATTATTTTATTCATTCATTGGATGTGGGCTGGGCCAGTATTTCTTGCCCATTCCTAGGTACTGTTGAGAAGGTAGTTGTGAGCTGCCTTCTTGAACTGTTGCATTGCACATCATCTATCTGCCACATTTATTATGTGTTAATTAATTATTTTTCTTAATCAGATTATAATTAATGAATCATATTTCTGCTAATAATCTTTACTGTTGTTATTAGACCCTATCAATAATAAAACCTTACAATTATTAACAGATAACCCAAGTTTAGTTTGGGAATACAGTCAGCATGGATTGGTTGGACCGAAGGGTCTGTTTCCATTGTCTATGACTCTATCAATGAGGAAATACTTATCATCCAATTACCTGTTTGTTTCACTGTGAATTTATGCTTTTGGTTAGTTTGCAGCAATCAGAGAGGATAAAAGTATCAGCAACTCTCTTACTCGCACACTGTCCCTTTATTCCTGCTGAACTCTCACCTCTCCCGCTAGTTTCATATGACTCTCTCAGTCCCTCACTGCTCCTTTATTGCTGCTGAACTCTCACTGGGTCTGCCAATTTTGCAGTGACTCTCTCAGTCCCTCATCACTCCTTTATTCCTGCTGAACTCCAGTTTCACAGTAACTCTCACAGTTCTTCTTGCCCCTTTATCTCTGCTGAAACCTCATCTCTCTGGCTGGACACATTGTGACCTAAGTAAGTTTATTGAATTGTTACTGACAAAAATGCCTTTCCCTTCGATCCCATTTTCTTTCTTATCCTCTGCACTCATTGTTTTCTTTCCTTCTCTTATGCGGGTTCTGAATCACATTGGGTTCAGTTAGCTGGGCATTAAATCATGCTGGGTACTAAGTCTTACTTGTAGTACGATTCCTCAGACATTGCATTCCTCCATTAGCTTGATTAATTGGTCTTTCTTCATGTGCTGTCATTGGCCTAAAGAGTGAATGTTGAGCAAAAAGAACCATAGCTTTGTCACCTGATATCCTCACGTTATACTCCCAACGTATTTGCATTTCCCAGCTTAACTTTTAAAGCAACAGTATGAAAGGCACTTGTACTGTCTCCAGCTGAGATCAGTTAACTCATAGAGCAGGAACCAAACCTGAGAGGGGAGCTTTACTCCAATATCATACCAGTTTTGGGGTGGGGTGACATTAAAAAGAAATAGAATATTGATCAGATTTCAGGGAATGAGAAGCAGAATTAAAGCACTCACACTTTTCCTTGTTTACAGTCGGACATTGCTTTCGGAAATGGAATGTTGCTGAAAGTACCTGGAATGCCTTCAAGGTATAGGAGTTCCCCTCAGATTTCAAACCTTGCAGAAATAACTTTTATGTGAAGCTACATTTAAACCGATTACCAAGTGAAGAATGATGCAGATGTGGTTTAAATTGAGGGCTGGTAATCAGGAAATAATTGTTTCAAAATGTGGCCAAACCTTCAAGGCTCCTGGGGCAGCAATTTTTTGCACAATGTGCAGAAAAATGTTGGATTTGTGCTGTTGCATATATTATGGCTCTTAACCCTCTCTTGGCCAAAGCACTGTCAGTGCAGATTCTCTAAACTCTTAAACAGAGGCCACATCTTTAAGAAAACAGCCTCTGCTGAGGCTTTATTGTCAAGGAGATAAACCATTAATCTGCACCATGACTTCACATCTCTCTCCTTTTTTTCAAGGGTTGTTGTTCTTGTTGTTCAAGGGTTGCAAATATGAGATGTATCATTCAATATGAGTGCAAGGCATGGAAAGGAAGCCCACTTCAGCTGTTATGGATTTTAACCTGCATCAATGGTATCATTCTGCACCACACACCAGCCGTCTAAGCTAAAAGGCCCTAGCACTGTCATTCTCTTTTCTTTTGTACTGACATGTACTTAGAAACAAACAACTGGAATCTTACGCCCACTAAACAAAATGTTTTATGGAACCAGTGTGCATTGAGACATTGACCACATCATCAGAGATCAAATGTGGGCATGAAACAGATATAAAAGGAAAACTGAAAGAACTGCAGATGCTGGAAACCAGAAACAAAAACAAAACCAGAAATTGCTGGGTAAACTCAGCAGGTCTGGCAGCACGTGTGGAGAGAAATCAGAGTTAACGTTTTGTGTCCAGTGACCCATCTTCAGATATAAAAGGAACTTTAGAAGATAAAGTCTCTCTGTTAGAGCAGGGATCTAAGCAGAGTGTCGGGCTCAGGCACTTGGTGAATTGACAATGATTAGACGCCTTTCAAACTGGGAAGCACTAAATTCAACATTGGTCAGCAGAAACCAACACAAGCTCTCATTGGATCACACATAGTCTTTACACGTCATTTAGTTTTGTTTGCAAGCAAAGACATAGATTCAATTATGAGTTTCCGTTGTATTGTATTTTCATTTGGAATTCAGTAAAGAGTTAATAAACTCATCTTTGGAACTTTTCATTGTGAGAAGCCATACCAGAGCTGTGGAGAGAAGGGCTGGTGGTTTCTATGGTGACAAGGCTTAACGATCTTTCAAATGCATTTGACTGTGAAATACTAAATAATTACAGACCGCCAATGTTACTAATTAGCAGTAATTTGATGGTTTGGTGATCACTGTAGCAATCACTCAATCTAAATAACCCTTGGAGGGTCTAGTAATGGTTACAATTATTTTTGGAGTCACCTGATCAAGATAAATATCCTGTAGAAACCTCACATATTCCAGCTGCAACACTGAGCTCTCTTTATATTGAGGGATCATTGGTGTGTGTTATGATTCTGTTGCATTGCCTGCTCTCCTCCAACCACCTTCTCTGAGGCTCTCAATAGTACGGTGCTGTGGCAATGAATGACCCTAACTCATTGGATTCACAGTGAAGCCCAATTGGATGAAAGCATTTACAACAAATCCGGGTAGGAGAAGAAAGACTTACATTTTTATAGCACCTTTCACTACCTCAGGATTTCACAAAGTACTTGATACAAAATGAAACACTTTTGAAGCGCAGTCTGGGAAACCACAAGAGCCCACTTTGTCAAAGCAAAGTCTCACAAATGGCAACATCAAAATGACCAATGTGTTTCTACTTCAATAACTTACATTTACCTAGCGGTTTTTAACATAATAAGACGTCTCAATGTTCACATGAATATGACAAATTAATCAGAGCTTAGGAGATATAAACCACATAAGGAGGAAATATAAGCCACATATGGAGGTAATAGGACAAATGATCAAAAGCATGGGAAAAGAAATGGGCCTTAAAGGGTACCTCAAAGGAGGAAAGAGAAATAGAGGCAGAAAGACTTAGAGAGGGAATGGGAACTAATTGAAACTAGGAATACTTAAGAGGCTAGAATTGGGAGGAGTGCAGACATCTTTGAGGAATGTAGGGAGCGAAGAAAGTACAGAGATAGTGAGGAGCAAGGCCCGGAAAGGACTCTAAATCAAGGGTAGGATTTTGAAGATGTTGCAGGCAACTCTGAGAATAATAGCCTTAGTGGGAGGTGGGTACAGTAGCAGGGATAGAGTGAGTGTGATATATTGGAGTGAAGGTGGTGTGACTTAAATTTGTGGAGCGGGGAAGGTCAATGACTTTCTTCCTACATTGCTTTGTGACAGCTGAGACTGCACTGACCCAGGTGGCACCCTCAGAGCAGGCTGGGGCCTGGTATGTTTTTGAAGCCTCCGCTGCTGGTCCTGAGGAAGAGGATGTCCTACCTGTGCACCACGCTATCCAGAAGGATCTCCTGGACCCTGCCTATAAAGCAGGATGCCAATTACTCTCTGTCTGCCATGACTGGGGCAAATGTCAGGAACCATGCAGGACAGTTATGGACTAACAGTGTTTGTCAGGGTGCACAATGACTTTTTAAAAACAGCACAGGCATCAT
The DNA here is from genome assembly GCF_021869965.1 of Rhincodon typus. NCBI lineage: Eukaryota > Metazoa > Chordata > Chondrichthyes > Orectolobiformes > Rhincodontidae > Rhincodon > Rhincodon typus. Next base: position 14,482,606 of record NC_063360.1, on the reverse strand, counting down.
CTATTTGGAGAGATCCTGGCAGAGGTGAGTTGTTCTGGACACGGTTTGTGGTGAAGATGGGGCTTAAATTGTATGAGAGGGACATCACAGCGTAGGTAGTTAATGTTGGGTAGTTAGTAAGATACAGCAGAGCACACAGTTGTTCCTCTGTATGTGCAAGGGTTCCATTTGAGAATGCCCACGAATGATGAAATTCACGAGTATGGAGCTGATTAAAAATACAGGTTAAAAATCACAGCAACATGAGTTTGCCTGCAGATGTTGAATTTTGTTCCTACTTACTTTTTGGTGTGGATAGTCAAATCCGTGATTTGTGAACACAGGCCTTCCTGCTCCTCTGATGCTGCTTGGCCTGCTGCGTTCATCCAGCTCTACACCTTGTTATCTAACAAGGATTTACTGTACTTTAGAACCCAACGCGAGAAGTCCTCCAACAAACTTGACAAAACTCACACTTAGCCAAAAAAGAAACCCAGGCCATAGAATGACTGGACAGTTACACATGGAAAGAGGCCATTTGGCCTGTCATGTGTATGTTGGCTCTCTGCAACCACAACCTGCTTTCCCCACAGCCCTGCTATATGTTTCTCTTCAGGTACTTATCCAATTTGCCTACAAAGTCCCTAATGACGCTGCCTTCATCATTCAATTCAGCAGGTTGGTAGCTGCAGAAGTGTTATGAATGGAGGGATTTTGAAGTTGCAAGTATTAAGTGAATTCAGAGATTGTGTTTTTCTCCCCCAGGGGCCCTGAAAGAAAGATTCAGCACTGAGGAGGGGCAGGTGAATCTGGCTGAGGAGCAGCCCAGTAAAATGATCGGAGATGGCCAAATCTGTGACTGACACCGTGGAAATAGTGACGTCATGTGAGATGGCATGGTCAAGGGAATGACTGAGAATATGGTTTGCGTAGTTTACATGGAGAAAAGAATGAAGAGAAGATTAGAGGAGAGAAGGCATGATGGGTGGAGATGGAGGTTAAAATCATGGAAAAGGAGAAGCTGCTTGGTACAGTGGCTGAGGGAGGAAGTCAATATCTCATTGAGAAACATTTTAACGCTACTCCAGGGAGAAATGAAAAGAGTTGCGATGTGATCCAGGATAGGGTGAAGAGAATTTACTTAGAAAAGGGGAGAAAGAGTGAAAGTAGAAATGATGTGCTCAGGGTGGGGATGGTAATGGGCTCACACTTAAATGTTGATTGGAGGATAAATGTTGGTTTGGTTATTGAAGAAAGCTCCTCTTTAAATATAGACGTGATGGCTGAATTTAATTTATTTTGAAGCGCAACAAATACAACAGCAGCTTGCATTTGTGTGGTGCCTTTAACAAAGCATTGCATCCAAGACACCATACAGGAGCATTATTCAATTAAATATGACACTGAGCCGTATAATGACAGATTAACGCAGTTCAGTGACACAAAAACCGAAGTTGCTGGAAGCTCAGCAGGTCTAGCAGCATCTGTGAAGAAAAAAGGTCAGAGTTAATGTTTTGAGTCCGGTGAACCTTCCTCAGAACCGTTCTGAGGAAGGGTCACCAAATCCGAACCATTAACACTGATTTTTACTTCACAAATGCTGCTAGACCTGCTGAGCTTCCAGTAACTTCTGTTTTTGTTCCTGATTTACAGTGTCCGCAGTTCTCCGACACTCCAGCAAAATAGCCCCAGCCTATTCAGCCTCTCCCTATAACTCCAAATGAATCCAGAATTGGAGAAATGCAGAGATTTTGAAGGGTCATCAACAATGTTATCTCAATGCTGCCTTCATGTGTGGCTCTGCAATAATTATGAGGGTACTATGCAGGTACTCCTCATAGGTCCGTCCCTTTAAAATACTGTATGAGATTTGCTGTGTAGAACAATTTAAAGATGCCGTACATTGAAGTAAACATGGCCATGAACAACAAAAAAAAGTTTAACGGAATCATTGGTGTTAATGGGGGGTGGCGGGGACGAGTCACAGGTATGGATGAGGCTGTGGAAAGATTTGAACATAAAGAGAAAAACTTTAATTTTTGAATGTTGCTGGACTAGAAGCCAATCAGAGGTGATGCATAGAGAGTTGTGTATTCCGAGTGCGAGATAACACAGTGTGGAGCTGGAGGAACACAGCAGGCCAGGCAGCATCAGAGGAACAGGAAAGCTGACATTTCAGGACGGGACCCTTCTTCAGAAAAATGGTCTTCTGAAGAGGGGTCCCGACACAAAACATCAACTTTCATGCTCCTCTGATGCTGCCTGGCCTGTTGTGTTCCTCCAGCTCCACACTGTATTATCTCTGACTCCAGCATTGGCAGTTCTTACTATCTCTGAGTGTACCCCGAGTGCGTTGTATTCCTCCTGTCATTGTTGTACGTAAAATGTTGCTGTGGGTCTCGTGGTTATTGATGGGCAGTCAGGATTGTTTCCAACTCACTGATGTGACTGAGTGTTTTGATTAGGAGTGACTGTTCAGATTGGGAGTATTGGGACTGTTCATCGAGACAAACACCGACTGCACCTGGAGGACCATCAACTCGGTGAAAGTTGCTCTTTGGTCTGCCCGAAATTTGTCGGTCCTCCAGAGCAAGGAGTTGCTGCAGACTGGCACATTCCAAGGTCAAGGATTACGAGCTGATGGATGCACTAAAGCTTGGGGCAGCTGCTGCCAAGGTGCAGAGGGGAAAGACCACCATCTAAGGGCTTTCTGCTGAAGTTAAATGGGGGTCCGTTCAGTTATTGGACCCTCCCAGTGCCTCAAATATATGTAAATATAGTCTTGTGCAAGTAAGAAATGCCTTTTTACACTGGATAGAGTCACATTCCGATGTTTGTTTGTTTCTTCATATACTACTGAATAGAACTGAGCTGCTTCAGTGACTATATATGTATATAAAGATATTTTTATGAATAATGTATATTTTTGAAATAAAAATAAAGTAGTGGGACTGTTCACAATGATCACCAAGACTGGAATTTAGCTGTGCTCATTTTCAAATTCTAATGTTTATTTATGCTAATATTGGAATCTGAGAAAGTTTTGTCAATTGGATTCCATTTTCCACGGAGGCACTATGCAAACTCTACAATACTGGCGAGCAACTTACAATATTTTACTGTAACTGAAAAAAAAACTCGGCGATAACATTTTGTCCCAGAGCAAGTCGTTATCTTTTCCATTTTAATTCTTTCTCTCCCTCATTTCTAAAAACTGGTTCCTCAGCTGCTAGCGTTGGCCTATTGCACTGCGAGCAGTCTCCAACTCCCATAGACGCAACGTCTCCTCCTGGAAAAACCACAGCCAAGGAAACACCCCGCAGCCCTCCCTAAACAGGAAGTGACTTTAATTTCCTCTATGAAAACCACTGTAAGAAATTTTGAGTGTGCAATTCACTAATGTCTCCACAGAGATTGTAATTGAATTGGCTAACACAGTGAACAATAAACACCAGAATCTGAACAGGAACGTTGCCAACTCACAGTCCTGCTGATCAATGTGAACAATCCGGTTGCCTCCAAATTGCAAAACTGCTCCAGATAAAAGCTGCTCAAATCAGACAGTTGGGAAAAATTCAACTGTCCAGCAATAACGAGATACTTAAGCCAGTAGCTCATTAGTACAATAGTTTATTTTTGAGCAGTTTATCTGGACAAATGTATAATTTAATTGGTAATTGAGTACATTTCTCAAGGCTAAAGTTTGCCTTGATTTGAAGTGAAAAACTTAACCAAGGCCTAGAAACCAGATTGGAAAGACAAGGGAGAAAATGTGAGAAATAGGATGTTTGGCTCAGTTGGCTAGATAGCTAGATGTCTAATTCAGAATGATACATACAGTGTGGGGTTCAATCTATGTCCTGGCCAAAGTAGACTTGGTGTCTATGTCCTTGTCCTGACCTGCAGTGAAGTCACAGCCGGAGCTGAGCTCCAACAACTCTCAACTATTCAGGGAGGAATAGTTAGTTCATACTGAGCTTTGATATTAAAAGCCAGTAGATTTTAGGAAGCTGACGATTTCCATGGGAAGATACTGGGGCACTGAAATGTAAGACAGTCCACAGCCTGTTTGCAGTCTTAGATCATCAGGTGGCTCCATGCTCTGTTGTAAATTTTACCTGATGCTGCAAGGCTGATGTTATCTGCAGTAACATAAGAAACTGGGCATGGATGTTGATGGGTTATTGAATAATCCTACAGACTTTATTACAATTAACTATTATATACAAAAGTTGCACTCCTCAGGTACACAATATTTATGGGCTAGTATTAAACTAGTAGCTTACAACAGAGGAGCATGCTTCCAGTAAAGTGTTGTGCTTCAAATGATCTGAGATGAGATTGAGTATGGGATCTTTATACACTCAGATCGCATGCTATGATGCAGTGATGATATCATGAGCTTGTCTCTTAAAGACATATTGACACACAGTCATAAACAGCTCAGTCCCAGACATGCTCCAGTGCTGTCTCTTTTCCTCATTCTATTTTTGTTGTTCATGGATTATTTACGCTAGCTAACTCTGCACGGCTGCCAGGCATTTGTTTGTTTGGTGAGATTCACAAAGGGCATTTGTCTATTTGGGTGGAGTTCTTTCAGAAGGTGATAATTAAGGTGGATGACCTGTACATAAACTTTCATAAAACCTTTGACAAACAAATCAGGGATTGTTTAAGAACATTTAAGTGGTAGAGAATTAGTGGGATGGTAGTAATTTGGTCACAAAACAAAATGTACAATCTGGACACAAACCAATAGTGTTATTTAAAGGGTTGCTGCATGTTAGACATGAACAACTTATGCAGCTAACTGCAATATGTCCAGATCTCCTCAGTATGTATAACTGTCCATCAGACCCTCTGTTAGAATAGACCTCCTGACATGTGAATAGCCTCTATTTGTGCAGGTTAAGTATCATTGACCTGATTTGAACTGTAATCCCATTTGCCTCCTTTAAACTTCAATACTGATTCGATTTTCAAATGCATTGAAAGTCATTCTTCTGGTATTTTAGTTGCAGTTTTTTTTGACCATTTGCTGATAAATGTACTCTTAGTGAAACCCATTCTGCAGTATGTTTCTTTGAATGCATCTTTGTGACGTAGTATAAAATCGGATGACAAACAATAAAACTTATTCAACTGTAGGCTCTTTGACATGCGGAGGTTCAGCCTTAAGACTGACCAGTGTAGAAGTGGTGGTGGGGTGTTTACAATTTCAAAAATTTGAAACTTAACTCCACCTTGCCTTCAATTTTGAGTTTTAACAGAGATGAGTTGAACGGCATACAATTAACCTGCTCTCCAAATCTGGATTTGTTATTTAAATATCTTCGTGGGACTGTGCATGTCACATATTCCCAGAGTTTCGTTTCAATGTCTAACATTCCAGAGCTTCAGAAACCCACCAGCTGGAGGAGGTGTGAGAGCTGAGGCTAGCATGCAAGTTTTGTTTTCCCCTTCCAGCACTTCTTGTGGGCCAAGTGGAACAGAAATGCTTTCCCCAGACCCACTAATCAAGCGTGCTGTCATTTTCACAATCAATCTCTAGCTCATCTTCCACAATGTGCTTTCCCCTCACCCCCAACCTTACCCCGTGTCTCCCATCACCTCCCCAACTCTGGAAAATGTTTCCCACCCCACCTCCCAGCACAATACAATTTCCCTCGTCCATTTCAATCCATGAACAAAAGACTATTGAAAGCAATGTTGAGATGTATCGCAGCATTGAGGTAAGAGCTCTGTGAACCTGATCTTTCATACTTCACTGAACTTTGTACAAACTGATGAGAAACAGCTGAAAGATGTCAATAAGATCTACAAGCTTTTGGCAAGTTAGAGCCACTCAGCTCCTGAAGGAAAGTTCTCCCAGCCCGAATCCCAATTGGTTTGCATTGCAGCTTTAATATAATTTATGCAGGTTAATACTGGTACTGCAAATGAGAAATTGGCAGGTGTTTCCTCAAATGTCACTTGATAGACTGAGAATTATTAGGACTGAAATATCTGATTCCATTCCTGTTTCTGGTTTTCTCTCTCTCTGTCTCTCACTCCCTCATCTCCTGCTTGTTGGCTGGATTTGTATTTTACTTTCCAAGTCCTCTCGGCACCCACTGAGCTGGGGACCATATCAGAATCAAAGTGCTGTGCATGTGGAGGGTAAGCAGTGGCACAGACTGGTTGTGCTGAATTGCCACTTTCCATGGGGTGATTTCTACCTTATTCCTTGACCCTGTTCCTGAATCTGAATTGGTTTACATTGCAGCTTTAATACAATCTATGCCAACTAATCTTGGTATAGGAGATTAGAAATTGATTGACACTTACTAACAGGTTTCTGTACCCAGCTCAAGAATTATTATGGCTGCTAGTCCCAGCACTGCACAGAGAGAGCACTGGACAGAAGAGGCATCATAATGAGGCAGTTATTTGATCCTACATTCAATTAAATGATAAGTGGCCAGAAAATAATTGAATTTTGCAACCCCTGAGACAAAATTATTTAAATCCTCTTTCATGTCATATAAAAGTGATGTAGGGCAGAGTTTGCTATTTGAAGCCTGTTTTGAATATTCCATTTGTGCATTTTCTGGAACAATGTACCTTGCCAGTTAATGATGCATTATCCCAGCTGTATAACGTGCTGGACAGTAGATCCAGTCACATATCAAATATCTTATTGCCACCTAAATACTGGAATGTTATTTTAATAAATGGTACTGTGTTTAACTTCATTGCAGGAATTGGTAAAGAAAAAAGTTGATTTGAGTGATGAAAATGCATCCTGCTGTCTGCCTACAGCACAGTTAGATATGGTTTGCCCTTTTCCACCGTGTGTCCTATTGCAGCTTCTCCTTAGTGGGTGAACTTGCTTTTTTCTGCTGGCCTGAGGTGCTTAATCTGGCTGGTCGAGCTGACCAGCTATCAAGTTGCTGGCGGCATTGGACTCCACTTTATCACCTATGTTATACCTTTTAGCAGATAGTCAATAAACAAATATTGAAAAGGTAGACATGCGTGTTCGGCTTTGTGTCTCACCGTGTTACCGAAAAATACACAGAAATGTTAAAGTGCTCACTTATACACCATTACAATGACGACTGTGTCACAGACCCAACAGTGACTGTTATTCACTTCATATTTATAAATCAGCCACATCTGAATTCCCAGATACCCACATGCAAAACACTGCTGTATACCATGACATGGTGAAGTGATGCACACTTCCATCTAACCCTGCTTTCTATCATTGTAACTTTGGAAGATACTGCAAATACTTCTGACCTTTAGTTAGAAATTCTGTCGTTCCTATCATTTGATGGTGGATTGGTAACTGCTGATATGATGATCCCACTCCAACAACATGAAAGGATAATTTGTGGTGGCTGACTTTCCATATTAAATGCAAACCAGATGCTTGGCAGGGAATTAAATAGTACTGAACAATCCCATCTTCTTCAATTGATTTGGAGAAAACCAATATGAGTGACGAATCGCAGAGGAATTTTTAGAAACAGGAAATAGACATTAGACAAAATCCCGCCTCATTTTGTTAGATCTCAGGGCCCCAGCTACTCAGCATTTAGCCATGACCTTTAATTACCACTCTGTCCGGAAATGTAGTGAACTGCACTAACAGCCTGTTATCTCTCTTGAGCAATGCACTCACCATTTCACTAACACATCATCACTTGTGGATCTCCCTGCTGATCACTTAGTCCAAAATATTTCCCTCATATCAAATCAAACTCTGTATCTGGCTTGAAAGTCCAATTTGACTTCCTTCTCAATTTCAGTTTAATCCTATCATTGTAAAATTGACCATTAGACCATACTTGCGGCCATTGGTTTGAAAATAAAGAATTTATTGACATGCCAGTAACTTTATTTTATTATTTCATGGCATGTCACTGGCTAGGCAGCATTTATTGCTCATTCCTTTAGAAAATGGTTCTGAGCTGCCTTCTTGAAGAGCTACAATTCACAGAGGCTAGGTACTGTTATGAAGGAAATTCCAGATCGAGTGATAATGAAGGAACAGCCATATTGTTCCAAGTCAGGGTGGTGTATGGCTGAGGAACACAGGATTTAGGAGTGGGATTAGGCCGAACGGACCTTTGTGCCCACTGCACAATGGTGCCCATTCAACAAAATCATGCCCAATCTGCTTGTGGTCTCTGCCCCACTTTCTGTCTGTCATCCATAGCCCTTAACTCCATTGTCCCATCAAAGATTTTTCTAACTGTGCCTTGAATAAATTCAAAGACACAGCCTCCACTACTTTTTGGGGAAGAGAATTCTACAGACTAACAATCCTCTGACGGAGGAAAAAAAATCCTCATCTTTGTCTTAAAAGGGTGACCTCTTGGCTTGAAGGGGAGGATGCAGATGCAAGCAATGCATCTGCTGTCCTTGTCTTTCTGGAAAGTGGAGGTCATCATTTCTAAGGTGGTGCCAAAGGAGATTGGGTGAATTTCTGCAGTGCATCTTGTGGACAGTGCACACTGCTGCTATTGACTGTGGTGGTAGAGGGAGTGAATATTGAAGGTGTTTGACGAGCTGCTAATCAAGCAGGTTGCTTTGTGCTGGATGGTGTTGAGCTCCTTGAGTGTTGTTGGAGTTGCACTCATCTAGGCAAGTGGGGAGTATTTCATCACGCTCCTGACTTGCAGATGGTGGACAAACTTTGCAGAGTTAGGAGGTGAGTTACTCACTGCATGATTTCTAGTCTCTGTCCTGCTCTTGCAGACACAGTATTTATATCATCGATCTTGTTAAGTTTTTGGTTGATGGTAACCCCAGGATTTTGATAGTGGAGGATTATATTGAATATTACTGAATATCGAGGGTGATAGTTAGATTCTCTTCTGTTGGAGGTGGCCATTGCCTGACAAAATGAAATTTGCCTCTTATCAGTCCAATTCTGAATGTTGACCAAATAAAAACTGAAAAAACTGCAGATGCTGTGAATCAAGAACAAAAACAAAGTTGCTGGAAAAGCTCAGCAGGTCTGGCAGCATCTGTGAAGGAAGAAACAGAGTTAACGTTTCAGGTCCGGTGACCCTTCCTCAGTTCTTAACTTGCCCCATATCTGACATGGAGTGTGTTTCTCTCTAACAGATTTATCTATGGTTTATTATGAAGTATAGCTAATTACTTTTCTGATGTTCGGTGCAGTTCATTCATTTACATCCTGGTTCATTAGGACTATACATTATTGATTCAGTAGTGACTTCAGAGTCAAGGTCCTCACTTTCACCAGATGATACAATGGAACTAGCTTTTAACTGATGCCCATTTGCAAATAACTAGTCAGAATGACAGTCTTGGCCAAGGCAAGATTTGAATGGTTACTTTTTACAGAATGCAAATAGACAGTGTGGCAAATTATGGCACTGGATCTTTGTAACTGTTAATCAGTTCAATTAACTTGCCAATCGGTCTCAGTTCGTTAAAACAATTATGTATAGACGTGGTAATATTGTAACCATAAATCAATGTACAGAATAATCATTGACTAAGGGACAGTGTAACAATGGAAGTATATTGTATGTCAGGTGGCCATGGGTCAAACGACCAGGTTAACATTCAGTCAAGAGAACAGAGTGACAACACAGGAAGTGGACAACAAAGGTAGTGGGACAATCAAACATGGGTTTTTTTTTGTAGAACAATGGGTATCAATAGATTAACAGGACTGAATAAGCTTGAAAAACTGCAACATGGCAATAGTGAACTAATTGAACAAGGTCAATGGCATATGTTACGATGACAAGGTAACCACAGGTGCTAGGATAGAAAAAGTGCAGGCTACTAAAGCAGGCTAACAATGGGTCAGCTGTAAAGATTAAACATTGATCGGTAGTGCAATGAAGCTATAAACAATAGAAATATATAGCACTTGTCAGAGTAACCAGAGGACAAGGGAGGAAATTAATCATTTGCAATTTAACGAGGGTAATCAGGGCCAATGAGCACAGTACCTTGTAATTGTGATCTTAGCACTATATTATTTTTTTCTCTAATCAAACTGTTTAGAGACGTTATTACACACCACTGGAGTAAATAGGATATGAGCCTGAGACTCCTGGTCCACAGGTAGGGACACCTCCATTGTGCCACAAGAGGGCCCAGCACTATAGCATCAATAGCAGAGAAATTAGAGAAGTATTTTGTGTTCATTGAATTATAAAACCTCCCAGTGGGAAACTGCCTGCAGGTTTGGGGCCTGTAAAATTCCTGGGCTGGTCCTCACCAACCACCATTCAACCTATCCTTTCATGAGGAGAGGAGACAGAGGCACACCTCCCCAGGCTTCAGCTGAGGCCCTTAAGTGACCAATTAAGGTGTACTTATTTCTCCGGTCTCAATTTTGAGGTTTGCATACAGAGTTCAGGGACAGGGCAGGGGAAGCCTGGCAGGGGCAGGGGCAGTAGCAGTGGGAGTGACAGGGTTAGGGGCTGAAGGGATTAGAGGAATAATTGATCCTCTTTAATGGTTTTGAAGATTTGTGTTTAAAATTATCAAGACTTTTGAGACAGTAAATAGAGAAAAAATGGTTCCAGTTGTAGAAAGTTTGGTAACGGGAGATAACATTGGTGTTTGACAGAAGAACTGGATGTAATATGCAGGGCTATACAGGGCTATGCAGAAAGGGTAAGACTATAGGCTAATTGGATTGCATTTTCAAAGAGGACCTATGGGGATGAATGGACTCCTCTGTGTTAAATGAGCTATGAAGCTGGGTGTGACAGTTAAATTTTCAAAGTGACCATACATGGAAGTAGCTGGTAACCTATCCAGACATTTGATGTCAGTGAGTTGAATTGTGAAACTTGCAATTTTCTTATGGAAAACTAGGACTTAAAGTTCATCTGCACCTCAGCGAAAATGTAAAGCATGAATTGCTGAGAAGTTGAAGTAAATCAGATCCTAGTATCTTGCTAGACATTTTGAAAATTATTCTGTGCTGGAAAGAATAACTGAATGCAGTGAGGCTGGGTCTACATGAGATTAGTGCTCTGAATCAGGTGAACATTAACTTTATAAAATGGTTTCTGGGATGGGGGTCACAGCTTAATATATGATCCTCCTTTCATAGGGCAAGGTTCCCAGTCCTAATGACCTTCCAATAATTTCCTGTTCCGAGAATCAGGAAAAGAAAACACTTTGAACTTTAATGGAACCGAAATGAGAAACAGAATGAGAATGTTTCAGGCAAATTAGGGAAACAGTTGGTGTATGACTGTTTACACTGCACCTGGGTACATCAGGGAGAGTGACACAGAGCATATTTAAAATAGTAAATTGATTCATTTGTTTGACTATTACGGTCCACACAGTCCGGAACTTAGATTCTGAAGCAGAAAAAATTGGTTTCTTCGAGTTGCTGCTAACATTTTCAGCATGAAATTGAGCAGTGTGTCCTTCAGCCTAATCCAGGGGTTAAAAATAGCTCGAATATTAAATCTTGAAACCTGATGATTTAATAAGGAATATATTTCTTATCAGCATTTAAAGGGTTATTGTAATGGGAATTTATTTCAATGCGACACAGTTTGTGTGTTTTTGTCCCACAAGGAGAATGCTGTGTTCAAATTACATGCTGGTGAATTCATGACATGATTCATTGTGAATTTCTTTGTAAGTGAGAATCTGCCAGAAGTCATAAATTTAATAAAATGCGACCCTTTTATTGACAGCTTGGCTTTGCAAAAATTAATGACTTCACGTTGACCTACTGAGCTCAACATGAGCAGGCCCAACAAACCCAACCTTCCCTGTTAAAAATGCAACAACCATTCAACTCAGTGTTACAGGAAAACTGAATCGGCATGAAAATAACGTCACAGAAACCTCTGAATGCTTAAGGAAGCTCACTTTTGCAAATAGTGCATCAATACAACAGCAACTTGCATTAATGTAGTGCCTTCCGTTGTACAGACATACCCTGAGGTGCCATGAAGATGCCTGATGTAAAAACTCTATACAAGAGTTATATTTTAAGGATCAAGATAAAGGAAGAGGGAAAGATTGAGAGGTTTAGTTTGGGGATTCCAGATTTCAGAGCATTGTGACTGAAATTTGAGGTTTGAGAATTTTCGTGACCCCTTTTTGAGCAATGTGTGTTGAGAGGACCGAGGAGAGCAGTTGAAGAGTGGAAGTGGGGTCAGTTTTGCCTTAGACCTCTCGACACCAAAATTTCTGCTCATAACCCTGTTTGGGGTCCCGATTCCCACTTTGGGAAGCTCTGTCTTTGGAGCTACCCGTCTGAAGGGACAGCCAGAAATGTGAATCAGTAAAGTTCAGGAACTGGATGGCAGTACATGAGGTGAACATGTGAGCATTAGGACATGGATATGATTTTCTTCATTCTAGGAAGGTTATGAAGGATGCTGCCAGAGATTTTTGTTGCTATTTGTGTCTGTGGGAGAAATATAGATTGGAACTACAATTTGTCAGGATCTTGGAGCTGGTACGAGTTACCATTATAAATATGTGTTCTCAGGCATTTTAAAAAAAGATACAATACTTGGGGCCTATAAAGCAACTCAGTGTTCCAAATCCTTCAATCAAAGAGTAATGAAGGAACTTGAAGTCAGGGTCCCTTTAAGTAAAATAAATAAATAACTTCAGTTAAAGGTGGCTGTTCCTGAGAAAGAGTAAGACATCTGTGTATAAGTTGTACCCCTGCCTCTGGGGAGCAAACTTCTAGGATTCCAGACGATTGATATATTCCAGATGTCCAAATCACAGAGGGTCTGCAAGACTTTGGAGAATTGCGTTCCAGGGTTAAAATTTTCCAAAAAAGGAATTTTCAATTGTTGACAGGTGTTAACATTGACTGTTCTCATACTTCATTCCTAAGTGTGAAGATTAACACAAGTTCTAAAGTGGGCTCCTTACCATTTGGAGAGTTGTACTGTTATTAGAACATAGATTCCAATGACACCTTGGTCCTAATTGAATTACTCTCAGGTCCTTATCCCCAGTCACTTATAGATCTCATCCCTTATCATGCCAGGGTCCACATCCCTTAATACCTTTAATGTTCTTATCCTTCTGGATTTTTGCCATCTTCATCTAACATCCTTGGGATTATATCCTGCCCCACAATCAGAATCTCCTAAACCTTGCAGATTTTCACCTATCAATATCTTTGGATCTTCACCTTATTTTATCCCAGTATCTGAAGACCTTCGCCCATTATTCAGCTACTCCACTCTCCCACCGCGACATCTTTCCCTGTGGTCCAACTTTGTGTTTGCATTTTCACTTGGTTCCAATTGTAATTATTCCAACATAGTCAGTGTGTCGACACAACATTTTGTATGATGTCTGCCCTTGATGGCAGTCAGCTTCCATTCCACTGTCTAACATCAAAACCTAGTTGAGACAAAGGAGCCTAGTTCCTTAGCTGTTAAATCCAGATTTATTCTATGGCAGCTTGCAGTGTAGATTCCATAAGAGCCCTTACCATTTCATGCTGAATGTTAAACTAATGTTAAGTTGTTCAAACATGACTTCCAAGCTAAATAACAATATAAAACAAAGAACTGCGGTTGTTGGAAATCTGAAACAAAAACAAAAATTGCTGAAGAAACTTGGCAGGTCTGGCAGCATCTGGGGAGAGAAAGTAAAGTTAACGTTTCGTGTCTCTTCTAAGGCAGTGGAGCCAACTCTGATGTAAAAAGAGTTTCAGTACTTTACTGCAGAAAGTGATTTTCTTACCTAAATGTAACACACAATGCCGCAAATGGAAATTTTGTTTAATTTACGAGGTGATAATGCTTTGTAAAGCAGATACTTAAACACAGAGTTCAGCTGTCTAGCTGTTGATTATGTATTTGACTGAGGCCAGCCGGGGGTGTGTGTGTGCGTGTGTGTGTGCGTGTACGTTTTCTCTGCTGACACTATCCAAAATTTTACTTTAATGATTGTTCAGTTGCCTGGGGTACTGGGAATTTTTCAAAAGAAAATCACTTTACAATCTCAACAAATCATGTGCCACAGTATCAGGGATTAGCTAATTAAGTGATTGTGAACTGTTGGGTTATAAAATTTCACCTGAAACAAGTGATATGTTTGCCATATTGTGTTTATATAAAATTTTCGCTGAGGCACATTAAACCTAAGCTTCATGATAAATCTACTGCGGGTGTGTGGGCTGTGAAAGATTCATGGTGAAGTATCAAGATAATTTTTACATCTACTTAATTTCCTGTTGGTTACCCAATATGTTCTTAGAGTTAATTTAGCAAAATGAAAGTCTAGATATATTTGGGTGCAATGTCAGTGGCGACTCTCTGTCTCTGGTGCATTTGAATACAGCTGTAACTTCTTCCAAACTAACAGACCAATTGACATCATACAATATAAAACAACATAGGAGAGTCTAAAACCAGAAGGCATAGGTTTAAGTGAGAGGGGAAAGATTTAAAAGGGACCTAAGGGACAACTTTTTCACACAGAGAGTGATGCATGTATGGATTGAGCTGCCAGAAGTAGTGGTAGAGGTGAGTACGATTACAACATCTAAAAAACATTTGCTGAGGTATATGAATAGGAAAGGTTTAGATGGAAATGCAGGCAAATGGAATTAGTTCAATATAGGATACCTGGTCAGCATGGATGAGTTGGACCAAAGGGTCTGTTTCTGTGCTGTATGACTCTGTGAGTCAACTACTGATGTCACCTGGAGTCCACAATCTTCAGCAGGATGAAACCTCTGTTCAAAAAGGAAATCTGAGTTTATATTACTGATGGGAGCTTAAGCCTTAATGGTGCATGTCAGGAAATGCATTAGGAGCAGGGGTAGGTCATCTGACTCCTCAGTTCTGCTCTGCCATTTTCCTTTATTCATTCACGGGATGAGGGTGTCGCTGGTGAGGCAGCATTTATGGCCCATCCCTAATTGCCCAGAGGGTGGTTAAGAGTCAACCACATTGCTTTGGGTCTGGAGTCACGTGTAGACCAGACCAGGTAAGGAGGGCAGTTTTCTTCCCTAAAGGGCATTAGTGATCCAGATGGGTTTTTCCAACAATCGGCAATGGGTTCATAGTCATCATTAGATTCTTAATTCCAGATATTTATTGAATTCAAATTTCACCATCTGCCGCGGCGGAACTCGAACCCGGGTCACCAGAATATTATCTGGGGTCTCAATCCAGCGATAATACCATGAGGCCATTGCCTCCCCATTTGAAAAGACTGTGACTGATCTAGTTGTGGCCTTAACCCCATTTTTCGAATGCCGTCCATATCCCTTGACTCCTTTGTCTTTCAAAAATCCATCTACCAATGGAGGTAATAGTTGCAGCCCATAATATTCACCTGGAATTTCATCTGTAGTTGGTGGGGCTCTGACAAGCTGTGCCAACCCTGAAAATCAGCACTCAATTATTTAACTTGGGGAGTGTAATTTAACTGATGTTACCAACACTGTGGAGACCATTGAGCAGCGATGACATTCTCCATGATGGTCCAGTACTAACCAGGTCAGTTCTCTTCTATAGATTACCGGACTGGACCATGCTTCACTCAAGTCGAAAATCAAATGTGCCAAGGACAACTGAGTGGTATTGTCTGTACCAAAACCCTCTGTTGTGCCACCATTGGTCGTGCATGGGGTCATCCTTGTGAGATGTGTCCTGCTCAGCCTCATCCCTGTCGCCGTGGTTTCATCCCCAACATTCGCAGTGGTGCTTGTCAAGGTAAGCACCTTCAGTGTTTATCGAACTTACCGATAGGTTAAGTTCAAATTTCCTTCTATGAATTTTAGATGTTAGCTTTGGTTTCACACCCAAACTTGATTTTCTCTTTCTCTCGAAGATGATCTCTATGCATTCACTTCACTTTAACACTATCCCCACTGCTAGAAGCTAAGGCACAGGAGCTTACAGGAGCCTATGTCTGTCTGATGCTGCTGCAAGTGCAAAGCCTATGCACAGGGTGGGACAGTAAATACAGACCCAGTGTACACAGATAATCAGGGACAGTAAATACAGAACCAGTGTACACGGGTAATCAGGCACAGTAAATACAGAACCAGTGTACACGGGTAATCAGGGACAGTAAATACAGAACCAGTGTACGGGTAATCAGGCACAGTAAATACAGAACCAGTGTACACAGGTAATCAGAGACAGGAAATACAGACCCAGTGTACAGGGTAATCAGGGACAGTAAATACAGAC
>NC_063360.1:14452041-14466421 GCF_021869965.1 Rhincodon typus | reverse complement strand
AGTGTACACAGGTAATCAGGGACAGTAAATACAGACCCAGTGTACACAGAGTTAATCAGGGCCCTTAATTAATTTGAGGTGCTGGAAATACAGAGTCTGTGCACAAGGATAAAGCAGGAAAGTGAAGTTGAGATTAATTTGTTCAGCCATGATCTCACTGAATTGCAGAGCAGGCTTGATGGGCCAAAAGGCCTGTTTCTGCTTCTTAAGTCTTAATCCTAAATCTTTCAGGTAATTGTAGATCAGGGTTTGAAATACCATGACTGTAAGTCTGCTGCCACAGGTGTCCTCAGCCTGTGTTGAGATTGGCGAACCCCAGAACATACTTCCGGCTTCAACAATGAGTTAAAGGTGACCTGTTTTCTTCGGCAGATGTGGATGAGTGTCAGGCAATCCCAGGCCTGTGTCAAGGAGGAAACTGCATCAACACCGTGGGATCCTATGAATGCAAATGTCCAGCTGGGCACAAACAGAGTGAGAACACGCAGAAGTGTGAAGGTAGGTGAAACTTGCTGTGACAAATGCATGTGTTCCACTCTCTGTTGCTGTGAATGTCTCAGTCTATCCATTTAATTACCCTTCCTAGAGCATGTGGGATTAAGGAGATAATTTGCTGTTTACATGCTGAGGGCTACCACCAGATCTTCTTTGGTGAAGGCAGATCTCCTTACTCATTAAATATCCTCACCATACTCTTGCCTTCATCGTAAATCCACTTTTTGGTTCCTAATCAACCACACACCCCATTTTACCAACATTTTGCCCTTTAAATACTGAGAGAAGACTTTGGGATTTCCTTTACCAACACAGACTCCTGGGCTCGAGGTGGAGCCCAGCACAGACTCCCTGTTTCAGAAAGATTGTAATGCTGAACTTTTACCTTCATTTCTTTATTTCTCTAATTTATGCCTAGGATTTTGTACCCAGATGTCTTTGTACCTAGCTTTACAAGGACTGTGATGCTTATCTTTTAACTTTACTTTCTTCATTTTTCAAAGTTATACCTGAGAATTTGTACTGAGGTAACTTTGTATCTGAGATGGTGCCAGGAATGGCGACTTTGTACAATTTTTGTTGTTCTGATGTATCCCCGTATTTGAATACAATAAGCCTAATTTAAATTTAAATTCAAATTCTAATTCTGATTTCTGTTAGCTTATCTGATTCTTTTTCTATTCTGTCTTTATTTGTCTTATTTGCTTTCTCAATTCCCCACCTTTTACATTCAGAGAGCTTTCCTAGTTTTATTTATCCACCTTACACTTTTGTTTCTTCATCTTAATCTCGACCTTTTTCTTCATCGTTAGGAACCATGTCAACAATGTCTCCTTCTTGGTTGGACTGGAAACAAAACTGCTTTTTAAAAAATCATCCTGAGCACATTATCGGAACTCTTATCCCTTTCTGCCTTTCTCATCAGTTACTACCCCAGTCTATGTTTGGATAATTAAAGTCCCCCAATTACTCTGTATTTCTTGCAGTCTCTGTACTTTACTTGCAAATTTGGACTTTGATTCTTCCCCATTAGTTGCTGGTCAAGGACTGCACTGAGTAATGACATGAACTATCTTTGTTCCCCAACTCTAGCCAAATTGAATTTGTCTTTGACCCCTCTGGGACATCCTCACTTTTCAGCACTGCGATGTTCTCCTCAGTCAATTCTTCGTCTCTTTTCTAATATTCCTGTTACACATTGGTCCACGGTTTCAGCTCTCTCTTAGGCATATGTGCAGAATCAGGAAATCTCCCAACTCATTGTGCCTGCCTCAGGTCAAATAACTTTGAATAATGGGATCTTTCTTCTTAGTGGAGTTGGGGAAGGGGAGGTGGTGGGCATTGACTAGAGTTGATCCTACTGGCCCTGGAAACAGCTAAAGGCACTGCCAAGTCATGAGGCTGATGAGTTAAAAGGCCCACATTGGTGATCTGGGAATTTGTTCATGATGGGTGACTAAATAATAGGGCCTTTAACTCTCAACCCACTGTTATTCTTCATGACCCTTCCATGCCAACACTGGCTCTACCCACTTTCATGCCTCCTCATAAGCTCCCATGCCAACTCATGCCCCTCCACCTTCCTCAGTAGTATGTCATGCCTTCTATATCAGACTGTTCCCAAATTCATTCCCGTGTCTTCTTATAAACCTGTGCCAACTTAGTGCCAAATCATGCCAACACATGATCCTCACACAATCTATGTAAAAGTACAAAACCTGGATAATATTTAGGCCTAAGCTGATAATCGGCAAGGATCATTCACGTCACACAAGTGCCAGGTAATAACCAAGAGAGAATTTAATAATTGCTGCTTGACCTTCCAAAGCATTAATATGCCAAAGCCTAAATAACCTCACTATCAACTTCTGGAGGGTTATCATTGATCAGAAACTGGACTGGACTAGCCACATAAATACAGTAAATTTAACAGCAGGTCAGAGGTTCGACGTCCTACAGTGAGTAACTCAACTCCTGACTCCCCAAAGCCTGTCCAACATTTATAAGGCACAAGTCAGGAGTCTGATAGAATACCCCCCACTTACCAGGATGAGAGCAGCTCCAACAACACTGAAGAAGTTTGACATCACCCTGGACAAAGCAGTCCCCTTGTTTGGTGCTGCACCTGCAAACATTAACTCTCCTCAATATGGAGACAAAGTGAAATTTGTCTTTCTGTTGTTTCATTTTGGGTTTGTCACTCATAGCTGTTACTACTTCTGACTTGCTAGATTTCTGTCTACTGAAAGAGTATTTTGGGTGTGGAATGGACTGTACTACTTTCCATGTGTTCAGTTGGTATATTTCTCCACTGAAGGATTGCCTTCATACAAGTCTTTGCAGAATTTGCCTCAGTTTTTTCTGGAGATTTTCACAGCCATGTCTACGTTCTACAAAATCACTGTTAACATTGACATCAGCTGATCGAACTTCCAGTAGTCAGAATAGTAGCAAATGGTGACAAGACAATTAGTTCCTGGGATAGTGAAGTGGTTTCCTCCATGGTCTATTAGGGAAGTCACAAACAGCTCCTTAGCTTACCAGTCATTACAAACACAGAACTGGTTAATGTAGTCCTTAATCTCCTTGGTTATATGTGGCCAGTAGAGCAATTCACTTACTTTCCTCAGACTAGACTCAATTCCTTGATGGCTAGTATGGACATGCTTTACTGCGAATTCTCAATCTCCATAAAATATTGGCTTATTTCCTTGTACAAATGCAGTGCTGGGATTTCACATCATCTCTATTCTACATCACTACTTCCTACAGCACTGGAAGCATTTCTTCCTGTTGTATAGTTTGCTTGATTTAAGCAGGACACTTGTCTTTCCGATTCAGTGCCTCTGCTGAGTTGATTTTGCTTGCTGTTATTGATTCTGGAAGATTTTTTTAAAAATTCATTCATGGAATGAGTGCATTGCTAGCTAGGCCAGCATTTAATGCTCACCCCTAATTGCCCAGAAATCAGAATCAACCATATTGCTATGGTTCTGGGGTCAAATGCGAGACCAGGTAAGGATGGCAGGTTTCCTTCCCTAAAGGACATTAGTGACCTAGATGGGTTTTACAGCAATTGGCGGTGTTTGTATGGTCACCATTAGGCTAGCTTTTTATTTTAGATGTTTATTGGATTCAGATAATGCCATCTGCCATGGTGAGATTCAAACCCTGGTCCCCAGAACATTAGCCTGGGGTCCTGGATTATTTGTTCAGTGACATTGCCATTATGCCACTACCTCCCCATTTTACTCTCTGTCTTAGTGTCCTCAACTGTCTTCATAGGGACTGCTGCTCTTAGCAGTATGTCAACAAGCTACAAAAACAGAAGTTGCTAGAAAAGCTCAGCAGGTGTGGCAGCACCTGCGAAGAGAAAATCAGAATTAACATTTTGGTCCGGTGACCCTTCCTCAGAACAGGTCAACAAGCTACATTTGTTCTCATTGATTGTATGTCATATCCAGATGCAAACAAAGTAACATTCTTTGCAGACACTTTGAAGCAGATAGAAGTGGTTTGAGAAATATATTTTGAAGTGGCTGAGGTTGTCACTTTGTCTCCCTCAAGCAGGTATTGATTTAAATGTTCACAAGCAAAGACAATAACCAGGTACTCCTTCTCTATCTGAGCGTAGAACAATTCCGTTTGCATTAACACAGAGCCATATGCAACTGGTTGTCCTGTCTGCATAATAACTGCTCTAAGTCCTATCCCAATGGTATCACACTGCAAGGTGCCTTCATCATTGACATTGTAGTATCTCAGCCCTGGCATTTTCATTTCTAATTGCTTGATTCTATGGAAGATGCTTTTGTGCTGTGTCCCAATACCACTGCTCATCCTTAGCAATGAGGTTGAGTCGACATTATTCTTTGGAAAATTAAGCCAAAGAACTACTGTTTTAGCATCTTTAAAGGATCTTTAAGATCCTTTCAGGAAGTCTGTCAGAACCTTGGGACTTGTCAGCTTTTCATTCAATAATTTTCTCAATACTAACTCCCAGGTAAATCAAACTATTTTGAGTTAAGAACATAAGAACATAAGAACGAGGAGCAGGAGTAGGCCATCTGGCCCCTCGAACCTGCCCCGCCATTTAATAAGATCATGGCTGATCTTTGAGACTCAGCTCTACTTACCCACCCACTCACCATAACCCTTAATTCCTTTACTGTTCAAAAATTTATCTAGCCTTGCCTTAAACACATTCAGTGAGGTAGCTTCAACTGCTTCACTGGACAGGGAATTCCACAGATTCACAACCCTTTGGGTGAAGAAGTTCCTCCTGACCTCAGTCCTACATCCGCTTCCCTTTATTTTGAGGCGATGCCCTCTAGTCCTAGTTTCAACTACGAGCGGAAACAACCTCCCTGCCTCCACTTTATCTATTCCCTTCATAATCTTATATGTTTCTATAAGATCTCCCCTCATTCTTCTGAATTCCAATGAGTATAATCCCAGTCTACTCAGTCTGTCCTCATAATCCAACCCTCTCAACTCTGGAATCAACCAAGTGAATCTTCTCTGCACCCCCTCCAGTGCTAGTATGTCCCTTCTCAAGTAAGGAGACCAAAACTGCACACGTACTCCAGGTGTGGCGTCACCAGGACCCTATACAGCTGCAGCATAGCCTCCCTGTTTTTAAACTCCATCCCTCAAGCAATGGCAGACAAAATTCCATTTGCCTTTTTAATTACCTGCTGCACCTGCAATCCTACTTTTAGCGATTCATACACAAGGACATCCAAGTCCCTCTGCACAGCAGCGTGCTGCAATTTTTTACCATTTAAAACATAGTCCATTTTTCTGTTATTCCTACCAAAATGGATGACCTCACACTTATCAACATTGTACTCCATCTGCCAGCCCTTTGCCCACTCACTTAGACTATCTATATCCCTCTGCAGACTCTCAGTGTCTTCTACACACTTTGCTCTACCACTCACCTTAGTGTCATCTGCAAATTTTGACACACGACACTTAGTCCCCAACTCCAAATCATCTATGTAAATTGTAAACAATTGCGGTCCCAACACTGATCCCTGAGGTACACCACTAGCCATTGACCACCAACCAGAAAAACACCCATTTGCTTTCTACTGGTCAACCAATCCTCTATCCGTGCCAATACATTACCTGTAATACCGTGCAACTTTATCTTATGTAGCAGCCTTTGGTGTGGCACCTTGTCAAATGCCTTCTGGAAATCCAGATACACCACGTCCACAGGTTCCCCATTGTCCACCATGCAAGTAATGTCCTCAAAGAATTCCACCAAATTAGTTAAACATGACCTACCCTTCATGAACCCATGCTGGGTGTTCCCAATGGGACAATTTATATCCAGATGTCTTGCTATTTCTTCCTTAATGATAGATTCAAGCATTTTCCCCACTACCGAAGTTAAGCTAACTGGCCTATAGTTACCTGCTTTTTGTCTACTTCCTTTTTTAAACAGTGGCGTCACATTGGCTGTTTTCCAATCTGCGGGAACCACCCCAGAGTCCAGTGAATTTTGGTAAATAATTACTAGTGCATTTGCTATTTCCCCCATCATCTCTTTTAGTACCCTAGGATGCATTTCATCAGGGCCAGGAGACTTGTCTACCTTTAGCCCCATTAGCTTGCCCAGCACTGCCTCCTTAGTGATAATGATAGTTTCTAGGTCCTTACCTGCTATAACCTTCTTGCCATTAGTTTTTGGCATGTTATTTGTGTTTTCCACTGTGAAGACCGACACGAAATAACTGTTTAATGTCTCGGCTATATCCTCATTCCCAGTAATTAAATTGGCCTTCTCATCCTCTAAAGGACCAATGTTCACCTTCGCCACTCTTTTACGATTTACATATTTATAGAAACTTTTGCTGCCTGTTTTTATATTCTGAGCTAGTTTACTCTCATAATCTATCTTACTTTTCTTTATAACTTTTTTTGTGGCTTTCTGTTGGCCTTTAAAGATTTCCCAGTCTACTAGTTTCCCACTACTCTTTGCTTTTTTGTATGTTTTTTTTTCAATCTGATACTTTCCTTTATTTCCTTAGACATCCATGGCTGGCTGTCTCTTTTCCTACAGTTCTTACTTATCACTGGAGTATACTTCTACTGAGCACTGTGAAAAATCGTTTTGAAAGTCCTTCACTGTTCCTCAATTGACCCACCATAAAGCTTTTGCTCCCATTCTGCCTTAGCTAACTCCTCCCTCATTCCTTCATAGTCTCCTTTGTTTAAGCACAGGACATAGGTACTGGATTTAACCTTCTCATGCTCCATCTGTATTTTAAATTCGACCATACCATCGCTCCTTCCGAGAGGATCCCTAACTGTGAGATCATTAATTATTCCTGTCTCATTACACAGGACTAGATCTAGGATAGCTTGCTCCCTCGTAGGTTCCATTGCATATTGTTCAAGGAAATTATTGCGGATGCATTCTATAAACCCCTCCTCAAGGCTGCCATGACCGACCTGGTTTGACCAATTGATATGTAGATTAAAATCCCCCATGATAATTGCTGTACCATTTTTACATGCATTAGCTATTTCTATGTTTATTGCCTGCCTCACCACGATGTCATTATTTGGTGGCCTTTCGACCACACCTATCAGTGATTTCTTCTCCCTGCTATTCCTAATTTCCACCCAAATGGATTCGACATTTTGTTCAGTCGAACCTATATCATCTCTCACTACCGCCCTGATAACATCCTTAAAAATCAGAGCAACACCACCTCCCTTATCTTCCTGTCTATCTTTCCGAACAGTTTGATACCCCTGGATATTTAACTTCCAGTCATGACCATTCTGTAACCATGTCTCTGTAATGGCCACTAAATCATACCCATTTGCCATGATTTGCACCGTCAACTCATCCACCTTGTTTCGAATGCTCTGAGCATTCAGATAAAGTGCCCTTATGCCAGTTTTTGCACCTTCTTTTTGGGTCCTATTACCTCCATTACTAACAACTCTTGAGTTCTCCTTCCCTTTAACTTTTTTCTTAATTTTCAATGGAGTTGAATCTTCCTTGTCACCTGCTAACCTGCTGCTTTGCCTTACATTAATTGTTATTTTCCCTCTATGCTCACTTCTCCCTTCCCCCCTACTTACTAGTTTAATGTCCTATTAACCACCCTACTTACCCTTTTCGCCAGAACACTAGACCCGGCCCTGTTCAGGTGGAGTCCATCCCAGCGGTATAGGTCCCTCCTGTCCCAGAACTGATGCCAGCGCCCCATGAAAAGGGGCACCCTCTCCTTTATATCCTCATTAACAATTAATTTCGGGATGTTATTTGTGACCTCTACCATGTTGACAGATGCAAAATAGCTGTACAATTCATTTGCCATCTAATTATTTCCATTATTAATACCCAGAATCCTCTCTGGAGGACCATCACTCACATTATTTATTCATTTCCATTTCAAATACCTGTGCTCTTATGATCTGTTTTTATATTTCTAGCTTTTTCTTATTACCCGTTAATTTCTCCCTAAGATTATTAATCTTAATCATTCTTTGCTGTTCTTTATATTCTGTCACATCTTCTGGCGTGTCACCTATCTTTGTAGAATTATGCAATTTCTTTTATTTTGGTCTATCTTAAATGAGCTTAGTTAGCCACAGATACTGCAAACTTCCTGTAGAATTATTCTTCCTCAATTGTATGCCCCTTTTCTGAGTACATCTAAAATATCTCCTTAAACGTCAACCACTGTATCTGTACTGACCTATTCCACATTCTCATTTCCCAGTTCACTAAGGCTAGCTCTAACATCATACCCTCATAATTGCCCTTATTTAAATTTGAAACACTAATCTTAGATCCACTGTT
This sequence comes from Rhincodon typus, assembly GCF_021869965.1. Classification (NCBI taxonomy): domain Eukaryota; kingdom Metazoa; phylum Chordata; class Chondrichthyes; order Orectolobiformes; family Rhincodontidae; genus Rhincodon; species Rhincodon typus. The sequence goes on along the minus strand of NC_063360.1, from coordinate 14,458,095 downwards.
CTCTGCCTCAAACTGATCATGTGATCATCACTATCTAGGTATGCCCTCACTATGAGATTATTCATTAATCATGTCTCACTGTACACATTTTCAGATGTAGAACAGCTTGCTCTCATTTGGCTCCAGGAAATGCTGCTCCCAAAAATACTTATCATCCAGACTACCTTTTCCAATCTGATTTGTCCAGTTTCTATGTACATTAAAATCACCCAAGATTATCAACATACCATTCTGACAGACCCCCACGATATATACAGTATAACCTGTCCTGCTGTGTGGTTAATGTTCGGGAATCTATATGCCACTACCACAAGCAACTTCTTATTTTTACTACTTCTCATCTCTACTCAAATCTTGAACTTCAGAACAACAGTAATCTCTCTCTATTGTGTCAGTGTCATCCTCAATTAACAGAACTATCCATTCACGTTTTCCTAGCTTCACTTCATTTCTAAATGTCACGTACCCTTAAATATTCAGGTAAAATAAAACAAGAACCGCAGGTGCTGGTGATCTGAAATAAAAGTCACTGGATTTGAAACATTAACTCTGCTTTCTTCCCAGAGATTCTGCCAGACCTGCTGAGTTTCTCCAGCAATTTCTGTTTTCATTTCTTGAATTATTCAGATCCCAATCTTGGTTTATTTGCAGCCATGTCTTTGTAATGGCTACCAGATTGTACATATTTATTTCTAGTTATGCTGTCAGTTCATCTGTGTGTTACAGTGCTACATGTGTTCAAATATAGAGCCTTTCATTCTGTCTTTTTGCTATTTTTATAAGCTCTCAACTTACCTGCTGATGGACTCTTAGAATTGCACACTTGGGATGCTCTGATCTTCATTTCCTTTGCCTTTGCTTGCGCTTTTGCATTGTCTTCTCTCAACAATTTAATACATCTTCTCAAACCTGATTCTTTGTCTCCACTATCTAGTTTGAAATGCTCTTGACCACCCTTGTTACACAACCTGCCAGAACACTGTTTCCAGTTCCCAGGGTTCAGGGCATGGTTCAGATGAAGTCTGAATGGTACAGCCCCCCACTACTGGTACCAGTGCTCCATGAATCAAAACTCAATCTCTCCTAAACCAAAAGAAAACCCAGAACTTGTCAGAGAAGCTCAACAGATGTGGCAGCATCTGTGGAGAGAACATTTCGAGTCCTGTGACCCTTTTTGTCAGAACTTGTAACGTTAACTCTGTTTTGTCTCCTCTGAAGCCGAAGGACCTGCTGAGTTTCTCCAGCACTTTCTGTTTTTTCATATTGTTTCAGATATCCAGCTTCCTTTGTTTTATTCCCCTGCATCAATCTTTGAGCCACATGTTTAAAACTCCAATGTAATTTACCTCATGCCTTTGTTTGTGGCTCAGGTAGGAAGCTCAAAATTGATCATGGAGTGAACTGAGTTGGCTGGAAACTTGCATCTGTGATGTTGGGGACATCAGGAGGTGGCCTAGATGAATCACTTCTGACTGAAGTTGGTTGCAAATGCTTCAGCTTTCTCTTGTACACCAACATAGTAAGAGGTTCCACATCATTGAGGAAATGGGGATATTTGAGGACCCTACCCCTTCCGTCAGTTGTTTCATTATCCACCAACATTCACAGCTAGATGTGGCAAGACTTTGTACATTAGATTTATTCTGTTCTGGATACTGATGGGGAGAGGGTTGGCCCCTTAGGTTAGAGCAGCAGCCAGAGCAGTGGCACCACGCTGGCCCTGCTGTACTGAAGGGAGGGACAAAGCAAAGCAGAGCAATAGTAATTGGAGATTCGATAGTCAGGTACTTCAGTGGCTGTGAGAGAGACTGCAGGAAGGTATGTTGCCTCCCCAGTGCCAAGGTCATGGATGTCTATGGCAGGTACAAGGCATCCTGAAATAAGAGAGGTCATTGTCCATATTGGCACAAATGACATAGGTAGGAAGAATGGCAAGGTCCTGCAAAGACAATTCAGTAGTAAACTAAAACGCAGGACCTCTAGAGTAGTAATCTCAGGATTACTGCCCATACCACGTGCTACTGAGGCTAGGAACAGAGACAGAGAACGCGTGGCTGAAGAGCTGGTGTAGCGGGGAGGGCTTCAGATATGTGCACTATTGGGATGTGTGTCAGGGAAGGTGGGACCTGTACAAAAAGTACGGGTTGCACCTAAACTGGAGAGGCACCAATATCCTGGCAGGGAGGTTTAATAGTGCTGCTTAAGAGGGTTTAAATTTGGGTGGCAAGTGGGTGGGAACCAGAGCAGCAGTTCAGTAAGTATAGAGACTGGGGAAGAGCTTGAGTCTAAGGCAAATATAGCTAAGATGAAGAGCAGCCAGGGAGAGGTTGCTGAGCTTAGCAGAACTGGAGGCTTGGATTGTATTTGTTTCAATGCACGAAGTATAACAGGTAAGACGGATGAATTTAGAGCCTGGATTGATGCATGCAATTGTGATGTTGTTGCTATCAGAGTCATGGTTGAAAGAGGGACAGGATTGGCAGCTAATGTTCCATTAATGTTCTAACATATCAATATGTTAGACGAGACAGAGGAAGAAGCAAAAAAGTTGGGAGAGTTGCATGACTGGTTAGGGAGCATATCACAGTTGTATAGAGGGAGGACACCCTAGAGGGATCTTGCAGTGAGGCATTATGGGTAGATCTCAGGAATAGGAAGGCTGCCATCACAGTGCTGGGATTGTATTGCAGTCCTCCCGGCTGCCAGCGGGAGATAGAGGAAAAGATACTTAGGTCAGATTCTGGAAAGATGTGAAAATAACAGTGTTGTTGTGGTGAGTGATTTTAATTTCCCCCGATTGACTGGGACTCCCTTAATGCTGGAATGTTGGATGGGGAGCAATTTGTTAGGTGTATCTAACTTTTTGAAACAGTGCGTGGATAGTCCAACAGGAAGGAGGCCATACTGGACCTGGTATTGGGAAATGAACCTGGCCAGGTGTCAAAGTTTCAATGCAGGAGCATTTTGGGAATAGTGATCATAATACCATAAGTTTTCAGGTGCTTATGGATAAGGACAAGAGTGGACCTCAGATGAAGATGTTAATATGGGAGAAGGCCAACTATAACCGAATTAGGCAAGAATTGGAGAGTGCGGATTGGGAGGAGCTGTTTGAGGGTAAATCCACATCTGACATTTGGGAGTCTTTTAAGGACCAGTTGATTAAAGTGCAGCACAGGCACGTTCCTGTGAAAATGAAGGACAGTAATGGCAGGAATTTGGAACCTTAGATGACAGGGGAAATTATCAGCTTAGTCAAAAAAATGGAAGCATACCTAAGATCTAGGCAACTAGAAACAGACAAAGTCCTTGAAGAATATAGAGCAAGTAGGAAGGAGCTCAAACAGGAACTTAAGAGGGCTAAAAGGGGCTATAAAATGTCCCTGGCCAGCAGTGTTAAAGAGAATACCAAAGCATTTTATACATATATTAGGACTCTCAACGTTAAAGGAAGCAGGTTATGTGTGGAGCCAGAGGAAATGGGTAAGATTCTTAATGAGTACTTTACATCAGTATTCACCAAAGAAAGGAACGTGAGGGATACTGAGGTTAGGGAAAGGTATGTGAATACTCTGGGGTAGGTCAACATAATAAAGGAGGAAGTGTTGGGTGTCTTGAAATACATTAACATAGACAAGTCCCCAGGGTCAGACGTTATCTGTAGGAGACACGGGAGGATATAGCTGGGACTTTAACAGATAACAAGGTGTAAAGCTGGATGAACACAGCAGGTCAAGCAGCATCAGAGGAGCAGGAAGGCTGATGTTTCGGGCCTAGACCCTTCATCAGAAATGGGGGAGGGGAAGGGGGTTCTGAAATAAATAGGGAGAGAGGGAGAGGCGGATAGAAGATGGATAGAGGAGAAGATAGGTGGAGAGGAAACAGACAGGTCAAAGAGGCGGGGATGGAGCCAGTAAAGGTGAGTGTAGGTGGGGAGGTAGGGAGGAGATAGGTCAGTCCAGGGAGGACGGACAGGTCAAGGGAGCGGGATGAGATTAGTAGGTAGGAGATGGGGGTGGGGCTTGAGGTGGGAGGAAGGACAGGTTAGGGAGGCGGTGACGAGCTGGGCTGGTTTTGGGATGCGGTAGGGGGAGGGGAGATTTTGAGGCTTGTGAAATCCTCCTACCCTTCTTCGACCTCTTCATCTCCAACTGCCGTCATGACATCAATCACCTCAACCTCTCCACCCCTCTCACCCACTCCAACCTCTCCCCCGCAGAACGTGCAGCCCTCCGCTCCAATCCCAACCTCACCATAAAACCTGCGGACAAGGGAGGTGCAGTTGTAGTATGGCGCACTGACCTCTACATCGCCGAGGCCTGATGCCAGTTCTCCTACTACCCCCTTGATCATGACCCCACCCCCGAGCACCAAACCATCATCTCCCAAACCGTCCACAACCTCATCACCTCAGGTCACCTCCCACCCACGGCCTCCAACCTCATCGTTCCCCAACCCCACACCGCCCGCTTCTATCTCCTTCCCAAAATCCACAAACCTGACTGCCCTGGTCGACCCATTGTCTCCGCCTGCTCCTGCCCCACCGATCTTATCTCCACCTATCTCGACTCCATTTTCTCCCCCTTGGTCCAGGAACTCCCTACCTACGTCCGCGACACCACCCACGCCCTCCACTTCCTCCAGAACTTCCAATTCCCCGGTCCCCAATACCTCATCTTTACCATGGACGTCCAGTCCCTATATACCTGCATTCTCCATACAGATGGCCTAAAGGCCCTCCGCTTCTTCCTGTCCCGCAGGCCCAACCAGTCCCCCTCGACTGACACCCTCATCTGCTTAGCCGAACTCGTCCTCACCCTCAACAACTTCTCTTTCAATTCCTCCCACATCCTACAGACAAAGGGGGTGGCCATGGGTACCCGCATGGGCCCAAGCTATGCCTGCCTCTTTGTAGGTTACGTGGAACAATCCCTGTTCCGTACCTACACTGGCCCTAAACCCCACCTCTTCCTCCGGTACATTGATGACTGTATCGGCGCCACCTCGTGCTCCCACGAGGAGCTCAAACAGTTCATCCACTTCACCAACACCTTCCACCCCAACCTTAAGTTCACCTGGACCATCTCTAACACCTCTCTCACCTTCCTGGACCTCTCCGTCTCCATCCCTGGCAACCACCTAGAAACCGATATCCATTTCAAGCCCACCGACTCCCACAGCTACCTAGAATACACCTCCTCCCACCCACCTTCCTGCAAAAATGCCATCCCCTATTCCCAACTCCTTCGCCTCCGCCGCATCTGCTCCCAGGATGAGGCATTCCACTCCTGTACATCTCAGATGTCCTCGTTTTTCAAGGACCGCAACTTCCCCCCCTCAGTGGTCGAGAACGCCCTCGACCGTGTCTCCCACATTTCCCGCAACTCATCCCTCACACCCCACCCCGCAATAACAACCAAAAAAGAATCCCCCTCGTCCTCACGTACCAACCCACCAACGCATCATCGTCCGACACTTCCGCCATCTGCAATCTGACGCCACCACCAAAGACATTTTTCCCTCCCCACCCTTATCTGCTTTCCGGAGGGGCGACTCTCTCCGTGACTCCCTTGTATGCTCCACACTCCCCTCCAGCCCCACCACACCCGGCACTTTTCCCTGCAACCGCAGGAAGTGCTACAGCTGCCCCCACACCTCCTCCCTCACCCCCATCGCAGGCCCCAAGAAGACTTTCCACATCAAGCAGATGTTCACCTGCACATCTGCTAATGTGGTATACTGCATCCGCTGTACCAGTTGTGGCCTCCTCTACATTGGGGATACCAAGCGGAGGCTTGGGGACCGCTTTGCAGAACACCTACGATCGGTTCGCACTAAACAACTGCACCTCCCAGTCGCGAACCATTTCAACTCCCCCTCCCATTCCTCAGACGACATGTCCATCCTGGGCCTCCTGCAGTGCCACAACGATGCCACCCGAAGGTTGCAGGAACAGCAACTCATATTCCGCTTGGGAACCCTGCAGCCCAATGGTATCAATGTGGATTTCACAAGCTTCAAAATCTCCCCTCCCCCTACCGCATCCCAAAACCA
>NC_063360.1:14417095-14451941 GCF_021869965.1 Rhincodon typus | reverse complement strand
TGCCTTCCTCCCACCTATCCCCTCCTCCCACCTCAAGCCGCACCCCCATCTCCTATCTACTAACCTCATCCCGCCCCCTTGACCTGTCTCCCTGGACTGACCTATCTCGTCCCTACCTCCCCACCTACACTCACCTTTACTGGCTCCATCCCCGCCTCTTTGACCTGTTTGTTTCCTCTCCACCTATCCTCTCCTCTATCCATCTTCTATCCGCCTCCCACTCTCTCCCTATTTATTTCAGAACCCCCTTCCCCTCCCCCATTTCTGAAGAAGGGTCTAGGCCCGAAACGTCAGCTTTCCTGTTCCTCTGATGCTGCTTGGCCTGCTGTGTTCGTCCAGCTTTACACCTTGTTATCTCAGATTTTCCAGCATCTGCAGTTCCTGCTATCTCTGATACAACTTTAACAGATATCTTTGCATCCGCTTTAACCTTTAGCCGAGGACTGGAGAATGACCAATGTTGATCATTTGTTTAAGAAGGGAAATTGAGATAATCCTGGTAATTACAGGCCAGCGAACCTGATGTCGGTGGTGGAGATGTTGTTGGAGAAGACACTGAGATAATGGATTTATTCACATTTCGAAGCGAATGGAATTGTTAGTGATCGACAGCATGAGGAAGGTCTTGTCTCACCAACTTGATTGACTTTTTTGAGGAGGTGACATGAATGATCGATGAGGGATGGGCAGCGGATGTTGTCTACTTGAACTTTAGTAAGGCATTTGATAAGGCACATCATAGCAGGCTGGTATAGAAGGTAGAGTCTCATGGGATCCAGGGTGAGCTGGCTAAATGGACAAAACTGGCTTGATCATAGAAGACAGAGAGTAGCAGTGAAAGGGTGCTTTTCAGAATGGAGATCAGTAACTAGTGGTGTTTGCAGCGGATCAGTGCTGTGACATTTGTTGTCTGTAATATATATAAATGATCTAGAGGAAAATATAAGTGGTCTAATTAGTAAGTTTGTGGATGACACCAAAATTGGCAGAGTTGCAGATAGTGAGGAGGATTGTCAAAGGATATAGCAGGATATAGATCAATTGCAGATTTGGGCAGAAAAATGGCAGATGGAGTTTAATCTGAACAAATGTGAGATGATGCACTTTGGAAGATCAAATTCAGGGGCGAATTATACAATGAATGACTGAACTGTTAGGAGCATTGACATACAGAGGAATCTTGGTGTACAGGTCCACAGATCCCTGGAAGTGACAGCACAGGTGGGTGAGGTGGTCAAAAAGGCAGACAGAATGCTTGCGTTCACTGGCCAGGGCATTAAATATTAAAATTGGCAAGTCATGTTACATCTGTACAAAACTTTAGTTAAGCCATGTTTGGAACATTGCATGCAGTTCTGGTTGCCACACCACCAGAAGAACGTGGAAGCTTTGGAGAGGGAGCAGAGAAGGTTTACCAGGATGTTGTCTGGTCTGGAGGGTTTTAGTTATGAGGAGAGATTGGATAAACTTGGATTGTTTTTGCTGGAAAGACAGAAGCTGATGAGGTTGGTTGGCTCACCGAGCTGGTTTGTTGTTCCGCAGACGTTTCGTTACCGTGCTGGGTAACATCCTCAGTGCAGCCTCTGATGAAGCGTCGGTGTGTTTTCCCACCTGGTTTTTAAACTCTGGGGTCCGTTGCGATGGATTGCCTCACTTCTGGCTTTCCTCCGTAGTGGAATGTATATGGGGTCGAGTTCAATGTGTTTATTAATAGCATGCTTCATGGAGTGCCATGCTTCCAGGAATTCTCGTGCTTGTCTCTGCGTAGCCTGTCCCAGGATCTTGGTGTTGTCCCAGTCGAAGTCGTGGTTCTCCTTGACCATTTGGATTGAGATGAGTGAGTATTGGCTGGGATCCTGGGACAGGCTAGGCAGAGACAAGCACAAGAACGTGTAGTGGTTGAAATGAGGTCAGCCAGGTGGACCTGATAGAATATGAATGCTGTGATTGGGGCTGTTACCCTGGTCCAATCTGGAGCCCTGGCTGATGGATATAAACAGGAGTGTCAGAGGTCGTGTTCATTCTGAGGGCTGGCCCTGAGGAAAGAGGACCAGTGTCAAGAATTATGCACGTGTAAATAAAGAGTGACTTGGTGATGGGATACTGGCCTCAATAGAGTGATTTCAGAATGTTTTCCTTTGTCAGTCATACCCTTCCCCCTAACCCCAACCCCACCCCACCTTTCAATCTGCTTCATTTGGCCCAGTCCCCCGACTTCTTCTAATTCAAGATTAGAGCAACAGCAATAATTTGCATTCATGTGGCGCCTTTAATATAATAAAGTCTTCCAAGGCACTTCACAGGCATTTTATATAACAAATGTTTGACACTGAGCCACATGGAGAAAACACAGAACATTTATGGCAAGGAGAGAGGCCATTCAACCAACTGTGCCTTGTAGGTAACAGCACTTCAATTACATACCTAAGTACTTTTTTAACCTTACATAAAAGGCAATAAGGGTTTCTGTTTCAACCACCCTTTTGGGCAATGAATTTCAGACAAAAATTTCTTCTCAACTCTCATTTTGTCTTCTGCTAACTACTTTAAAACTGTACACCCTCAGGAACCATGTCCATTTATTATCCACTCTATCTTGAACGCTCATCATTTTGTACACCTCAATGATAACTCAGCCTCCTCTGTTCCAAAGATCACAATCCCAGCCTATTTAATCATTGCTGAAGCTAAAATTCTCCATTTTTGGCAATATCCATATAAATCTCTTCTGTATTCCCTCTAATGCAATCATATTCCTCCTGTAATGCAGTGACCAGAACTGTATAGTATTCTGTCTGCAGTCTGACCAACATTTCATATGTTCTAGATTAAACAGCTTACTGATATATGTTACGCCTCAGCCATTAAAGGAAGTTTCCCTTGTGCCTTCTTAACCACCTATCCTTTTGCATTAATGGATCTGTGAACTTGCATTCATAGGTCCCTCTGCACTTCTCAGTATCTTATCATTTATTGTGTGTTCCCTTGCCTTGTTTGTCCTCCTCAAGTGTATTGTCTTAGACTTCCATGGATTGGAGCCTGGTCAAGAAGGTCGGATTTAAGGAATGTTTTAGGAAAAGAAAGAGAAGTGAAAGGTGTAGGGATGGAATTTCCATGTTTAAGGTCAATCATGCAACAACAAGCTTTTGAGATGCCCAAGAAACCACAGATACTTTGTGTGACTGGAAAAGATTGGATTGGAGGACATAGGGAACAGTGAGGCCAGAGAGGGATTTGAAAACAAGGATGAGTTTAAAGTTAGCATGTTGCTTAACTAGGAATAGGCACAGGTCAGCACAGGATTGATGAATTGACAGGATTTGGTGCAGTTAGCAGGCAAGTAGCAGACTTTTGGAGGACCTCAATTTTACAGATGGAAAAACATGGGAGGTTAGACAGGGGATATTGGGAGTCTAGAAATAAGACAGGCATACATGAGGTTTTCAGCAGCAATTTCACACTACAGATACTGATGGTGATAAAAGTACATGCAACTGCAGTGTACATGGACATGGTCTGAGCTATGATGTTGTCATGCCAACTGCACCACAGCCAGATCATTTGATGTAGGATCGTTGGCAGTGAGTGGTCATCATTGTATTAAGACTGGAACCTGATCACTGAAAGATTTGAGGATAAAAATAGCTGCTAAAAATGACTAGACATTTTACATATTAATTTGGATTCCATCCATTTCCAGTTTGATAATAATTATGTCATATATCTTTATAATTTAGAATGATAATTACACAGTCTGGAATGCTGTAAGTAGGCCAAGATCCTGTCATCAGCCATTTATCCGAAGTGCACAGGTTATTCAGTTGCAGCTGGATTATTTCTTTGCTGAGGAAGCAACGTTAGGAGGAGGCTTTCAACTGAGTGTAATTGTGCAACTCAAAACATTTAATCTTGCTCTCTTTTTGAAACGTGGTTCAATTTGGCTGCAGTGACAAAGGAGTTTGAGAGCCTGTGTGGGCCCTCAAGGTCAGGACAACAACAGGCTCAATTTGACAAGATCAAGATTTTATCATGTCCAGAAGCATGATGTGTTCACTGAGTTTGAGAGCCATGTTTTGTTACCACAGGGATTTCAGCAAGAAGTGGGGGTCTGTGAAACATAACCCCATAACAGTAAGTAGCCAGCAAACCATTGCCCAGCATAGACTACAGCAGTTCAAGGAGGCAACACACTACCATCTTCTCCAGTGCAGTTAGGGATGAGCAACAAATGCTGGCCTAGCCAGTGATGCCTACATCCCATTAAAAAAAGGATTTTAAAATTAAGACAGATACCCAGGGAGCTGTACTGCAACCAGCATCAAAGCCCAGTGAACTGTATTCAGCAGGAGTTAGTGCTCAGGGAACCGTACCCATTAAGACTCAAGAGCTGAGAAACCTTTAATCCACACACCATACCTCAACTATAGTCAGTGTCTTCCAGGAGGGGGAGGAGAGACTTTTACAGTTGAAGAATGGGCTGGTACAGCCCAAACTCATTATGACGTTCAAAATTCACGCACACAATTTGGAAGATGAAAACTCCAAATATGGTCAAATATGTTTCTTCATCAGGCCTGATGGTCTAGGGCCGAAACGTCGACTCTCCTACTCCTCTGATGCTGCCTGACCTGCTGTGTTCCACCAGCTGCACTCTGAATTGACTCCAGCATCTGCAGTCGTTGCTATCTTCAAATGTGTTTCCTAACTCTGAATGGCACATTGTGTGTCTGGCAACCTTTTGAAATTGTTCTTTTAGAATCAATGGATAGGACGCACCTACTCCGGGACTAGAAGCAAGTAAGAGATGGAGAATGATAGCCCTTTGGAGAAGGATGGGGAATGTGGATGTGAGGGAAGAGGCTGGATGCAAAACTCAAGGTAGCAATGTGGTGATAAGAGAGCAACATTTGGAGATGAAGAGCTTTTTTAAAAATTGTGGCTATGAGACGAGGTTAGGGAAACTTGAGAGTGAGAATTGAAAGTGGACAATTTGTCTAATGAAGGTAAATTTAGACAGAATTGGGCATGGTGGTGGTGGAAATAGTCGGAGGTACAGAAAGGATGACCATCGTAAAATGCAGAATTTTGGCAGAGCTTAGAAATGGGCAGAAAGAAAGAAAAGCAAAGTGATCCAAAGTATATGGCAACAGGCAAGCTACTGGATTGTAGCACAGGATATTCTTTTTCATTCACTCATTGGTTATTTTCCAAGTCCAAATATATCTATGTGCTAAAAAGGGCCAAATTAAGCAGGCTTTCTTGAGTTAAAGAAAAACTGAGTTTATTAGCTACCAAATATGGGAACAGTTAATGAAATGCAATACACATGCAAACAGATTAGAAATGAACTGAGTAACAAGATAACCATTACAAAGGTACATGATTCAGTCCCTGTGAAGATTAGATGGTAGAGCGTTTGAGCTGTTAAGTTGAATGATATCAGGTGAGTGATACCAGCTGATACTGTTGTTGGTAGTGAAGCAATTGATTTCGAGGTTCTTGGCTTTGAAAGTTTACTGATAGAAGCTTATTCTGTTTCCTTTTTAACAGTGACATTGCTGGCTTGTCTGGCTTATGGCAGTCAGAGCGATCAAGGATCTTTATATACCTGCAATACAAGTATATCTAATGGCTGTCCTCAAACTGTGACCTTCACAGCACACTAATACACACTATCACATCAGCCCACTAACATATGGAGACCGTAGGCTGCTGTAGGGTTTTTAATTGCTACTGTACATTACTGGAATAGTAAAACACGAGCCTGTCTACAACTTCAGATATATTCTACAGGAGATGGCTATGTATGAAGAGAGGTAGTCAGATCCTCATTATCTCTTTAACCAGTGCAGGTCATGGTCTAGTTTGTTTTGAATTGCATCTCTCTTTGAAGGATTGCTGTTTGATGTTCCCTTGATAGCTTTTCAGTTGTGAATTGGCTTCTCTCACAGACAGTATTTGAAATTGGATCTTCCGTCATCCTTTGGTTGCATGTCCATTTTTAAAAACTGTATGTTGTACTTAAAGGTTCTGTATGTTTATACATCCAGGGTTATGATCCATTACCATGATAATGGAAAGGTAGCCTCTGGAAACAGTATCTTCCAAATGGTGTTGTGAAAATAGTGACTTCATCAGATTCACTGTTTAAGTGTACCAGCCCATATCCATGTTTGGTGTCCAACTTGGAGAAGAATTTAGCTTCTGTGAACATGAGATTAAGTTACTTCAGTGCTGGATTCTTGTGTGGGTATCCCTTAAGAGAGAAGTTTAGACATCTCAGATCTTGACACACACTAATTGTACCATCCTTCGATAGTGCACGCATAAATGAACCACATCAGCCTCTGTGGTGATCCACATGGTGAATGATGCATTCCACAACATCCAGCTCATAGTATTTCTTGTACGTTGACATTGCATTTTCTAGGAGAGTCAACTGATGAATTGCACGTTCTCTGAGATACGAGACAGCATTGCTCTAAAGCCTCCTATGGCGTTAAACCTGTCCAGGTACAATTGTTATAAATCCTTGACCTACTCAATGTGAATATTCTTGGTCTTTTCAGCCACCATGGCTACCTTGGTGATCTCATGCATAGTCACAATGTTGAAAATTGTACATACAGATCTGTCCTTGTCCATCAGGTAAACTATTTGTAGTTTCCTTGCCAAATTGCAATAGCTGCATTGCATTGTTAGAGTTGCAAGGGATTGGTAATTTTTTTGTATCCAGTTAACTTAGTGGTTGCTGGCCAGCTCAGTCACTAGTGTTTTACTAAGTTACTCTTGGTGATGGGCATTGAATGACTGAATGAATGAATTTGAATGAATGATGTTTTTGTCACGTGTATTTTACAGTGAGAAAAACAGTAAAATACAGTGAAAAGCTTTTCCATGATCCAGCGCCATTTTGAATAGTCTTAGGAATGAGAAAACAAAAGAAAGTTTTAGTTCAAAGAGAGTCCGTTAGTTCTGAGCCTGCTCATCATCAACAACACCTGCAGCACCATCCCACCTCGCCGCTGCCTACACCGGACCCAACTCATGTTGAAGTCTCCACTCTGGGTGCCATCTTTCTCTGCTGGGTGGATTCTCCTCCACCACTGCCTGCACCGGACCGACGAAAGTCAGAGTCACATCTCTTGCTGTTGAGCCCACCTTATCCATGTTGCTGTGATGCCGTACTGCCACCGCCAGCGCCAGACCCAACTAGGAATGAAGTCCCCTATCCTCAGGAGCTGCTGGACCCACCTCACTTGAAGTTCTTCACGCGGAATACTACAGCTAAATGTCAACTAAATCCTTAGCTCACCAGTAGGAAGTTTCCTTCCCCCATGTTTGACTTGATGCATTGGGGAATGGAGTCAATGCTGAGGACTCCCAGGGCAACACCCTTCTGACTGTATACACTGTATCAGTCCGCTAGGACGTACCCAGGGGTTGTGATGGTAGTGTCCTGGAAATTGTCTCTAAGGTATGTTTCTGAAACAGCGACTGTATCAGGGCTGGAAAGAGAGTTTCTGCAAAACAGAGAATTTGTGTCATTGACCCTTAGCCTAATGTGGGTGAAAGAAGCTTAAAAGGTTTGTATGCATGAGACAGAGAGATGTATGGAAGGGTAGCAGAAGCAAATGTTTCACTTGGGGCTGACTAATTATTGCCTGCTCTTTGGTTCCTACTTTTCATGGTTTCTGATCAAAAGGGTCGAGTTTCCTGGAGAATATGTAATATTTAATGAGTGTTGTTGCAGTTCTGTGTATTTGAATAGCTAGGTGAGTCCTATGTCTGATGAATAAATTTGAGTCGGTCTTAAACAGAGGAAACAGCAGCAGGAGCAGGCTGTCCATCCCTGAGCCTGCTTTTCCATTCAATGGAATCATGGCTAACCCTGTACTTTAATTCCATCTCCTGCTCTATCTTCATATCAATCCTATTCTCTTAGCACCAAAAATCTATTGATCTTACTCTTGAATATAGTTGATGACTGAACATTTGCTGGTCTCAAAAGATTCACAACCCTCTGAGTGAAGGAATGTTTGCTATCTCAATTTTAAATGATCAACCACTTTATTTTGTGAACAGAACTCTAGTTGTAAATTTTCTATTCATGACAACAAAGATCACCATCCAATTTGGGTTCAATGTGATCTGATCAAGTAACTAAAGAAATAGTGTATTCTCCAGAGCTATCACATGTTTGCTTTTAATCTTATCTCCATAATTTGCCTATTCCAACATCCACTACATGCCCAAGGAACTCACTGAGTGCAAGTTTTGCGTTTAACTTTTTCAATGCCCTTCTTTCTGCGAAGTGAGTAAATGGTTTTCTGCTGGCACTTCCATCTGTGCCAAGTTACAAATAAATAAAATGGAATAGTCTCTGACACAACTGAATAGTCAGTTTCCTTCATATTATCTCAGCTGACTCCAGAGTAGTTTTATTCACAGTAATAAGTGAGACCCCACACATCCTCACCCTTCACTCTTTTATGTGAGTTTGACTCAAGTTGATAACACGACCATCCTTGAGTCAGAATGCAGTGAGTATGACCCTCTATCAGATATTGAGCAGCTAATGCAGACCATGACTGTCTGTTGGATGGATGTAGAACCCTAGCACTATCTGAAGAACAGCATGGTGTTCTCCTGATGTTTGACCAAAATTCTTCCCTCATGAAACACCACAAAAAACATTGAAGTCATTTATCTCACTTATCTAATTTATACTTGTTATTTTTAGATTGGCTGCAACATTTCCCTAAGAGTAGCAGCTGCTCATAAAAGTAATTTATGGAGTGTGAAATGATTGGGATGTAATATATATTTGTTCTCTTACACTATTTGTCTTCCATTGCTCAATCTAGCGGGTATGATTGGTCATCTTGGGTAATTGGTTCCCAAGACAGAGGTGCAAAAGGAAATGGTCTGCTTGATTACATGTGAGTCATAGAGAGTCATAGAGTCATACAGCATGGAAACAGACTCTTTGGTCCAACTCATCCATGCCAACCAGACATCCTTGTCAGACCTAGTCCCATTTGCCAACATTTGGCCTATATCAGTCTAAACCTTTCCTATTCATGTACCCATTCAGGTGTCTTTTGAAAGTTGTAATTGTACCAGTCTCCACCACTTTCTCTGGCAGCTCGTCCCATACACACATCACTCTCTGCGTGAAAAAGTTACCCCTCAGGGTCCTTTTCAAATCTTTCCCCTCTCACCTTAAACCTATGCCCTCTAGTTTTGGACTCCCCCACCCTTGAGAAAAAAAAGTCTTGGCTATTCACTTATCTATGCCCCTCACCATTTTATAAACTTCTATAAGGTCACCCTTCAGACTTCAATGCTCTAGGGAAAATAGCCCCAGTCTATTCAGCCTCTCCCTATAACTCAAACCCTCCATATTTGGGTAAACAGAGTAGTTGAAACTATGCTTTGAGTTGCCCCTCATTGTCACACTGAGCAAACTGTAAGAAGCTATACGTAGGAATGCCAACTCAGCTCATCGTGTCAGGATTGTCAACACTGAGCAAGGAGATGTTGAATGGAGCCACTCAGAGAAACAATTAGTAGCAGATTAACATGTGAAAGTAAGAGTCTGGGTGAGAAACAGTGACAGCACAAACAGTTACAGTGCATCCAAAATGCTGAGAGTTTTCAACAATTTTAACAGCTGAGGAATAACTGTGGCGCAGGGCTTGGAAGTTGGTGTGAAGAGGAAAGGGGACACACACACAGTCTATCCACAAGTGGACAATACATGGAATGTAATCATGTTTGCATTGGCTTCGACTCGAGATGATATCTGTGGACCAGTCTGTGGCAAATGAACAAAGAGATGATTGGAATCTGTTTCAATTAAGTTAAATGTTCAGGAGAGAAAAAAGTATATTATTTTTGGCTTTTGACCAAGAATTACGTCAAAAGCAAGAACAAATGTATCAAGCATGCCAGCCTGTTAGAAATGGAATATTTTGAAAGCTCTAACTAAAAATGTTTGTTTGTGAAAGTTTGAGGTAGTGATTAAAAACAGAGTCACTTTAGGGAGTACTTGCATAATTCTAAAAATTATAAGAAATGTCTATCTTTTAGAATAGGAGCTGGGTGATTGACGTCTGCTCTCTCGTGTTTCCAGCGATATTTAAAACATGTGCACATGCACAAACACTTCAGGCATGAAGAATACTGTTGGGACTATTGTATCATCACCAAACCACTATATACCTTTAGGACAAAGCCTGACTCGGAGGGTAAAGGGTTTTCATGGGAAAGCTGAGGTTTCCAAAGCAGTGAATTTGATTAGATTCTAAGAAAATGTACAGAGCTTGTTTCGAACTCATCTGGGATATTGTGTTCAGTCTTGAGCAATGAAGCTTCCCCTTGGGAGTAACTGCAGATTCACCAGAATGAAAGAGATTGAATAATGATGCAGACATTTGGTTTGTATTCCTCTCAGTTTAGATGATTGAGCAGTGATCTAATCAAGGTCTTTCATAATTATCAAAGAATTCAATATAATTGAGACTGCAGAATAATTTTCCGTGGCATGGAATCTAAACCTAAAGGGTACATTCTTAAAATTTATGCTATGGACAGTTTAAGAGTGAATTTCTCACACATTGGATGGTGGAAATCTGGAACGATCTCCCCAAAGCACCTGGATACTGGGTGAAATGAAATGTTAAAGGCAGAAATTGTTAGATTGTTTGCCTGAGTTGGATTACTAGAAATAGAAAACTAATGAAAGTAAGTGCAGTTGAGATAAAAATAGCAAAGATATAGTGGTGAGCCAGGCTCAAGGGGCAAAGTAGCTTAATTGTATCCCATGCCCATAAATATTGACTGTCCTTTTTTACATTTCTGAGGGTTTAAGGTTTTTCATACTGTAGCTGCAACTCCTGAGAACAAGGTTTGAGCAGAGACTCCAGGTCCCATTTTGGATTTCTGTCTGTAGTGGTTGTAACAAGGTCAGTCAGGAGGGCCTCTTAAAGTATGCATTCCCTGATTGAGGATGTTAACTTGGTCCAATCAGGGAGCCCTGGCTGACAAGATATAAACAGGAGCGTCAGGGGCTCTGCTCACTCTAGGAGCCAGCTCTGGGTCAGTATCAAATACAATGTACATGTATGTAAAATGTGACTTGGTGACAGGATACCGGCTTTCATGGAGTTATTTCACTCTCTACCAATTTGCTATTGGTCCTATTGGCCTTGAGGTTATGGCAGCAGGATTGAGCGGACAGTTAATTAGAGAGAAGGGCAGCAGATTGGACTCCACTACCTCCCTAATTTGGGCTTCTGATTTGGTCTGGGTTTGGAAATCCAGTGAGGAAGGCCTTTTTGTCCTGCCATCAATTTAGGCCTTTAATGGGCCATTAATGTCCACTGAAAGGCATCACCGTGCTGCTCCTGGTATGAACCCAGCAGCAGTTGGGGGACTTACCATGCAGGAAGCTCAAATTCCAAATCGTCTTAGGGTTGATTGCAGGCTTCTGACAGGGAGTGCCAGTCAGTGCCCCATCAGTGGAACCAGCATCAGGAAGCAAGACAAATGGGTGGCTGCTGAGAGTCATCCTCTCCCAGCCCTTCCTCTCCTGCCCCCTCCCATCAACCCCACACCCCTCAACTTCCTCCCACTGTCCTGGCCCTTGGATGGAGGACTTACCAGCAGCAGTCACCATTGGCTTTGGGAGCAGAGGAGGCAGGATTTCTTGATCCTTGACCAAGTCAAATGTCCATTACTGCCCTGCCAAGTGCCCGACTGGCACTCCATTCAGCAGGTCTTATGGAAACGAGGCAATATTCGCCTTTCTTCATCTCTCCAGTCAGCTCCAAGAGCTCCATCATCTCAACTAAATACCACCTTGTATCTCTCTGAGAAGCCATGGTAGTGACTATCAGGAGGATAAAGGGTAACTGGATAGAGGAAGCCTGTTGAATGTAGTTTGGGGAAGTGAGAGAGAGGCCGATGGGAGGGTCAGTGTGTTTGGGTTATGAGCTGGTGAAGAGTGGGAAAGTGAAATGGAATAGAGCAAGGCCCAGCATTTCCAGTGAGGCTGGAAGGAACAGCAGAAACATGGAGAGTGAGGGCAGTATTGAGAAAGATGTCGCCAGTGAAGGAATGAGTCAAATTTGTGAATGTGACTGGGGCTAGAAATTGAACGATTGTGACCACTGCTGAGCAAATAAGTACAAAGATCGATTTTCACCGGAAGAACCAAGGCGGAAAATAATAAGGAAAGTTTTTGGACTGAGCGTTATTGGATAGGGAGCGGATTACATATTTGAAGGATGATTTGAGGAGATGCAAAGTGAGCACCAGTGCAATCACAGGGTCTGCGGGACTGAATGATCTCCAGATGTGCAGTAATTTCAATCATGAAAGATCCCTTTTATTGAGAATAAGCCCAGGGAGTGGTTTGGAAATGTTGGTGCTGAGCTGACTTTAGGATGACTGGGTTTGATACTGAGCTCACTGCCTCTTGATTTGGTCATTGTAGTGTTGCCTGGTTTTGACATTCACAGGTATCTCCAAATTTAGATCTCAATCCCAGTTCAGAGTTATCATTTTGCCCACAGAACCTGAATCAGAAGATAAGGAGAGAGAAGAAGCCTATTAAAAATGGAAATTAATCTGTAGCCTGACGACAGTTATAGTTACAGTGTGTGTATGAGTGAGTATAGGATGTTACTAATTAAAGATACAATGGCAAGGCATTACACCTATTAGCACCAGTTATGGGCAATCAGTAGGTTATTGGCATTTCTTTTAGTTATGAAGGGCATCTAAATGTATCAATATTACCATTGCAGCATGGTGGCTCAATGGCTAGCCCCAGGGACCCAGGATCGATTCCACCCTCGGGTGACTGTCTGTGTGGAGTTTGCACATTCTCCCTGTGTCTGCGTGGGTTTCCTCCAGGTGCTCTGGTTTCCTCCCACAGTCCAAAGATATACAGGCTAGGTGGATTAGCCATGGCAAAAGCAGGGACTTGATGGGCTGAATGGTCTACTTCCACACTGTGGCAATTCTCTGATTTAGTTACCAGTATAATTTCAGCAATTAACTGGATAATTGAAGTTTCTCATGAGCAGTTATCTTTAGAAGAAATAGTCGAAGAGGCTGGACCTGAATTGATTGGAGTTTAGAAGATAGAGAAGTGATCTCACAGTCATAGAGATGTATGGCACAGAAACAGACCCTTCGGTCCAACTTGTCCATGCTGACCAGATATTCTACATTAATCTAGTCCCATTTGTCAGCACTTGGCTCATATCCTTCCTTCCTGTTCATGTACCCATCCAGATGCCTTTTAAATGTTGTCATTGTACCAGCCTCCACCACTTCCTGTGGTAGCTCATTCCATACACGCACCACCCTCTGCGTGAAAAAGTTACCCAACAGCTCCTTTTTAAATCTTTCCCCTCTCACCTTAAACCTATGCCTTCTAGTTTTGGACTACCCTACCATGGGAGAAAGACCTTGAATATTCACCTGATCCATGCCCCTCATGATTTTATAAACTTATGTAAGGTCACCCCTCAGCCGCCAATACTCCAGGGAAAAAAGCCCCAGCCTATTCAGCCTTTCCCTGCAGTTCAAACCCTCCAATCCCAGCAACATCCTTGTTAATCTTTTCAGCACCCTTTCAAGTTTAACAACATCTTTCCTGTAGCAGGGTGACCAGAATTGAATGCAGTATTCTAAAAGTGGCCTAACCAATGTCCTGTAAAGCCACAACATGACATCTCAACTTGTATACTCAATGCATTGACCAATGAAGACAAGCATACCATATGCTGCCTTCACCACCCTGTCTACCTGTGACTCCACTTCCAAGCAACTATGCATCTGCACCCCTAAAGTCTCTTTGTTTGGCAACACTCCCCAGTGTCCTGCCGTTAACTGTATAAGTCCTGCCTGATTTGCCTTACCAAAATGCACTATTTCATATTATCTAAATTAAATTCCATCTGCCACTCCTCTGATTAAGGCCCTGTTGTACTCTGAGATAAGCTTCTTCACTGTCCATTAAACCATCAATTTTGGTGTCATCTGCAAACTTAATAACCATTCCTCCTGTATTCACATCCAAATCATTTATGTAAATGACGAAAAGCAATGGACCCAGCACTGATTCTTGTGGCACACCGCTGGCCACAGCCTCCAGTCTGAAAAACAACCCTCCACCACTACCCTCAAGCCAGTTTTGCATCGAAATGGCTTGCTTCCCCTTATCCCATGTGCTTTAACCTTACTAACCAGTCTACGATGAGGAACGTTGCCAAATGCCTTGCTGAAATCCGTATAGACAACATGTACCACTCTGTCTTCATCAATCTTCTTTGTCACTTCTTCAAAAAACTTAATCAAGTTAGCGAGACACGATTTCCCATGCACAAAGTCATGTTGACTATAACTAATCAGTCCTTGCCTTTCCAAATGCATGTAAATCCTGTCCCTCAGAATCCTCTCCAACAACATACCCATCACTGACTTCAGGCTCACTAGTCTGTTGCTCCCTGGCTTTTCCTTACCACCTTTTTATGATCTGTTGTTGTGTGGCAGATCACAGTTAGGTCACTAGGAGGCACACTAGCTCATTCATGGTCATTCTGTCATGGTGAAGTGGCCGCATCACTGCCAGGCCCTTGGTGTCCCAGCTGAAATTCTGGTTTCCCTCAGGATGGAATGAGAAGTTTGAATCTCACCCCACTGACCTACACTACACCAAGTCTCATAATTTCCCTGTTATTGTCGAATTTCTTTCTCAAATTTTCAAACTCATGGGGGTGATCTGGACAGAGTAGATAGGGGGAAACTGTTCCTTTTCATAGAATGATCTAGATCGAAAGGGTACAGTTTTAAAGTGCTTTGCAAATGAAGCAAATACGTGATGAGAGGGCTTTTTTCACACAGTGAGTAATTCCGGTTTGGAATGCACTGCCCACAAGTGTGGTAGAAGCACATTCAATTGATGCATTCAAGAGGAGACTGGATGATTATTTAAAACCATGTTTACAATTATGGAGAACAAGCGGGTGTTTGGCACTAAGTCAAAGCACTCAGAGAGCCAGTGCAGACATAATGGAGTGAATGGCATTCGTCTGCAATGTAATAACGCTGTGATTCTGATCATACCAAGCAGTTTCTCTTGTTAGTACATTTCAAAATGGTTCAGTGGGACTCCAGGCCTTTAGTGAATGTACAACACCTTTGGCCTTTGGTCCATGGTTTTCCTGTTTGTTGTTCATACTTTGATCTTTCTTTCACCTTCCAGACATTGATGAATGCAGCACCATTTCTGGAGTCTGTGATGGGGGTGAATGCTCAAACACGGTTGGTAGCTACGTCTGCACCTGTCCCCGCAACTTTGTCACAAGCCTGGATGGCTCTAGGTGTATTGGTAAGTCTGATCGATTTTTCAACAAAGCCTGTCCTGTTGGTTTGTCAATCATTGTCAGAAGCCAACTCCTGTCAGCGCCAATCACTTTGGGAAATGTGGTGTTCTTGTGTTGTTTTCCTTAGCACAGAATTATCACTCTCATTTTGGATTAGCAAATAGTATGGATCAATTTACCTGAAAATTTCAACTAGGTTTACTTAACAGACGACTGGCTACGATCGATGGTCTGCATTTCCTTTACTGGGCTTCACATGTAACTTAACCAATTGGACAAGTATGAGATAACAAGGTGTAGAGCTGGATGAACACAGCAGGCCAAGCAGCATCAGAGGAGCAGGAAAGCTGATGTTTCAGGCCTAAACCCTTCTTCAGAAAAGTGGACAAGTATGGTTGAGGTTCATTGATTAAAAAAAAACCACCGTGATTTGGTTTTGGGGAGAAAAACGTGTTAAGTTGTGTATAAGAGCACTTATGGATATAGAAACACGATTCACTGATAATTTGCAGTCACAGAGCAAAAGTCTAGGCTATAATCATTCAGCCTATCCCTGAAGCTGTCTCACTTAAACAGTGGTACAACATTCACAGACCTCCAGCAACAGAAAGTGCTAGAGAAACTCAGCAGATCTGGTAGCCATCTGTGAAGAGAGAAACAGAAATAACATTTCAAGTTTGGTATGCTCAAAACTGAAAGGGGTTGGAAAATGGTTTTTATGCTGTTGATAGGAGGTGAGTGAGAGGTTATGGGGGTGAGTGAATGGAACAGACTTTGTGGGTGCCCAGAAAAATACAAAGTGTTTGCCAATGATGATGTCAGAGAGATAGAGATGTAAAACGGTTGTAAATGAAGTTGTGAAAAGAGCAAATGGGTGACAAAGTTCACCAAGACACAAACAAGACATAGTTATACTTAATTCTTAGACCAGTAACACAACAGGATCATTGGCCCCAGTGTTGAAAATATTTGTATACTTTCCTTTCCTGCTTAAACCAGATCTGGTAACGTAACAAAAATAAAGCTGTTGTGCCAGTTATTTCTAACTCCAGGGCTTCAGCGTTTTGCTTAGTTTAAATCAATGTGTTCTGTATTTAAATCCGGTGATTCGGCTTGTAGCTGCTAACAGTGCTCAGGAAATACACTGTGCCAGCGAAAGGACTGAAACTTTCCAACACGATTATTTCAAAGTGAGCCAAAATAAAAATACTTTGCAGGTTTGAGTTTGGACAAGGCTGGAATGCTTTTGTTCCAAATATTTCTGCCAGCACTGGAATGGGAGTTTGGCTGTGGGCCTAGGTTTGAAAATACCAATGATGCGAGCAGTCCAGTAACTTGTTCTCTATCTACCACACACAAGCACTCATTGTTACACTTCACAGAAGTATAGTTCCAAATTAAACACTCTGTTTATGTAGAGAGCAGATTATCTCACTGACCCTGCCTCCTTTGATCTTTAGCAAAGGCCCATTGCCCTCAGTACATCACTCCAACAAAACTAGGGGAAAAGACAATGTCAATGAAGGAATAGTGGATTCCAGGGGTAAGGAGATGCTGCAGGAGCAGTTTTTGATTTTTCTAATATTAGACATTATTGCACATGTTTTCTCTCCCTTCTCCTGACAATGCTATCTTACGTCTCACTGGAGTACGTACGGTTCTGTGGGCCTTGACTCTCTATTGTTCCATAGACATTGGTTTACCCTCATGTACGGGGCACCACCTCATGCAGATGTGGGCGTCAGATGAGGTATGGATCTCTGGATCTGGTCTTTCTATGAGGTACAGGGCCCTGCATTTGGTGTATTTACCCGGTTACAGATTTGGATGTGGACTCCTGCTGGGGAATAGTCAACAAGTAAGTGACTATTACCCATTGCCCTGATGCTGGCTGCCAACCTCAACATAAATAACCAGCTGTAACCTAGGAGCTTGGACAGCAATTGATGATAACTTGGTGATTCACAGCCAAACTGATCTTGTCTTTAACCAGTATCCACACACACACATCTGTGTCATGGGTGAGGTAGTCCCTACATAATGAGGAAGGGAAGCCCTTTCTCCTAAGATTGATTTTTCTAAAGTTGGAGCAGGTTCAGGGTTCTAAGTTCTCGAGCCTTTAAAAGGTAAAGTAAGCACTTGTCCAGCAATAGATTGAGTGTACTGAGAAGGAAGCCTTGCTGTGACTGTTAAGTACACAACTTCAAAGTTAGTTAAGAGTCAGGGTGCCAGTAAATCTTTACTCTGAACATAATTCTTTGTTCAAGGCCAGAACCAGAAGGGGTGTCAGTACTCTTATCTGAGCCAGCCTATCACAAATTACCCTTGTGTAATGATATCAGTATTTCTGCTGCTCCCATAAACGAACTGTATGTCTGGGAACCGTCAGTGTACAATATCTTCAGAAAGTTTGGAGATTCTTATGTCAGCGTAAATGTGCAATACCACAGAACTCATGAATGAGAACAATGAATCAGAACAAAAGTGATTTTAGAAATACTACAGGAATTGTAACGTTTATTTGTTACCAGATTTTTCAGTCCAATCAAGTACTTTTGAACAAAAGCAAAATAGTGCGGATGCCAGAAACTTGAAATCTAGCCAGGAGGGTGGTTCAGAAACCATGAGTGAGGAGATCTGTGAACCGCCCATTATCACACATCTCCATGTATTGGGAATTCATCATCCTGAACATGAGTAACAAATCTGTCCATGTCAAACAAACTTTTATTTAATCTGATGTAACTTTGCACAATGAGAAATTATCAGGCAACTATAGAGGGGATTGTTTTCTGAAAAGGAGAAACCTCTGGTTCAGAGGTGGGGGTGCTAGAATTGTACCACAAAACCTGAGCTATCACTGTCCTCAGTGTAGATGGAGATGATACTGAACTATCACTTGTGGTACATTTCCTGATGACCTCAGCTAGCACCTTGTGGTAGTTTCCACCTCTGCCAATATGTGGCACTGTTGGTGCTTCGATGTAGTTAGCAGCCATTAATCCTCCTTTGGCTTTGTCATGCCTCGGCGTTTCTAGTGATTAGCAGAAAGGGTAGACTACCATGGAGTTTCTATTGACCCAAATGGAGCTAGTATATCTGATCCCTCTGAAAGCTAGAGTAGAAAACCTCGTCTCCTCCCACAGGTGTGGAGACATGGGTTCAAATCCTACCATGACAGGTGGAGAAATCTGAATTCAATAACAGCCTTAGTAGATATGTTCTACAAGCTAAACAAGCTTACCTAATAGCGGCCATGCAACCACTCCTGGTATTTATAAAAACTGACCTGGTTCACCAATTTCCTCTAGAAATCTGCCATCCTTACTTGGTCTGGACTAAATGTGATTTTAGACCCGTAGCTATGAGACTCACTCTTGTGGCACAGTGGTAGAGTCCCTGCATCTGAGCCAGAAGACCTGGGATGAAGTCTCACATGTTCTAGATGTATGTCATGACATGTCTGAGCAAGTTGTTAAAAATTATTTAATGTTGGTATCACTCTCACATCTAAATTGGGGTTGGATTCAGAACAGAAAGTCACATCGGACCAAAATGTTAACTGTTTCTATCTCCACAGATGCTGCCAGACCTGTTGAGTTTCTCCAACACATTTTTTATTTCAGATTTTCCAGCCTCCACAGCTTTTTGGTTTGATTTGGTTTTGGGTTCAAGCTAGCCTGAAACTAGTACTGAGAGAATGCCAAATGTTTGTGAGTTGCCATTGAGTAGACATTATTACGGAAGCTCTGCTCGGTCTTTGGTGGACATGACAGATACTGTGCAATTATCCAAAAACAAAAATGAACAGGAAATTTCCTGACTTGCTGAACAAATTTTTCTCTTAACCCACATCACTGAAACAAGTAATCTGGTCTTTCATCACATTGCCATTTGTGCAATTGTGCTATATTTTCCTACAGTACAGCAATGACTGAATTTCAGAGTGCTTCATTAGATTTGGGGCATCTAAAGGATGTAAAGGATACCATACAAGTAAACTTTATTGTTCACTGCCAGCAATAAACCTCCATGTTCTGTGTGTCGTCAGATACCTATAGTGTGTTGTTCCCGAGTAGATAAAGAGATTAGTAAGATCTCCCTGGTCTATATGTTAATGGGAGATGCATTTATTTCTCAATCAAGTGTAAAAAATAGATTTCTATAGAGACTTTGGTAGCTTTCCTCTGGTTTTCAGATCAGACTCTTTGAAGAGAAAGGTTTAAAAGGGTAGACTTTTATCTTATCATCTTAATTTGGACCTCTAATGCCTACTTTAAGAGCAAAGATAGCCCCACTTTGCAGGCTAACACCAGAAATAGTAGAATAACTCCACCTGTAAGATTTAGGAAGGAGTGAACAGCAGAGCACAGCAATGGAAAGAAGCTCCACCCATGCACTGCTATCCCATCCAGGGAATGTGCAGGATTTCTGGGCTTGTTTATTTCGGATTGTTGAGTGTTGGGCAATGTAGAATTTTTGGAGGATTTCTACAGGGATATTTTTCAAGTTGCAGATGTTTTGTTCTCAGGTGTTTCCATAGGAAGGATCCACAAACAGTGCCAGGAATATGTAAACTGTCAAGTAAATGGCTTAAAACCTAAAACCTAAAACCTAATTTAAGTACCCAAAAGGAGTAGTGAGTAAGAATTAAAAGGCAGTAATGTAGAAATTTGAAGGAGCTCCACAAACAACTTTCATGAGAAATAAGACCATAAGACATAGTAGCAGAAATGAGGCCATTCGGCCCATCAAGTCTGCTCCACCATTCAATCATGGCTGATAAGTGCCTCAACCCCATTCTCCCACTTTCTCCCTATATCCCTTGTTCCCCTTGATAATCAAGAACATATCTATCTCAGTCTTAAATGTACTCAATGACCTGGCCTCCACAGCCTTCTGTGGCAGTGAATTCCATAGATTCACCACTCTCTGGCTGAAGAAGTTTTCCCTTATCTCCATTCTAAAAGGTCTTCCCTTTACTCTAAGGCTGTGCCCTGGGGTCCTAGTCTCTCCTACCAATGGAAGCATCTTCCCATCATCCAAAAGCAAGTGGAAGGGCATAACAGGAGGACAAATTAGGAAGGAAAGATCCCGTGACATATTTCCTTCAGTACCACTGTGTCAAAGCTTTCCTGTATTTCTCCTCCCAGTTCCGCATTTTTCCTTCAAAAGTTCACAGTTAACCCAATTACGATGATTAAATCAATACTCAAAAGAAGAAAACAGACTAAAAATATAATACGCAAATCGGGTACACTGTGTATGTAATGTGTGTGAGATGGGGTTCACTGTCAAACACCCTTCAGCTGATTTTTGAATCTCCAATCATAGAATATTGAGCTAGTTTGGACAATAAAAAATATTCATAATCAATATAAAGATCATGAACAACTCTGTAAAAATGTTCAAACTTCATATGGTCTAATTTTCTGTTCAATACATCATATTAACCTAGGTTGTTGCTCCTAAGCTAATTTCATTTATTCTGTGGAGGAGAAAACAGAGTTAACGTTTCGTCCGGTGACACTTCCTCAGAACTGTTCTGAGGAACGGTCACCAGACCCGAAACGTTAACTCTGTTTTCTCCGCCACAGATGCTGCCGGACCTGCTGAGCTTTTCCAGCAACTTTGTTTTTGTTCCTGATTTGCAGCATCCGCAGTTCTTTTGGTTTTTCATTTATTCTATTATGCCTATATTCAAACCTCACCGTCCAGTTTTATTTCATGTGTCACCACAGCTATGCTGCACGTACACGTGTATTTTCATTTTGATACATGCACAGTTTGACATGCATTTGTTCACATTTACCTTCTAACCAGTGGTACTAAACAGTAAATTCTCCCAATAATTATGTATCTAACTACAGTTAGTCTCTCTTTTAGCTGTTCACACTTTATGTTGGTACACTGTCACTCACTTTGCTTTGTTATGCAATCTGTGCCATACACATACTACAGTGAATGTACAGCCTCTTATGGAATTGGCAGGTACTTAGAGCTGCTTGTGTATACAGGTAACTATATGTATAGACATGTGGGAACTGCTGAATATTTGTACAACAATGTGCACACATATATCAATAGGCTTGGATGTAATTGCATATGTGTACATAGCCATCATATATGGTCAAAGGCATGTACATGTGGTCATATTATATATGCAGACATGTTCATATAGATATATGTATATGCATGTACAGCTATAGAGTCATACAACACAGAACAGACCATGGCCAACCATAATCCCAAACTAAACTAGTCCCATCTGCTTGCACTTGGCGCATGTCCCTCCAAACATTTTTATTCATGTACTTCTCTAAATGCCTTTTAAAAGTTGTAACAGTACCCACATCTACCACTTCCTCTGGAAGTTTATTCCACACACGAACCAGTCTCTGTGTAAAAAAATTGCCCCTCATGTCCTTATTAATCTTTCTCCTTTCATCTTAATTATATGCCATTCACCTTATCTATACTCCTCATGATTTTATAAACCTCCCGTCTCAATCTCTTATGGGCCTTACAAATCAAACCCTCTATTTCCAGCAACATCTTGGTAAATCTCTTCTGAACCCTCTCCAGCTTAATAATGTCCTTCATATAACAGGGAGACCAGAACTGGACACGGTACATCAAGCTATAACTGTGTGCCGATACGTATGTGTAATTGATGCTGTGCATGTATGTAGCCATGTACATCTAGGCACATATATGTGTAAACATGTACATTCAGTTTCATTTGCGAGCATGAGTACTGTACATGTTCAGTTGCATCCCAAAAGGTAAGAAACAGAACAGCTAATTCGAGAGAAAACTAAGAAAATGAAGCTGGCTTCTTGCTACTGGTGTCTTACTTTGCTCAAGATGTGACACTGCAATGCACTGCCAATTCTCACTGTGCAAGCTTGTTTGTTTGTAAGTTGGAGAGTGTTCAAGGTGGCACAGTTCCATAGTTAATAATTTATGAATTAAAGGATAGTCAAGGCCCAAAAGGCCACAAGAAAACGAAATGAATCACTTGAAATATTCCTGGAAGTTCTCAGGGTAACTAGGAAAGCTCAACTAAATTATGGGAACAGAGGTAATCATAGCTGTGAAATAGTGGAGCTGAAATTGGATGTGTTTTCCTGTTTTGCCATCTGGAATAAATTAATCCAAGACAGTTTACAATGGACTGTTTGTCAGGCGCAATTGAAGTCAGGACCCCTGCACACTGAATGGCGGGAAGATTTCCAGGGAGAGAATTGTGTGGTGATTTGTAGATTAAAAATTTGGGTTAAACAGACACAGAAAGGAGGAGTGTGCTTTGCACCAAGAAATATTAGTGAAGGTGCTTTTGAAGTAAATTAAGTGTGTGGAATCAGTATACAGGATTGAGCTGGGGGGAAAGATTTGAGAAGATCAAACAGTAAAAAGTGAAGAGAATATGAAACTGAGAGAACTTATTGAGGGATACGAAAAGTTCAAGCGATACGAAGAGGAAGCCTAGAACAGGGGCATGGATAGGGGTATTCAAAACTAGAGGACGTAAAGGGGAAAGATATAAAAGGGACCTGAGGGGCAACTTTTTCGCACAGTAGGTCTTGCGTGTATGGAATAAGCTATCAAAGGAAATGGTGGAGGCTGGTACAATTACAACATTTAAAAGGCATCTGAATGGCATATGGGGAAAATGCTGGCAAATGAGACTGGATTAATTTAGGATATCTGGTCAGCATGGATGAGACGGACCAAAGGGTCTGTTTCCATGCTGTACAGCTCTATGATATTATGACTTTATAACATTGCTGCAAATTAAACTAGGGAAATAGGAGGTGAATCCTGGAAATGCTCAGCAAGTGAGGCAATAGCCATAGAGAGTGAGATAGTCAACATTTCAAGTTGTCAGCTCATTTGCTGATTGTTTTCAACATTTTAAGTTTTTGGTTCTAACTTCCAGCATCTGCAGTTCCTTGTGTTCATATCTTGTATGAAGTGTAAGACAAACATCAGAGAGCTCTGTTCCCAGACTTGGTGTCTAGTCAGCCAACAGTCATGAAGATCCCAAAGCTACTTTAAGAGCAAGCTTGCTGAATGGGTGATGGTATTGGTGCTGCAATTGGCCTAGATGCTGTTTGGATCAGGGAACAGTAAGCCAGCTGGGGTCCTGCTCCTGATCACCAGCAACCCTCCTCTGGAAGTGAGCAAGTATGGCTGTTGGGAATGTCAGATTAATGGGCTCACTGTTGCAACCTCCATGGTCAATCAGCTTGACAATGCTCAGTCAAGTGTCACATATAAAGAAAGGTTGCATGCAGGAACAACTCACAATGAGGGGATAACAAGGTGTACAGCTGGATGAACACAGCAGGCCAAGCAGCATCACAGGAGCAGAAAGGCTGACGTTTCGGGCCTAGACCCTAACAATGAGCGGATGATGAGTCTAATGGGAAGTGACTTGGAAATAACCTACAGAAAGTAGGATCTGAGTATAAACAGGTCCAGAGAGTGGGAGCAGGGACTGGAACTGTGCACTGTGCATAAGGTTCTAAGAGGAAAGAATTACCTTTTAATTTGGAAAATAATCCAGGAGACAAAACATGCCACAGACACACTCAATTACACATGCTTTAGAAATCTTGGGAAGTTGGTGGAACTGACA
This sequence comes from Rhincodon typus, assembly GCF_021869965.1. Taxonomy (NCBI): domain Eukaryota; kingdom Metazoa; phylum Chordata; class Chondrichthyes; order Orectolobiformes; family Rhincodontidae; genus Rhincodon; species Rhincodon typus. Next base: position 14,427,893 of record NC_063360.1, on the reverse strand, counting down.
GCAAGACAGAGATGTCACTGTCTAGTGATTTGTCTTTAAACAATATGCTCTTTGACCAGGTATATTAGTTTATGACAACCAATTAGAGAATTGGAGTTTCTGAATGGTAGCACCTTGCCTAAGTATATTGTACAGATAATGGTTTTCTGAAAAGGTTAATATTGGAGACTGCATTAAGCTCCACCCAATCTAATGTTATCATAAGGACTGGGTGGGGTGAGACAGAGCAGGATTTTGAAGATAGCAGACATATCATCTAGGTCACCTCACAGTCACAGTGATGATATCTAACTTACTAATGTAACTTGTGCCTGATTGTTTACATGCAATAAATCATAAGTTGTTTAAGACAAAGACCTATTCTTGTTAAGGCTCACTAGTGGTTTTCCGCTACCATTGTAAAGCAAAAAGGCCCTGTGACCCGAAGGAAAGGGGATGATGCTGAAAAACTATGCCAACCACAAGTTGGTGGTGATTGACATTGCAGCACATGCTATAAATGACATCTTCTGTGAACCTCCTGTTGTTTTACAGACCAACGATCTGGGACCTGTTTCTCCAGTCTGCTGAGTGGCCGATGTGCAGGAGATCTCCATGGACATTACACTAAGATGCAGTGCTGCTGTGATTCTGGGCGTTGCTGGTCAGCAGGACACACACCAGAGATGTGTCCTGTCAGGGGGTCTGGTAGGTGAAGCTGGTATAAGCATTGGGATTCAATAAAAATCTGCAGTAAAATAAAATGCCAGCTTAATGACCACTCTCGTTTGTTGTAAAGACCTATCTGGTTCACTAGCGCCCTGTAAGGAAGGAAATCTGCATCCTCACCCAATCTAGCGTGCATGTGATTCCAAATACCTAGCAAATGACTCGTAACTACCTTCTGGCCAACTAGGGATGGGCAATAAATGCTCTACATGGTGACCTTCATAACCCATGAATAAATTTTGCAAAACATCCAACCACGTGCACACGGGGTGATTCTGAGCCCCGTAGCAAATGTTATATTTTGACCTTTTGAAAGAAGAAATCTTCATGGATGCAATAGAACGGGGCAAGATACCGAATACTTTGTATTCTGATGGGCTATTGAATATATTTAATTCATTTGTTTGCATCTGACCTGTATATCGAAAGCACACTTGTTCCCAAAAGTCTTGGAATTCCATCTTTGGGATGGGCAAAATCCTGTTTAGTTCAAAATTCCATTTCATTCAAATAAAAATTTATTGTCCAACACAATGTGCAGGTTGGTTCAAATGTCTTTTTGACTAAAAAAAGTCTATTGAAACAATTCTTATCAGTAGAAGAAACCAATCAATAACCAACAATAATGGCATGGTGGCCCATTGGTTAGCATTACTGCCTCACAGCGCCAGGGACCCAGGTTCGATTCCAGCCTCAGGTGACTGTCTGTGTGGAGGTTGCACATTCTCCCTGTTTCTGTGAAGGTTTCCTCTGGGTGCTGTGGTTTCCTCCCTCAGTCCAAAGATGTGCAGGTTAGATGGATTGGCCATGTTAAATTGCCCATAATGTCCAGGGATGTTCAGGCTAGGTGGGTTAGCCATGGGAAATGCGGGGTTACAGTGATAGGATAGGAGTATGATTTGGGTGGGATGCTTTTCAGAGGGTCGTTGTGGCCTCTTTGGTCCGAATGGCCTGGCCTGCTTCCACACTGTAGTGATTCTACGAAACACTGCCTATGCTTGGGAACTCGTTGCTGAAGATGAGTTCGGAGGTTATTGTGGTTGGGGTGAATGGCTGCTTCAGTGTGATTAACAGCCCAGAAATTCATTGGAGTTATGTCTGTTTATCAAGCATTAACTAGACTTCAAAACCTCAGGAAGAATGTGCTGTATAACAACTGAAAGTTCATTGTTCACTATATTGTTGTGAGCAAGTAAAGGTATCGAGGATCCGCACCTGAAATGGTTTGTACACGTGGAGCCTAGCACCTGTTTAATATCCAGATTAAACGTGGATTAACGTTTAATCATGTTAATGATTAAACGTGGCCAGCACTGGGCTTCGAAATCCCCCCACTGTCAAACTCTCTGGGAATGTCCAGCAGATGTCTGCAGCTCACCGGTCTCATTTAAATAAAGCCTGAGATCCAACATTTACAGACACCAGAATTGAGAGATTACACTTGTTAGCAAATACTGAACTACTAGAGGCCTCTAGAAAAGAGATGACTGAGGAAATGAAGGGTTTCAATAGGGCAGGATATAGAAAAGTTGTCTGCACTTGAGGGAAAAGTAGACACCGTATAAAATAGCCATTAATAAATCCAATTGGGAATCCAGCAGAAATGTCTTTCCTCAAGATGTGAAACTTGGTAGTAGTTGAGTGAATAGCCAAGATGTATTTACAGGGAAACAGGAGAAATACATGTGGGACGACAGAATGGAAGGTTGTGTTGATAGGTTTAGTGAAGTGGGGTAGGAAGAGGTTTGTATGGTGTGTTAACATCAGTACAGATCCGTGGAGCTGAATAGCAAGCTTCTGTGCTGAAACTTTCACTGAGTTCTCTGTATTACCAGGACTTTCACCACAAGGTACAAGAATTATTTCCTGTGGCCAATTCATACCAATAGATCCATGTTAACAAATTTCTAAGTAGCAGTTTGAAGGGTGTAAAGTGTAAAACAAATTTTCCTATTGTCTGATCAAATCCACACGATCCAGCACAATAGACAAAACATCCATCATTTCCCTCCAATAAATACCCAACCTCCCCCACAGCCTCCTATATTTATTGCACCTCTTTCGGAGACCTGTTACGTTCTAGCAATCCAGTTGTTTGCGAAGCGGAAGAAATGTGGAATGGGATTATCAATCATCATGTCGTCATCCAAGTGCCACTGCCTATTTGCAGGACACGCTTTCTGGACCCCAACAGAAGAATCCAGGGAAAAGTGGAATGCATGACAAGGAATGACTATAAATCTTGGTGTAGAGTCCTGCTCCACCACCACTATTGAACCAGCAGAAGAGAAACCAGACTGAACTGAGTACCATTCTTACAACAGGATCAGTTCCCAGTCCCAAACTCAGCCTTTGCAGGAGAAACCATTACAGATACCTTCATCAACACTTAACTGTTGAGAATTCAGGCATGGGGGTAGGAGTAAGGGGGAAGACTACTCTACTGAATTCCCAACGCATCTGCCCATAGTCACATAATAGAAAAATAATAAATGCTATTTAATAAGCTTTGCTTCAGCTCTGTCCAGTATCTCACATGATGCTCTCAATATTATCTTTTCAGATGAATATCGCAGACTGTGCATTGAGGGTGTTCCTTTTGGACCGGGTTACCCTAGCATAGGATTTCCAGGATTTTCTGATAGAATCAGGCCTATAGGCCTTGGTCCTGGTGGAGTCGGGCCTGGTGGAGTCGGGCCTGGTGGAGTCGGGCCTGGTGGAGTCGGACCTGGTGGAGTCGGGCCTGGTGGAGTCGGACCTGGTGGGGTTGGATCTGGTGTAGTTGGACCAGGTGGGATTGGAACAGGTTTCTCAGGACTACCTGGAACTGGGCCCGGCATTGGTAAGTGTTGAATTAACTGAAGTATGAAAGATCATATCAGGCAAACTTAAAGTAATCATTCATCCTGCAATACATGGTTCACATTTTTATTGTGCCCCATAGTAAATGACGTACGCAGCTGTGTTAAAGGCCTCTGTGAAACGAATCAATCATAAACCTCAGGCTGATAGAATGCAAGCAAGTGTTTTCAGCTGCAAAGGTTTGGAAACTAAAACAGAAATATCATTTGGAGAGTAATAGTTACCAAGGAAAACAACACAACCATGGTTCATTCTGCAGTGCTGCTCTCCCAGCCGGACTGCCAGTGGGAGAACCATTGCTGAGGTAGCGGAGCCCTGTCCCTGACTCACACTCAAACTTAGGCAATCTCTACAAGGTATCTGATGGCATAAATATATCATTGTTAAATGAGTTCTGCTGTGTGAAGGACAGCCTTAAAAGCTTGATAAGCAACAGTTCTTTGAACATTGTTTCTGTGAATTGCTCAGTAACTAAGTCAATTGCTCCCTATGTGGCCTCCTGTACATCGGTGAGACTAAGAGGAGGTTCGGAGACCACTTTGTAGAGCACCTGTACTCTGTTTGCAACAAACGACAACACCTCCCAGTCATGAACCATTTCAACTCACCCTCCCACTCCCTGGGCGACATGTCCATCCTGGGCCTCCTCCAGTGTCACAATGATGCCACCCGCAAACTGGAGGAGCAGCACCTCATATTCTGCCTTGGGAGCCTACAACCCAATGGTCTCAATGTGGACTTTACCAGGTTCAAAATCTCCCGAACCCCCGGACTCATCCCATGACCAACCCTCCCTCTCATCCCCGCCTCCTTGACCTGGCACAACCTGTCCATCTTTTCTCCCACCTATCTGCTCCTTCCACCTCACTGACCAATCCCCACCACTGCCTACCTGCACTCACCTATCACCATCCTACCTACCTTCCCCAGCCCCACCTCTCCTCTGTCTATTTATTTCTGAGCACCCTTCCCCCTCCCCCATTTCTGAAGAAGGGTCCTGACCCGAAACGTCAGCTTTCCTGCTCCTCTGATGCCGCTTGGCCTGCTGTGTTCATCCAGCTCCACACGGTGTTATCTCTGACTCCAGCATCGGGAGTTCTTACTATCTCTGAGGATTTGGCCTTGTCACTAGAAATCTAACATTTTGAAAGGATGATGAGGGGAAAAACAGATATGTAAAACAAGAGGTAGTTCATGGAAATTTATTGCTGTATATAATTTCTCTTAAAAGGTGATGGTAAGCCATTTATTGAACAACTGCAGTCTGCCAGGGAGGGAGTTCCAGGATATTAACCCAGGTGGATTTTAAAAATCTATAAATGACACATGCAAAGGAAAACTGTGTGGCATAAGGCATTTACAGGTTTATGTCCATAGAATATACGAGTAGCTTGGGTTTTTATACTATGAAAGAATAATAAATATTTCCACAGTTGCGAAATCACTAAAGGGCACTTAATCCATTGGTTTAAAAATCTGTAGCTGACCTATTAGCAACTATAATAAGGGGTAGATCAGGGTACTTTGTAAATAGCATGAAGTTAAATACAGCAGATGTGCAAAAAAATTCAGGGCTTAGGTGCGTATATCTTTAAAATGCCACGAGCTGGTGCAGAATATAATTACGAAAGCTAATGGAATGCTGGCCTTTATGTTCAGAGGACTGGAGTACCCAGAATGTAGAAATTATGCTGCAGCTATACAAAATCCTCTACAAGCCCCGGTTAGAGTACTGTGAAGAGATCCAGGCATCTCAGGAAGGGTATGTTGGCCTTGGATGGAGTCTAACAAAGGTTTACAAGAATGATACCTATACTTCAGGGGTTAAGTTATGAGGAGAGATTATTCAAATTATACAATGTTTTCTCTGGAATCTAGAAGGTAAAGAGTAATCTGATTGAAGTCTTCAAGATTTAAAAGGAAAATACAAGGTAGATAAAGTTAAATTATTTCCACTGGTTTTGGATTCTGGTGCTACAGGGCATAGTCTGAAAATTAGGGCCAGATTGTTCAGGAGAGATGTTAGAAACCGCTTTCACACACGAAGGGTGGTAGATGTTTGGAACTCTCTTCCTCAAGCAGCAGTGGATGTTGGATCAGTTGCTCAATTTAAATCAAAGAGAATATTTTGTTAAGCAAACGTATTAAGTGATATGAGTGAAAGGCAGATATATGGAGTAAGATCAACCCCCGCTCTCTGAATGGTAGTCCAGGCTGGAGGGGCTGAATGGCCTATTCTGGTTCCCATGTTCCTATAACTAAATGTGTGTTTTCTTTTAACTTTTCCCATGTACAGCCACCCTAAATCAGACGATTGATGTCTGCAAGCATTTCACTAACCTGTGTCTGAATGGACGTTGTATTCCAACACCATCCAGCTACCGCTGTGAATGTAACATGGGTTTCAAACAGGATGTACGTAGGGAATGTATAGGTGAGTACTGACTCCATGTGCTTAGGCCGGACTACATTTGGGAAGAGATGTTTACTCTGCATTTCTTTTTTTATTTCCACATCTCTCCTGGAGTAACAAGCTCTCACTGTGGTGTTGTCCCTTGAGCATTGAGTTGCTGCAGTACGATATCCTAAATACTGACACTTACTGGGATATAATTTTTTCCAGCTGCTGATTTACAATGGGGCACAGATTCCAAACACAGTATTCTCATTGGGTTACAGTACCTCAGATACTGACTCACATTGGGGTACAGTACCTCAGATACTGACTCACATTGGGGTACAGTACCTCAGATACTGACTCACATTGGGATACAGTACCTCAGATACTGACTCACATTGGGATACAGTACCTCAGATACTGACTCACATTGGGATACATTATTCTTGGTGCTGACTTTTCCTGTTTCTGTGACTTGATTCTTGCTAGGGTTACTGTGTACTGCGTGCTGCCTCTGGCTGGAGTATAATATCCTGAGAGTCTGAGATATTAACTCACTCCAGGAGAGTATCATGGCAGTCACCCTCGTTTAGTATCTGACCCAAGTGGTTACTATTCACATAAAAATTGGTACACTGAGTGTCAGCAATCTATGTAATCATTGGGCTGTTGGAGCTAAGCCTAGCTTATCTAACCTTCCAGCAGGACAACTCGATAATCAGGGGCAGTTGGAAATAGTGATATGCCTAAGATTTGGACTTCTGCTCTTCACTGGAAACCTCACTGTCTTGTACTTGGGAGTAGGAGCCTCCATTTTCAAATTCATTGAGCAATGAAATGATATGACTATAGAGAAAACAAATAGACCTGGTGATTTCTCGTTGCTTTCCTTGTGAGCGCTTTCAGGGAAATAAAAGTCTGCTTGCCAAAGGACCCTCAGCTTATAAGCAGACATTGTCCCTTGAGCTTTTCTGCCATCACCACCAAAAAATTCTCTATCTTCTACTTGTGCTACAGCTTGTGACCCTGAGCATAGGACACATACCTGGGCTTACAATGACTCAAAAGTGATGGTCCATTGAAGTCTCTTCAACCCGACAACATTGGCAACACTTCAAAAGTACTTCATTGACTGTAAAACCTAAAGGATATCCTGAGATAGCTTGGTGAATGGAAGTCTTTCTTTCTTGCTCCATTGTGTAGGTTGAGCCTTGATGGAACATTAAGCCTGGGAATGAGCTAGTCTGCACATCTCATTAGCTGGGACAGGCTAAGGCACAGCATTATCCTTACACTATGTCTTGGTGGGAGGGGTGCATGGCAGGAAGCAAGGGCATGACATCTTTGGCAGAGATGAATAGCTGATTATTTTTTATGTTCTCATTTTTTTGGGAATGCATGAGGACGGATCACACCCATTTGCAGTGCAGTGTCCAACACAGATACAGCAGACAGTGCAGGACTGCATTCATTTATCAGTGCCTTCTCTTATTCAACCTACTGCAATATTCAGACTGTCTGTCAAGACTCCTCAACTGACTCTTAATTTCTCTTTCCCTTTCATATTCCTTGTTTACACTTTCACCCCTTAGAGGCCAGTGCGTGCGTGGTCAGGATGTGGAGATTTCTGACTGGTTTGATCTAGTTCATACACAGGGTGAGATTAAATTACTAGTCCCTGTGCACGTGCTAAACAGTTTGTCCCTTCAGAAAACAGTGTTAATCAAAACCAGCCTGATTGGAATTTCCTGTTACATTCTCACTGGCTCAGCTGCAAACAAGCGATAGTACTTTTCACAGACTGAAAGGAACTCAGACTTCTATCAATATAAACATGTTCCGTAAATTCTAGCTGACTTTTACTAATTTTAATTGGTATGTAATTATTACAATGGGGCACCCACTATGCAACTCCCTGCACTAGGAAAGTTCCAACTAGCTCCATGCACCACACAGTCTGCAGGCCCTCTAGAGATTTAAACTGATGATTGAAAAGGACAACAATTAAAGGTGTCTGGGGAAAGTGCAGAGTAAGATGACTAATTGGATAATCAAGGAGAGGATTAAGGTAAAAATCAAACTTTGAGAATTCTGAATCCCGAAGTTTCATCCATGAGCCAGATGCGCAGAGCTGGCTCAGCAAACTGTAGTATAAAAATATCTACTTGACGTCATATTTTCAGTCTAGACTGATAAGTTGCCTTAGAAATCAGGACAGGCAACAGTGGATATTGTGAGGAGGGTGCAGAGGCTGGCTGGGTGGCAGACGTGCCTCAAAATTTAGAACAAAAGTATAAAATAGAGAACAACTCTACACTCTTAGCCCTCACATCCCCTGGTTATAGCCCAACAGGTTTATTTGAAATCACACAAGCTTTCGGAGCACAGCCTCTTCATTAGGTGCAGTGAGAGAGCAGAGCACACAGACCCAGAGTTTATAGGCAGAGGGATCAAGGGCCGAGAGATCAAAAGATCATACAGCTGGTTCGAGTGGAGTGTCAGATGATAAATCTTTCCAGGTTGAAAGATCTCTACCTTAATTAGCTTGTACAGTTTTGAATTTGGCATGCAATACCAGTCATTTAGTTCATCGCCAGCACCACCTTATTTTTAATTGTTTGTAGTTATCTCTCTGCCTCACTTAATCAGATTATAAATCATCCCTTCGCTGGTTATTCAGTTGTTGACGCTTTACTCACTGTCTGACACGCTTGATCACCTGCAGAGAATTATCATCTGACACCCCACTCGAACCAGTTGTATAATCTTTTGATCTCTCTGCCCTTGATCTCTCTGCCTATAAACTCTGAGTCTGAGTGCTCTTCTCTCTCACTGCATCCAATGAAGGAGCTGCGCTCCAAAAGCTTGTGTGATTTCAAATAAACCTGTTGGACTATAATCCGGTGTTGTGTGACTTCTGACTTTGTTCACCCCAGTCCAACGGCAGCACCTCCACCTCACATCCCCTCAACCAACCTCATGTCACTTCATGCCCTATATCCATCCTTTATAGCCCCTCATACCCTTCATGCAATCCACTGCCCCCATACCTGCCATGTTAACCTATGCCCACACCCTCTCCGATGGTCTTTTATAGTCCTGTATCAACCCATGACCCTTCAACCATCATCGTTTGCCATTTCTACATATCTTACCAACTCATCCAGTATCCACCTTGGGCTGTACTCAGGACCCATGCAGAGATGAGATAAAACTCAGTTCTATGCAATAAAGTTGTACGTGTTAGTTGCAACTTCATTATATTGAGAAAGAGAACTTATTAAAAACTACTTTTCAGCATTTGGAACCCTTCATCTACAGAATGGCTTTAATGACAAATATTTCATTCAAATGCATAATCCCTTATAACAACAAACTTTGGAATTCATAGTCCCAATCAAAGAGTTTACAACAACTTGTAGTTGTCAATCAAACCGAAATAATAGGCACCCAACTGTGATAATGAACGGTTATGAAATCAGTCCGTAGCACTAATTGTGTAATGGAAACCTTCAGGCTTATGTCACAGAGAGAATGAAATAGCAAACAATTGTTTTGTTTTAACACTCCAGGTATTTATTTTCAAAGATGTAAAAGGCAGGACTATTAAATGCCTCAATGGCTTCACTGCTCCTTTTGATAAATAATTTTGAAAATCTTATTGACATTTTTGATAGTTCCTCTTGATCAATCTTCTTGATTCTTCTAATAATTTCTCCTGCCACTTCTGACAGGTTCTTTTGAGAATTGCCTTTGACAGTTTCAATGATTGATTTTGACCGGTCCACTTGATAGTTATTTTTGACCTTTGCTTTTGACAAGTCTGTTGACAGTTGCAATTAGTTTGAACAGGTTTAGGTGCTTTTTATATGCCATTTTAACATTTCCAAAGGACACCTTACCTCCCAAAGGGCACGAGTCTTTCTCCAAAAGTGTCTTGGGATCAAATCCAATGATGTACCTCACCTCTTAAAGAGAAGCACCAGTTCCAGACCTGCTCTTGCCAGGTCTACTCTGTACACTTAAGATGTCACACTCCTAGGCTGTCGAAATCCAAAGCAGCTGCTGATTTAAATGGTCAGCTGTCTCCTTAAATATCACATGTATGAGTTTGCACATGTTTGTGTCCCAACAAAATTAAGAAGCGCTGTGTTTGGGAGCAGCTCTTCAGACTTTTGAGGCCATCTACCATTTTTGCCATGATGGAGACCCTTTGTGCAAAAATGTCCAGTCTGAGTGTCCTGGAGGTTCGTGCGCAATCCTGAGGATTGTAAAGAGAGCCAGGCACTTCCAACTCCCGCACTCATACTCAGTGCCATTTTGGGCTAACGGACTGAAGAATGCCAAAGGACTGATAAACAGCGCCATTCTTAAAAGTCAAATAAAGAATAGGCATGAGCAGAAGAGGACCAGGATTATACTACCAGGAAGATAAATTGGAAGTGACTATGTATCATAGCAAAGACTGTTTAAATAGGCTCAAACCAAATCTTCATACGTAAACACATTAAAAGCAAACTCAATATGAAGCCAAAGTTACTCCTTCAAAAAAACAACTGGGTTAAGTATCCTGATAGGAATGAGATAGAAGCTTAGTCTGAAGGATAATTGCATGATGTAACATGAAGATTTTTGTACGACCGAAGTCAACAAGATATCTGTAGGTTGTTGCATGTGTGTTGGAAAATAGTGTATATTGGGAGTATTGTGTTAGGTGCATGGGTTCTGTTATATATCTGAAGTGTGGTTTGCGGAGTAGTGTGGATCCAGAAACAAGAACAAAGCTGCTGGAAAAGTTCAACAGGTCTGGCAGCATCTGTGAAGGAAAAA
>NC_063360.1:14366681-14416695 GCF_021869965.1 Rhincodon typus | reverse complement strand
GCTGCTGGAAAAGTTCAACAGGTCTGGCAGCATCTGTGAAGGAAAAAATCAGAGTTAACGTTTCGGGTCCGGTGACCCTTCCTCACAACTCAATGTGGAGGTCTGAGGAAGGGTCACCGGACCTGAAATGTTATCTCTGATTTTTCCTTCACAGATGCTGCCAGACCTGTTGAACTTTTCCAGCAGCTTTGATTTTGTTCCTGATTTGCAGCATCCACAGTTTTTTCAGTTTTTATTTAGTGTGCATACAGTATAATTTTCAAAGTTGAGTTATCTACACAAAACTACAAATTATGCAGTTGATCTTTCATTCCAAAATCCTCTGCCTTCCTGCCCTCAGTCCACAATGGGTTCAATCTTATTCTTTGCCATAAATTTCAACAAAAACTATGAAGATTATATTCAATAGGATGTGACAATTCCCAAGCATTCACAAAGCAATATTATGAAGAGCACTAGATGCTACCAGCAGCCAGAAATATGAGAAAGGCTGAATATTGATTTCTTTGGCAAACAGGGAGTTTTTATGTAAATCTTTCCCTCTGGAAATTCAGTTTGTGAGTTTGGACTGTGCAACTGACTGTAATTTCCTTCTCTATTTCATACTCCTCATTTCTATTTTCCCCCTTAATAAATGAGGTGAAACTCTGCGAGGCTGTTAAAATTAATGGTAAGCTAGGTTCTATGTAGAATTGAATGATAAGTATAGTTCAGAGAGAATTTATGACAGGTTAGTTTATACACTGTCTGTGGAACGAGATTAAACGAGTGAGTTAGGGATTATGAGAGAGCAAAGTGTGCATGTGATTGGAAGAAGATGATGTGGAATGTCCATGATCTGACAGATGAGGTTAAGTGGATAAAGTAGAGTCTATGATACAGTAGGGAGTAATTGAGCTGTGAGAGGAATTTAAACAGGTGAAATAGAGTGCATCATAAAGTATACATGGGCTGTGCCAGTAAATGAAATGGTTGAGGTAGTATATGATAGATTATAGAGTGCATGAACTTCGGGAGGAGTGGGATGATGAGGAGAATGCCTGTCTCCCTCTCGTTATTTCCTCCAGGGTCTATCACAATGCCTGTAATAAGGGGAACAGCATGTTTGTACTTACCAATAATTAAAGTCAAGTTTTAAGTTCTGTCTCCTTATCTCCTATATTGCAACTTAATTTCAGAACTTCCAAACTAAGAAGACAGTATATGGATGGATGTATGATTTGAAATGTGACCATATAAAGCCAAATGTCCCTAAGTCCCACTGTGAACAGCTATGGGTTTCTTTCAGAATAAATGTTAAGATGCTCCGGACGTGAGGTATCCACAGAATGCAGGCCACTAAAGGATTTCAGGAAATAGGAGCCTTGAACTCTTTGCAATTATCTGGTTAAATACAACTTGGCTAAAGATTGGTTATAACTTGTTGTGTGACCACAGCAACAAACGTCTCCACAACATGAGGCTCCAGCTCTGCAGGGATTGCCCACAAACTCTCTGATCATTCATGGCCGTCATTTTACTAAAAGATGTCCCAATTAGTGAGTAGTCAGTCTCAGTAATTAGAGAGCCTAGATTTCCTTTGCTATTGCATTCCCTCAATTCAGTGAGCTGGTTAATTTTAACATAATACTGCTTTCTGTTTACTTTTACTCAGATGTTGATGAATGCTCCAGCAGTCCTTGTGTGAATGGGGATTGCATTAACACCCCTGGTGCTTACCATTGCAAGTGTCATGATGGTTTCCAGAGTACTGCCACCAAGCAGGCCTGTATTGGTGAGTTCATACAAGGAGATCAGAGGTCATAACCTCCTTTTTTCTTAAACTCTGTTTGTTGTTTAATTAGTGAGTGCATTCTGTTGGGTCTCACAACTCTCAGCATCCATGTTAATGTTATTATTAACTGAATATTAATATGGTTTCTTGTAAAAACATTGTATCTTTGCACCAACAAATACAGCACAAATCAAAAATGCTCCCTCATCTTCTGTCTTTTATGTAACTATGAGCAGGTGAATTTATATAGCACCTTTAAGGTAGTAAACTATCCCAAGACACTTCACAAAGAGAAAAAAGTGGACACCCGCCACAAAAGGAGATGTTAGGACTGGCAATCAAAAGATTAGTTAAGAGATAGTTTTTAGGAGCAGTTTAAGGAGAGATATCGAAGTTGACAAATTTTAGGGTGCATATTCCAGACTTCAGGACCTAGACAGCTGAAAGCACGATACCAATAGTTAAGTGAAAGAAATTGGGGATTTGCAAAACCTGAGAAACATTTTGGCCATGATTTTAAATCAAAGCGGATATTATGTGGGTGGGAGACAGGATAAGTTTGAAATTCACCCATTGCTGCAGAAATCAGAGCCGGGCAAGGCGAATCCTAATTTAAAATATTGCCAATTCAATTTCTGCCCAGGATGGGTGGGAAGTGGCTGCTGGGATGAGACTGGTACGTTCTGTGAAAAACAACACGTGGATATCAATGGCATGTGAGTAACTTGAGCTCAGATGGTACGGGTGTAGATCGTGTGGGTGTGCTGTAACTGTCCTGGGCTCAAGCCCAGTGATTGCACAAACCTCTTGTCCCCTTTGCTTCAGAAAGAGACATGAGAGTGGAATCAATACATCAAAACAGCAGATGCAGCAAAGGCACACAAGTGTTCTTTCGTTTTGAATTTCTAGCTGCTGTGGTTTGGGCTGTTTAGATTATTGCCCACTGAGAGTTCAGTTTGCTTTTTTCTATTTTACTTAGAAATCTAAACAGATGTTGGCAAGTGATATTTGCAGCATCTGGCTGGGCTGGACTCAAACCCAGGAGTTGGAGGCAAGAGAGAAGGCTTGGTGGTGATAGTTCATATTTTGTTGCTGCCATCAGAGAGTTACCAGAATCAATGTCAAAACTAACCAGCACTGCCACTTCATGCTATAAAGGCCATCTTTTTTGTTTTGGTTGAGTTTGGGTTGATCTGAAAGACGATCTGCATTTGATAGGGGTCAATATCCCACTGACATCTTCCAAAGTGAATTTTCAGATAACGTAAGAAGCTGATAATCAAAGAGATCAACATGAATGAGGTTGCTCCCAGAGTGCCATTGGGGCTGGGCATGTGGTAATGTTAGCATGGATCTCGCAGCATTTGTGATTGGTCTATTGGTTTTAACATCAAACCAGAGGTGATACACACAGAGCTGCACAAATGGTTTTTATTGGCAGCTTGAAAGTTGACACATCTTGACTCAAGTAAGCAACCATCCCTGAGCAACACTTCTAGAAGCTGGGCAGTTTCACACATTTTGCCAGGGATCCAGTGTGTGCTGAATCCTTCATATAAAAACCTGTCCTTGGTGATATGTTCCTTTACAAATCTGTCTCTGATGACATATTTTCCTTCAGAAGAAGACCTCTGGTAATAGCAGTGACCTTTTCTTCAGGAATATGTTTCCTTTGTGTCTAGGCCAGCCCAAATGGCAGGAGCAGTGCAGTGCCTGGAACATCAACTCAAGCTGGTGATATGTATAGTTGATGGCTGGCTAACATCCCAATAATCTGCTTCCTTTTTGGTCTCTAGATATCGATGAGTGTATCCAGAATGGTGTTTTATGCAGGAACGGCCGATGTGTTAACACTGATGGAAGCTTCCAGTGTATCTGCAATGCTGGCTTCGAGCTCACTCCCAATGGAAAGAACTGCATTGGTAGGTATGCTTTACCCACACTAAATCAATCTACAAACAACAGGAGCCAATTTCTAACACCTTTAGTTACAAATAATATGCACAGGCCAAACAGGTGAGTACTTCTGTAATAACTCAGGAACCCTGACTGGAAAGGAACATCATTTATTGTGGACCTCCAAAACAGCCATTACTCATGGCATACATAGGCTATTCTCAGCTTGGGACAAACAGTTCTGCCAACCCATCCCTGGGTCTGCTTTATAAAGGGTTCAGGTGATGTGTTCCAGCTTGGGAAGTCATTGCCTGTTTCCAAGGAAACTCATACTTAATGAGTTCCACAGGGAAGTTATAAGGGTTGTCACAACCTCCTGGATGCTTAGAGCAGAAATTAAGATTATGCCAGTAATTAAAACAGACAGCAACAGGAAACTCAGCAGGGATATCAGATAGTGCCTGTGGAGACAGAAATGAAGTTGTTATCTCAGGTCAATGACCTTTCAACAGAACTGGGAAGAGCAGGAGATGTAATGGGTTTTGAGGAAAGGGGTAAGTGGGGCAGACAAAAATTCTGTGATATGGTGGAAGACAGGAAAGATTGAATCAGTTAGTCTTGCAGGACCAAAAGAATAATGATTAGCAAGAAAGGAAATAATTAAACAAGAGATGCGACTAGAGTAGATGTACTGCTTTTGGTGATCAAAAATAACAGAAAACAAAGAGAAAGACTGAAACATGCAAGAAAAGAAAGCCAAATGAGGTTACTGTCTAAAATTAATGAACTCAGTGTTGACTGTAAAGTACCTCGTAGAGGGAAAAAATGTTGTTTCTCAAGTATGCTTTGAGATTTATTGGTATAATGCAGCAGGCCAAGGACAGAGACATCAGCCTGAGAACTGTATGGAAAATAAAAATGACAGGTCACTGGAAGCTGAATGTCAAACTCTGTGTCACTGTCATTTCAACCTTAGTATCTTATTGCACTTTCAAACCCAATATATTACTGTCACTACGAATCCTACATATTAATTATTGCATTGTCAAAGCCAGCATATTACTGTGCATTCAAATCCAGCATATTACTGTCCTTTCAAATGCAGTAGTTTAGTTATTTCGTTATCAAGCCCAGTGCAGTACTGTCATTTCAAACTCTGTACATTACTGGTATTTCAAACCCAGTATATTATTGTCCTTTCATTATTGCATTGTAAAACTGAGCATTTTACTGTACTTTCAAATTCAGTGTTCTGGTTATTGCTTTGTCAAATCCGGTATACTGCTGTCTTTTCAAACCCTGTACATTACTGTCATTTCAAATTCAGTATATGAATTATCGCATTGTCAAACCCAGTACATTACTAACATTTTAAACCCAACATATTACTGTCCTTTCAAATCCAGTAAATTAATTAATGCATTGTCAAGTCCACTAATTTTAAACCCAGTATATATTAATGTTATTTCAAACCTAGTACGTTAGTCTCCTTTCAAATCCAATATATTATTGTCATGTTAAACCCAACATTTTACTGTTAAACCAAACCAGAATGCACTTTGCAGTAAGTAAATGGAATCAGACATTAGGAAATTTTGAGATGCCATTTGATTGTGGATTGGGGAAGTTGGGGTCTGGAGGAATGGTCTTTAATGGAATTGTTAGCTACTGGGAAAATGGGCTTGCTGGGATAGTTACTGTGCTCACACAGAGTAAATTCACGAGAGGAAGAGTTAGGGAACTGGAGACATGAGTATTGATGGAATCATTAGGCTACTAGAGGATAGACTTGCGTAGACTCGTTACTATATTACAAAGTTACAGTGGTCAATGCTGCTCCGAGTGTCTCTTTATTATTCTTTCGAAACTAGAAACCCCTTTCCGATCTGTAGCTATTGAAAAGTATTGCACATTATTTTAACTCAAGCTTTCTCAGGACCTCATGGAATTCTCACCTTCCTCAGTCTTCTATGCTTCGTGAAATATTTGAGTTTCTAAAACCCATGTGTCGCCTTTGAATTTTGTGAAGTTAATGCTAAGACTCACAGGACTGAATCTCAACCCTAGATCATGATGAATGTGCAACCACCAACATGTGCCTGAATGGAATGTGCATCAACGAGGATGGCAGCTTCAAGTGTATTTGCAAGAATGGCTTTGTTCTCGCTCCTAATGGACGTTACTGTGTGGGTAAGGATGAGCTAAGAGATGTTACTGTGTGGTTATGGATCTGCTAATAAGTGATACTGTATAGGTATGGATCTATTAATTGAAAGTTGCTGTATGAGTAAGGATCTGTTCCCAATGAATCTAATAAATGTGCCAGGACCCTAAAGAAACACCATAACCATCCCCTTAGTATTTACACTGTCTTGTTACATATTCAGGAATGCCTCAAGGTGCCTAGCATACATTAGTTATTTTGAAGTGTTGTGAATGTTGATTTGTAAGCAGATGCCAAAACAGTTTGTGCTCAGTAAGATCACATAAACAGCAATATGATGAATGACTATTGACGAATTTTTGATGGAGCTGGTTAGAAGGTCAGATGTTACTACAGATACAGTGGTATTATATCCAAGAGTACAAACTATCTCTTTTTTTCTTCAGTTATTTTCCACTTCTTACTGACATTGATCTCTCATTGAGGCAGTAGGAAGCTCCGATTCCTTCAGAACTGAACCCTTGGTGCGCTATGATGGTCAGGTTACTGTTTAATAGCACAGTTGAGTAACTGATATTGTGGAACGAGTTCAACAACACCCAAACAATTTTGTTCTATTTATATACTTTGTTCTACAGCCAAATGTAGAAGGCCAGAATAAAAACAGACGTCTGAGATTGTTTTTCCCACTTTCCCTCTCCTGGAGCCTGCTGATAGTGGATGTGGTAGTTCCACACCTGTTGGTCACCCTCTGGTACCTCACCTGAGTGGCCATTCTTTATTAGTCTGGCCAGAGTATGTCATCCAAATGATGGGCTATGGAGGTCATCTCAGCTGAGTCTGTTTCTGGTTTCACAAACGTCCACAAGGGGATAGTGATCAGGAGTTTGATTCCTGACTGAATTTTCCCTTTCCTCAGTGTGGCTGAGAACAGTTGTACTGCTCTTACCTCTGCCCTGAGTTCAGCCTGACTTCGTACTGTTCTCTGATTCAGTGCAGTACTGGATAAACTTAGCAGGCCTTTAGGAGAAAATGCCACACGTTTAAATTGGAATCTGTGTTCTGTTCCTCACTAGTTGCAAATTCAGTTACACCACGTTTTTGCCACCTGATGATCTTCTTTCCTATTGCCAGACATTGATGAATGTCAGACACCTGGTATCTGCATGAATGGCCGCTGCATTAATTCAGAAGGTTCCTTTAGGTGTGAGTGCCCTCCAGGTCTGGCTATTGGAGTAGATGGACGTGTCTGTGTTGGTGAGTGACTTCAACTCATAACTAACCATTATTGAGATTCCCTATAGTGATTGCTATTAGAGGTGGCTGTGGTACCTGGTTTCCTCATGTGTGTGGATCTCTGTTCTGCCTAACACTGTTATGTCGTGGTCTTCCACTGAAAATACCTGTTTTACTACATTCAGTAATCAGCCCAGTTCAAAGTATTGACTCAAATGTGTTTATTATTTCAGAATTTTGGAGAGATTTATCAAGCACTTTAACTTTTTTCTAAATTGCTTTCTAGCGTTGAAAATTGACCTCCATCTCTCTATCTTTGTAACCTCATCCAACCTTGTGTCACCACCTCACTTTGACCGACTTTAGTGACTGTCCATTCAGACACCTCTTGAATTCTCTTCCTAAATTATCCTGTCTATGCAGATTCAAACTGTCTTTGTAAGACATTTTCAAAAACCTAGTTTATGTTTATTCATCTGGCCTCATTTCTTTTCGCAGCATCTGTTTATTTTACTGTTTCTGAAGAAGGGTCCAGACCCAAAACGTCAGCTTTCCTCCTCCTCTGATGCTGCTTGGCCTGCTGTGTTCACGCAGCTCTACACTTTGTTATCTCTGTTTATTTATGATTATGCTTCGTGTGAAACACCTTGCAACATTTTTCTACATTGAAGTTTTTTTATGTAAATTGATGTTGGTGTGTTTAAGTGCCTCCACAGCCCCAGTTTTCCCCAGCTTGGTAACCTCCTACAGCCTCTGAACTTTCCATTCCTCTGCCTCTGGCTTCTTGTGCCTCTCTTCTTCATTTGTCTCACCATTGACAGTCATACATTCATGAATCCAAAGGTCCAGTGTTCCCCCTAAACACCTCCACCAATTCACGTTGCTCTTACCATTGGAAACCCTTGTGAAAATCCACTCCCATGCCTAAGTGTTCACCGCCTTGCCTTGAACTCACCACCTCCTTATTCCCTTCAGGTGCTGTGCAGTGCTTTGGGATATCTCACTCCACTAAACGCCATGTATAAATGCAAGCAGTCACTTTGTAGTGAAGTGTTGGCAAGCACAGTGAAGTAAGTGATCCTCCTTCAAGTTCCACACCAACCAGTGACATGTTTTCATTCCTTTCAGATACCCATATGCGAAGCACTTGTTATGGAGCCATCAAAAAGGGCACTTGTACCCGACCTTTCTCTGGTGCCGTGACCAAATCAGAGTGTTGTTGTGCCAGCCCGGACCATGGCTTTGGAGAGCCCTGCCAGCCCTGCCCAGCCAGGACTTCTGGTAGGGTGCTCTTCCATGTATTTGGTGATGATACAAATATTGGATTGTGGGCGAACAGAACTCAAACTGAGTGTCACTCTTAGCAGTTGGCACCTTACCTTTGTGTCTATATTTTACTGACTCTTTCAATATAATAATATTCTTCCTTCTGCAACTTTCTGAAATGACTGATCCGTTGCTACATCCAAACTCCAGTTTGTAGACTTGTGAATAGCTACATTTTCTGAAGAAATTCGGTGCGGGCATATTTCCACTTCACTCAGCTGAGACAGGATCAACTGAGGGAGAAGCTGCAGAGAAGGGCATGAGCTCCTCCTGCTGGCTGGTCACTCACATTGACTAGAGCGGCTGCACAGGGAGAAATAGTTGAGATAGCTTTGTGACACTTGTGTGAAAAGTGCCATTCAGCTGATCTCTCGAAAGGATAGGTTGTGAGCAGGTTGCAACAATAAATTAGAATAAAGGGAATCAAGGGCTATAGGCAACCGGTAAGGGAAATAGAGGTGAGGCCCAAAATCAGATCTACTATGATCTTAATGAATGACAAAGTGGAGTCAGTAAACTGAGAGGCCTGTTACTTGTTCCTGTTGTTATGATCTTATGAGTATGATTTTGAATTATTTCCTGCATCATGAGGGAGGGAGTAAAATGATTAAAATGTTTCAAAATTCTTTCAGGATGATAAAACTGAATTTGTTAAATGATAAAATCAATTAGAAGAATTGATAATGAAATAATAACAGATTTTGACTCCGAGGAAGGAAAAGGAAGGATCTTCCGTTTGTATACAGGCCCCATCATTTCCAGTGCTTACAGTTAGCACACACTGTCTATTTTGGGAAATAGTGATAACCATTTGGCAATTTCAAAGGTGACCCTGAGAGCAAAAGCAGTTCAATAAACAGTTATGTATTCAAAGGTCTGGGCTGGTTTCAGTCAAAGTCAAGTCCTCAAGTAATTCCATGCTATTATTAAACTCCTGTCTGTTAATCCTGGCCAATGTTTATTCCCCAGTCAATGTAATCGATTGACTCATCACGAACACATAACTTTTTAATGGAGTTTTGCTGTGTGCAAATTGACTGCAGTGATTCCCACATTAAAACAGTAACCACACTTTAATATCTTCTTTGTTCCTGTAAAATACTTCAATGTAGCTTGACATTGTGAAAGCTGCTATATAAATGCAATTGTTTTGACATTGATGTTGTGCAAAGTTGGCTCTTCAAGTGGTTTAAATCAGCTGTTTGCACCTTGGTAAAGTATAACTGTCTCAGTGAAATTCTACATGTAAAAGTACTGAGGAGGAGTTTAAAAATGTGCTGGATTACAATCTCAGCTGATATTAATGCTGGACAGTTCAGTCCCGATGTGAGCTGTACCTGCCTAGACAGGTCCTACCATTGTTTTTCTATTTGTTTTAACTGTGCAGCTTAGTAATTGAATATATTCTCAGGAATTCACAAGAATTCCCCAATTATTTTAACACAATGAATAAAACATTTATTAAACAACAAAAAGTAACAAGCACTATATTACCTGAGACATAAAAATTCGAGACACTTCTTTACAGGCATCGGAAAAGGATTCAAACTCTCACTACCTGTTTTATCCCACTAATATCCTCACAAACACCCACACCTCGACAAAAAGTTATCTCCATTACTTTCACATTAAGGATTCTTACTCAGGCACGAGACTGGTACGGCTGCAACCAGATTCCTTTCAGTGAATTTCTATTCATGCCCTAGGTACTTTCTTTCCTTCAGCTGATACCTTTCCCTGAGATACTTATACTGCAGACTAAACTCACTATTGCTTTAACATGATAAATACATAAATACATGAGTTCCCTAAACTTAATTTCCAGCAATTTTTGCCAAACAGCTTCTTATTAATCAGGTAAACACTTCACTTTCTGAGTGTTTCCAGACACAGACTGCTGACTGCTCTGTTTGTGTGTCACTAACAGCAGCAGAGTTTGTTTTTCATTTTTTAACAATGTAAACTGCTTATTCCCCATCTCCACTTCAAAGATGATAAAACTTCATCAAAATGCAGATAGATTCATAGAGTCATGCAGCACGGAAACGGGCTCTTCAGTCCAACTCATCCCTGTCAATCAGACATCCCAATCTGACCTAGTCCCATTTGCTGCATTTGGCCCATATCCCCCTAAACCCTTCCTATTCATATACCCATGATAAATAAACAAACTTTCAGCCTCTTTTGTACCAGCCCACAAGAACACTTTAAATGAAACAAAGTCATGGCTCCCCTTTCTTAACACAAAATTGAACAATGTAAAATAAACTTAAAGTCATGCATTGTTCCTAATAGCTGAAACTACTCAGTCCATCAGGCAGCATCTGTGGAAAGAGAAATAACATTAACTGCTTTGTGAAAATTACCTGTCATTGGAATACTTTTGCTCAGTTATATCATGTGGGTTTCCACCTGATTTTACTGTTCATCCCCGTACAGTGGATGGATGTAACACTAACTGGATCCTCAGGACCAACCAAAACACATGAAAGCTAATGAACTTCTTACTGTGCATTCTGTGTTATTAGGTTGGCCAGTAATTCATGATTCAATAAGGACAAACATTTTCAGGGAGAGCTAGTGGAGAAATCATGGTCCCTGAATTTTACAACCAGAGTTCTTTGCAAGCAATAATCCCTGCTGGTAGAGTGAGTCAGTCCCTATATTAGGTTCTGTGGTGGATGGTTGTGATTCAGAGCACTGTGTGTCTGCTTTGTTTCATTCTCCCTGTTGTTTTCACAGCTGAGTTCCAGGCTCTATGCAGCAGTGGCATCGGGATCACAGCTGATGGACGAGGTAAGGAGAAGAACCAGTTTGTGTTACTGGCAAAACTTAGGACTGATCCTTCACTGTTTGAAAACTAAATTCCATTATGTTTAATTTTCCTTTTACACAAATCTCATCAGAAACAGATTTTACTCATGGGTGTGAGTGAATAAAAGACAGACTAATGTTGCATATCCTGTCTGATTTGAGATGTTGACTAATGTCCTTCTCTAACAGATTCTGTAGGTTCTTTTCTGTATATTAAGTTTCACATGAAACTGATTAATTCTATCCTCATTAACTCTCTGTGAAGCCAGAAAGAAATGTCCAAAATATTACAACCTATTTTAAATAAATAAATAGGACAGTATATCTGCATTACCCCATTGGCCACACCAGCTTATTTATGGTTTCACTGAAAAACAGACAGAATGTAGCTCCTACATTCCAGGGCTAAGAAATATAGGCTCTAATCCCCTATCATCCCTGTAATGTTAAAGGTTAATCGCTCTTCAGCAATTGATTAGCTCCATGTGTTAGTTTATTTGAATCAGTAAAACATATTACAAGCTGTGAAACAAAATTTACAGCAAACCAACTGATATTTGTATGCAACATATAAAAATAAGGAAGGAATTTGACTGACAGAATCATTGTAAACCAGTTACCTGGACAATAAGTACTGATGTACAATTAGTGTATTCCTTAAGTATACCTTTTGAAAATGTGGAGAGAGGTCAGTCAAGCATTGATTAATTTGCATTTCCATTTGCTCACAGATATCAATGAGTGCGCTCTTGATCCTGATATTTGTGCCAATGGGAATTGTGAGAACCTACGTGGCAGTTACCGCTGTATCTGTAATATTGGCTATGAATCTGACGTCAGTGGCAAGAATTGTGTTGGTGAGTGTGGGACTGTGTTATTTCAACTTGAAGAAAGCATTCAATTAAAAATCATTCCCGTTGATTATCATGAGGCATCCTGATCCTCTATGAAGTATTTGATCCTCTACAAAATATCACAGTCTGTAAAAGCAAGTAGCATTTCTATTATTTGATGAATTAAATTTTTTTTTAAATTCACTCGAGGAACATGGGTGACCAGCCTTTCTTGCCTGTCCCGAGTTGCTCTTGAGAAGGTGGTGGTGAGCTGCCTTCTTGAACCACTGCAGTCCACATGCTGTGAGAGAGAATTCCAGGATTTTGACCCAGAGACCGTGAAGGAACGGCAATATATTTCCAAGTCAGGATGGAGAGTGGCTGGGAAGGGAAATTGCAGGTGGTGATTCTCCCATGTATCTACTGCCCTTGTCCTTCTAGATGGAAATGGTTATGGGTTTAGAAGGTGCTGTCTAAGGATGTTTGGTGAATTTCTGCAGTGCATTTTGTAGATGGTACACACTGCTGCTACTGAGCATCGGTGATGGAGGGAGTGGATGTGGTGCCAAACAAGTGGGCTGCTTTGTCTTGGATGCTGTTGAGCTTCTTGTGTGTTGTTGGAGCTGCACCCATCCAGGAAAGTGGGGAGTATTCCATCACATTCCTGACTTGTGTCTTGTAGATGATGGACAGGCTCTGGGGAGTCCGGAGGTGAGTCACTTGGTGCAGTATTCCTAGCCTCTAACCTGATTTTATACGATTGCGCTTATGTGGCAAATCCAGTTGAGTTTCTGGCTAATGGTAACCCCACAGATGTTGATAGTGGGGGTTACAGTAATGGTAACAGGATTAAATGTCGAGGGGCATGGGTTATTGGAGATAGTCATTATCTGGTGTTTGTATGGTGCAAATGTTACTTGCCACTCGTTAGCATAAGTAACATACATTGCAATGTTTTTTGCTGCTTTGCTGTTGATTAATCTGTCATTTGGAAAGCAAACAATTTTTTAGTGCAATGCCTGAGTTTCAGTTTACTTGCCCAGGCAAGGACAAGCGTCACATTTCAGCAGATTGTGTACAGAACGCAATTCCTAGCTATCATTATCGGATAGAAAAGAGGACATCAGCCCATGATAGCCATAAGGCCTGCTTGTAAGAATGGACAGTAGCTACAAATATCTAAGAGAACATGTGGTGTAAAAACGCAATGATTTGACAAGAACATTTCAGTTATTTGTCCCTTCCCTGGGACTATTTGTGAATTAAGCAATGAAACATCAGGCCATTGTGTGCAGGAGGGAAGAAGAGTGGTGTGATTGACAGAGAGGGAGGAACATGTGGACAGGCTGAACAAGGGTGGAGAGGACAGAAAATGAGTGGGATGAATGAAAGCAGAATGAGTGAACGTTCTTTGAGAGGCTTCTGGAAGGGTTGGGGTAAATCCTGAGCCTTAGTACTTCTGAGATTTTCCTGCCTGAGTAGACCAAGGGCAATTGAACAATTGCTGGAATGATGTGTAATCTGCAATTTCTAATGTTTTCAAGAATGACCGATTGCAAATAAATACTCCTTTCCCCAGATATTGACGAGTGCTCGGTCAATGTGCTTCTGTGTGACAACGGACTGTGTCGTAACACTCCAGGCAGCTACACATGCACCTGCCCCACAGGTTACATCTTCAAACCTGATACTGAGACCTGTGAAGGTGAGAATCTCCATATTGTGTGACCTGGTCACAATGCTGAGCAGTATTCTTTTTGCCAGCGTGCCAGCTATTCTAGTTCACAAGGAAGTTGAATTCATTGCCGCAGTTACACTAAGAGGGAAGATTTTTCTATAAGGCTCTAATATTTTCATTAAAGCTACCATACCCAATGAAGGAACTACTGTGGCCAGATATTCAAGAGATGTGACAGCTACTGCTTTTCAAAATGTAGTCCCACGCAACACTACTACAGGTTTATAAAGCTGTTCCTTTTGGCTTGGTTGGGGTGAACTGAACAAAGCGTCAGACACTGGATGTGACTCTGTTATTATCAGTGCACAACGGAGGTCCTTTGATGACAAACTGTAAGCATGGTCATGCTTTCTGTAATGGCCTGAGGCTACAGCTCCAGTTGTGGACATGCAATGAGTAATGTCGCCTCTGTATTTCCAGACGTGAATGAGTGTGAATCCAGTCCATGTGTGAATGGTTACTGCAGGAACATGGCAGGCTCATTCATCTGTGAATGTTCACTTGGCAGCAAATTGGATCCAACCAGAACCATCTGTATCGGTAAGTCAAGATGTACCATTATATCAGTCCAAACAATCTCTTATCCAGTGTCATTGTTCTGCGTAGGAAGTGACTGCCTGGTGATCAGGGAGTAATTGTATTTGAATGCAGAATACAGGGTTAATGGCAGGATTCTGGGCAGTGTGGAGGAACAGAGGGATCTTGGAGTCCACGTCCATAGATCCCTCAAAGTTGCCACCCAAGTTGATAGGGTTGTTAAGAAGGTGTATGGTATGTTGGCTTTCATTGGCAGGGGACTTGAGTTTAAGAGTCGCGAGGTTATGCTGCAGCTCTGTAAAACCCTGGTTAGACCACACTTGGAATACAGTGTTCAGTTCTGGTCGCCTCATTATAGAAAGGATGTGGAAGGTTTAGAGAGGGTGCAGAGGAGATTTACAAGGGTTCTGTCTGGACTGGAGGGCAGGTCTTATGAGGAAAGGTTGAGGGAACTAGGGCTTTTCTCATTGGAGCGAAGAAGGATGAGAGGAGACTTGATAGAGTTATGCCAAATGATGAGAGGCATTGATAGAGTGGATAGTCAGAGACTTTTTCCCAGGGCGGAAATGACTATTACAAGGGGGCATAATTTCAAGGTGATTGGAGGAAGGTATAGGGGAGATGTCAGAGGTAGGTTCTTCACACAGAGAGTGGTGGGTGAGTGGAATGCGCTGCTGGTGGTGGTAGTGGGGTCAGATACATTAGGGACATTTAAGCGACTCTTGGGTAGGTGCATGGATGATAGTATAATGTAGGGTATGCAGGGTAGTTTGATTTTAGAGTAGGATAATAGGTCGGCACAACATCGTGGGCTGAAGGGCCTGTACTGTACTGTTCTATGTTCTAACCCAGGCCCCTTCCTTTTTATCACTAATGAGCCCATTTGCTTGAGCTGTGTTGACTAAGCTGTATTTTATTCAGGACTTAATCTGGGAGTGAGCTCTGTTTCTTTAAGTAAGTTAATCTGCCTCTGAATGAGCCATTTCTAAGCAGCTAGCAGTATCTACAAGAACAATTTGTATAGTTTCTTCAACATAATAAGATGTCCGCAGTCTGTTCACAGAAGCATTCTAAAATGGAACATGACATTCAGCCACACAAGGAGGTATTGTGTGAGATGAGCAAATGTTTGATCAAAGGAGGTAAGTTTTAAGGACTGTATTAAAGGAGAAAACCAAGAAAAGAGAAGCCATGAGTGTAGGAGAGCTTGGGGCCTGAGGCGTCTGAAGGGTTAGTTACCAGAGGTCGAGCAATTAAAATCTTGAGTGTAGAGTTCAGAATTTACAGAAATGCAAACTCTGAGAGGCTTGTGGGGCAGGCGATGGTTACAGAGATAGGGAGAGGTGAAGGCATGGAGTGATTTAAAAGCAAATATGAGAATCTTAAAATCAAGATATTGATTGACTGAAGTCAACGTAGGTCAGTGAGCACAGGGCTGATGGGAAAATGCAACTTCATGCAGGGTAAAACAGGCAGTAAAGTTTTGGATAACCCCAAGTTTATGAAGGTCTAATGTTGGAGTCTAGCCAGGAGTGCATTGCAGTAGTCACATCTGGAGCTAACAAAGACGTGGATGATGGTTTCAACAGCAGATAGGCTGAAGCAGCAGTGAAGTGGGTCACGTGATGGAGGTGGAAATTGACATTCTTGACAGAGGCATGAAGATGAAGTCAGGAGCTCCAATGTGACACCAAAGTTGTGAACAAACTGGCTTGATCTAGGAGTGTACCCCTGTAGCTTCCTGCTGTTTGACAGCTGAGATTCCGCAGATGTAACCCTGCCCGACAATCCTCAATCTTCCAGCAAACATGCAGCAGATTGGGATGTCGGCAAAGCCTGATTGTGACCTGGTCTAGCCCTGTGGTACTGGCTGCTAATGCAGAGCTCACGTTCGCTGCACGGCCAGCATTGTCCTTTCTTATGGCTCAGATTTCTCTCCATTTCTCCAGACAGTCAGCGGTTATGGGATCCTTAGAGATGAGGTACCTCCCTGAGACACAGGGATGGCAGTCTGATCTGCTATCCATGCACACACATTACAAGGGCTTTGTTTTGTGACAGCCCCTTCCCACAGCACACATTTCCCAGTCCAGGAAATGCCTGCACCAATTTCAGTTCCAGTGAACTCAACTCAAATTGGAGCGTTAGTCTGGAATTATCCTGGACTTTTGGCCAAGCTACTCACTGGGCAAGCTCACTGAACTAGCAGTGAGCCCTAAACTTGGAATGAAATTATGTCCTGGTTCTAATTTCTAATACTGCAGTGCCTTCCAATTACTGTGGGCTCCATAGAGTTAGGGTGTTTAGATGTTTATGCTCAACATCTTCATTTTTCCAGCTTCTATATTCCTGTTTAAACTTTTAGATACAGAATGGAGACAGGCAGAGAATTCAGCTTTCAATTAGTAAAGAGGAAGTAAACTATTGCAGCAAGGGTTCAGAATGGTTACAGTACCGCTGCTGATTATGGAATTTTAAATAAAAAGTAATACTGTAGAATCAGATTAATTTTTACAGGCTGCAGTATGATTTCCAACAAGTATGTGGCCCCACCTGTGAGGCACTGAGACTGAAGACTGTCAGTTTCCAATTGAATCACTGAGGCAGAACACTGCCATGGCAACCGGCTAGAAGTGGATGTTTATTAATGGAATGGAGTCACTCGAGGCATATCAGGTGTCAGCTTGGTCCTGTTAGTTGATGGTTTTTGGATGGGGCTCTCAATCCACTCCGTTCCACTCTCTCCTTTTCACACTGTGCCTGAGGCAAGCACTAACTGGGAGGCTGTCCTGGGGTGTGTGGGTTCACTGGTGTCTGCGGGCTGAGGGAAGTGACTTAGTGGGGATTGTGACAAATCCCATTCTCTGCTTTTTTCTTTCCCCAACAGACAGTATGAAGGGGACGTGCTGGCTGAATATTCAGGATGGACGCTGCGAGGTGAACATCAACGGAGCGACACTGAAGTCGGAGTGCTGCGCTACCTTGGGAGCAGCCTGGGGCAGTCCGTGTGAACACTGCGAGCTGGGTACTCACCTGGGCTGAGGGGTTTACTTGGCGGGTGGTAGTAGGGGCATGGAGGTTGGAGGGCATTGGCGCAATGGTGATATCATTTTTCCAAAGCCTGGACTTTTACATTGGATTGAAATTGAACAGCACACACAGCAAGCAAAACCCAGCACCCAGTTTTCATAGAATCATATAATCCCTATGTTTTATATAATTTATCATTCAATTACTCAGTTCCTTGTTTCTCCTAATTTGTTTTTCTTTTAATTCTTTCATGGGATGTGGGCATCACTGGCAAGAATGGTATTTGTTAACCATCACTAATTGGGTGGCTCACCAGGCCATTTTCAGAGGGAGATTAACACTCAGCCACATTGCAGTGGGTCTGGATTCACATAGAAACCAGACCAGGTAAGGGCACAAATTTCTCCCTGTAAAGGACATTGGTGAACCAGATGGGTTTTTACAACAATCAGTGGTCACCATTACTGCCATAAGCTTTCACTTCTGGTTTTATGAGTTGAGTTTTTCATTTTGATAGCTGTCCATATGAAATGTGAACAGGAAGCAGGAGTAGGCCTTTCAGCCCCTCAGGGTGGCTCTGCCTTTCAGTACGATCATAGCTGATCTGATTGTAACCTCAAATCCACATACCCACCCTATCTCTGATCTTGTTTCAACCCTTGCTAACCAAAACTTTATCCACCTCAGCCTTTAAAATGTGCAAGACTTTGTTTCTAATGCCTTTTTTACGAAAATTGTCTTAAAGACTTGCAGGCCGCTGAGAAATAAAAATGTTGCCTTAGTCTGAGAATTGAACTCATGTTCCCACAGCATTGGCTAGGGCCACTGGATTAGTAACTCGGTGACATTACCACTGCACCATTCTCACCCTTATTTGAAACATTATGGAAAGGGTGAGTGCTAAGTTGCACACTCAGTTGACATTCATTGTGTAAGTAGGGTTCATTTTTTATTCATTCACGGGATGAGGGCATCACTGGCTAGGCAGCATTTATTGCCCATCCCTAATTGCCCAGAAAGAGTCAACCACATTGTGGGTGTCTGGAGTCACATGTAGGCCAGACCAGGTGAGGATGGTAGTTTCCTTCCCGAAATGACATTAGTGAACCAGACGGGTTTTTCCTGACAATCGACAATTGACAATGGATTCACAGTCATCATTAGACTCTTAATTCCAGATCTTCATTGAATTCAATTTCCACCATCTGCCGTGGCGGGATTCGAACCCGGATCCTCAGAACATTATCTGGGTCTCTGGATTAATAGTCCAGCGATAATGCCACCATGCCATTGCCTCCCCTGACAGGGTTCAGGTACTTGTAATTGAAAGGGCAGAAAGTGCTTAGAGAGATCACATTTTGCCATGGTTTTCCATTTATTGGAGAGAAGGAATGAAAGAGAGACTGTGGTCTTTCATATTTGGAGTGCCAAGTGGGCAGCCACACAATTGTTGTTTAATGACTGGTGCCTAGTTTCAGCAGATGGGCAAGGGCACAGCAGAATTGGAGATGGGCTCAAGACAGTGGCAGACTGCTGCCTGCTAAGGAAAATGAAAAGCAATGCCCTTTTCTCCAAGCAATTTGATCCAGGTTAGCTACACAATGTAAAAACCACTCATTTTAATATCCATATAATAATAGGACGTGAGCACACAAATTCGCAGTACGGATTTCAGCAGAAGATGCTCATGCCAGGAAATTTTGATACATACTCATTTATTGTAATGGATTAATCTGCATATTCACCACAGGTAAAATTAATTTACAATGATTATATTGGCACATTGAAAATAGGTACAATTATCATCAGTAATTGTGTTATGGCCTCTCACTTACATAAATAATACACCGTACAAATTTCTCCAAAGTTGTGATTCTCCTGCCTTGTACCTGATTTGCTTTGTTCGAATGTGTGCTGGATCAGCACTTCCACAGAAACCCTTTGTGTGATATGTTGTCAAGTCAGCAGTCCACTCAAGTGAAAGATTTCACCAGGTGAAGTGAAAACCCAGAATTATTCACTTATTTGGATCTAACAGCATCATAAACAGAGTCTTGCAAAAACTAGGTCTGTATGTTTGATCATGTGCCATTATTGCATGGCTGTTAAAGGTTCAGAAGATCAACTGCCAGGAGCTGAATTAGTGAACCATGTTTATGTTTCTTTTGCAGATCCCACCTGTCCCAGAGGCTATGCTAGAGTGAAAGGCGTTACTTGTGAAGGTCAGCTCGGAATGTTCAATCATTCCAACTAAAACAAGGATTAAATCACCTAGAACTGACTCAAAGAATGACATAAACACAGCTCGTAGATTTACATTACTATAGTGTATAGTTAATCTCCATTCTTATTTTCACTGACATCGTAAACTGCCCTGTAGTGTGTGTGGGCTATTACAGATGAGTTCACACAAGCCTATAAGGGAGGGGGCTTCCTGTTTTCATTAGGAAGTTAATGTGTCTATTAATGCTGTTTAGTTTGGGAGGTGTTCCAGAAGTGACTTTGTAAAGACCTATCAGACTGTTAAGGGTTGATAGAAAGTTAACGCAGAATACTATTCTAAGGTAAACTATAAAAGTAGAACTTATGGACAAAGGCTCAAACCAGTTAGTGGCATATTTAGGGAAATAACAAGAAAGATTTTATATAAATTGATCAGCCAGCTGTTATATATCTCTGCAAAGATGGCCAAAAGTGCTTATGCTACCAAAAAAGCAAGATTGTGGCTTTCAACAATTCTAAAAGTACTAATCCATGATTGTTCCAAATATTTTCTGAAACACATTACAGTTGTAGATGTAACTTGTGTCTAATATGATTTCACATCGATTCTGTGAAGCCTATTGCACTTCTACCAAACTGGAATACAAATTTTCTGATCAAATGTAGGCATCTGATATCGTTATTGAGTTAACTCTTCCATCAAACTTAACATCTAGTATTGAAATTGCTTCATCCTTTTATCTCTGTATTTTTGCACTCTAACTTCCTCGAAACATATCTATAACATTATCCTATTTTGCTTGTTTTATAAATCATGAAATGAACAACTTGTGATGTATCTTTTTCCACCAGATGTGAACGAGTGTGATGTATTCCCTGGTGTTTGCACAAATGGACGGTGTGTGAACACACAGGGCTCATTCAAGTGTGACTGCCCTGGAGGACTGACTTTGGATGGGACTGGAAGAACCTGTGTGGGTAAGAACAGATCACTGAGGGACCTGAGTGGGAGAAAGTGTTTACTTTTCATCAATAATGACATAGTTGAACATAGCATGATATTCCCTGCCTTGATATTCGCCAGGGCATAATGGACAGCACACTTACCTCCTCATCAGAAGATTCCAGATTTACGTTCCACTCCAGCGATGAGATCCCAATTTGCTTTGATTTCCAAGCACTTCAACATAGTATTGATGGAGCACTGCACTGTTGAAAAGGTCATCTTTTGGATGAGGTGTTAAAGGGATCAGCTACGCCAAAAGAACTGAAACGTTTTTGAACACCCGAGCCTCTCCTTGATTGATGTTCTGATTTCTCGATCTCTTGTTGTCAAATTCACAATGTTTCATTGCACATAGTCAAGCGGCTTCAAGTGCTTTGGTGTTTTATCTATTGAAATTTCAAAGGAAGGGTGGGAGGTGGGGCATAGCTTGGTATGGTTGTTGTCTGGGGGGCATACGTTTGAATGGAGGAGTGAGTTGAAGGCATGACGATACCTCCCTTCCAAAACATTATCTCATAAAGACTATTGTTCATGATATTTCTGATATACCATGAGCCTTAGTCCTTTAAAAATCTACCCAACTCCATAAGATAGAGTTGCTAAATAAGTTAGTATCACTTAAAATGAACAAGTCGTCTAGTACAGATGGGATGCATTCTAAGTTGCTGAAGGATACTAGGTAGAGATAGGAGAAGCTCTGACCATGATCCTTCATTCCTCCTTCGGAATGGGACTGATACCACAGGATGGGAGAGTTGCAAATGTTACAACCCATTTCAAACTAGATACATGGCAGGCCAATCAGTACATTAGTAATGAAGAAAGCTACTAGAGATTGATACCAGGCCTAAATGTTTACTGTCTAACTAATCCAACAGTTCTTTGATGCAATGCTTGGCAATAGAGCAAATAAAACAATAGTTGTAGACTTCAGGAGGACAAGTACAGGCTGTAGAAATGGGCAGTTACATGGAGTTTGAAGTTTGGAGAATCAACATGGGGAGAAACCATCATCAACACAGTGCAAGGACAAGAACCTGGCTGTGTATATTCATTAAGTTATTAACAGTGACAGGGCAAGGTGATAAGGTCAGTTTAATAAGGATATGTGGCTTAGTAAATAGGGAATTGAATACAAAATCAAAGAAATCATGTTAATCCTTTACAAATCTCCAGTTATGCTCAGAGTATTGTGTACGATTCAGGGCATCATAATATTAAGGAATTTGAAGAAGTGCAGATAGTTTACTAAATGAATGCATAGGAAAAGGGACCTTAGTTTGTGGAGATTTATGGGAAGCTAGGATTCATCTACTTAGAGCAAAGAGGTAATGGGGAGACCTAATGGAAGTATCCACAATTATGTAGAACTGAGATAGTGCAAGGAAGGAATTATCAAAGGGGGAAGTATAGATGATTTTCAGGTGTTGAAGTTGTTGTGCTATGGGTGGCAGAGTAAATTCCATCAGAATTTTTAAAGGACAAGTACTTGAAGAAGACTAATTTGCCAGGATGTGGAGCAAAATTACGCAGCTCTTTTAGAAAATGAGATAAACGGTCTCCTCCTTTTGTTAAGGGTCTATGATCCTAAGACAGTCAGCTGATGGCAGCCATACATTTTGCTGTGGGAAATGTGATGTTCTTTGTTCTCTGTGTTGAGTGACCCCTTTATGCTGAGGCAAAGTAGCAGCAATAAGGAAAGGAAAGAAGATATTCCTGCACTTGGATCGCACCCTGCCAGCCAAAGTTCTGTCTCTACACAGCCACTCGGAGGGTCTGCGCACACTGCACATGTGCTAATTGGTACGTGGATGCATTGGCTTGGGAAGTTGTTGCCTCACATGGACTTCACTGGCCCACACAGTAGCAGTGAAAGTTGGTGGGAACGTAGTCTACTCCCCCTTGAGACATTGTGCCTGATGTATCCAAAGATGAGGAGTTCAAGAGTTGGCCAGTTTAGCCTCATAGAGACCCACTGAAGATATCTGTGACCCTCAGTTAAAAGCCATTTCAACCTGATAGAGCTGACCTTAAGAGAGCTTCACATCGCACTTAGGTACAGCAAACCTGCTGAAGATGAAAAAATAGTATTTCATATGGACTAACTTCAATCTTTTGATAATCTCTGATGAAGCCAATTGAAAGATCATTACTTGGAATTGCAATTGTTATCTGATAGAA
This sequence comes from Rhincodon typus, assembly GCF_021869965.1. Taxonomy (NCBI): domain Eukaryota; kingdom Metazoa; phylum Chordata; class Chondrichthyes; order Orectolobiformes; family Rhincodontidae; genus Rhincodon; species Rhincodon typus. Next base: position 14,393,937 of record NC_063360.1, on the reverse strand, counting down.
CCCCAACCAGAATAGAAAATACCTTTTCACAAAGTTGAACTCTGATGAATAGTCATCTTATCAAGGCAGAAGTGTGGCTAGATCAGGGCTAACTAAAGCAGGAGCAGGGTGATCTTTTAAAAACTATAGACAGTAGATGCTCTTTCAGGTGCTAATGTCTATACTGCTTATTTCTAGCACCTTCTGTCCCTTTTCTGTTTGTGTTTAAATTTAGTCTGAGCTAAATGGTGGAGCATTGCTGTCAGTCTTGTTACTCTGTTATGGAACACTGTTGTGAAATGCTTTGGGGCTGACTCTATGCTGTCTATTCCCTGTAGATGTTCGCCTGGAACATTGCTACCTGAAGTGGGAGGAGGATGAATGTACAGAGCCAATGGCGAACCGGTTCCGTATTGATACTTGCTGCTGTTCGATTGGCCGTGCCTGGGGTGGAGACTGTGAGGAATGCCCACAGCCTGGCACACAGGAATATGCAGCTATTTGTCCCAGGGGACCAGGATTTGCCAACAGGGGTGATGTTCTGACAGGCAGACCATTCTACAAGGGTAATGGTTTAATGAATAACTACATCAAATTACATATTGCATGTACAGGCATTCTCCTCAGGACCTGTTGTCATGATTTTTGATTAAGCATTTACGTCAACATCTAACCATGAACATACCTCTGAAAACAGTTACCTCTAACTATGTAGCTTCCAGTTCTAGCCAACAGGTGAAACTGAAACAGGTTTCAGAGGACTCTCTGAAAAATCTGGATATGAAAATAGTTGTATTCATCAAAAAACTGTGAGAAATGTCATAGGCACATCTCTTTCTAGTGTTTCAGTAAATACTGAAAAATTACAAACTCTAGGAATACATATCCCATAAACAGTATATTGTTGTTCCAAATATTGGATGTGCTTCTGATGCACTCTTCCAGAAGTGATCCTCCATCTGGTACAGCTGATGAGCATCAAGGGCAGCACATTTCATCAATGTTTTGGTGTTGGATAGATCTTTGTAATTAAAGCATTGATTCAGAACAGTATCCTTTCCCTAGTGCTTATGGTACTGGGATATTTGTGCTGCCATTGTTTTCTACTGCTCTCTCTGGCTCTCTGTTACAAGTGAAAATTCAATAGTAACATTTGTACTAGAAGCCAGGTGGTCTGCCAAGAGAGAAATAGATAAGATGGAGGTACTTGCATCAGAAGAAAATCTGAGCAGGTAGAGGGGACAATGCCACATTTGCAAAACATTTCAGGAGATTTCAACAGCACATTTTCACTGAGTGGATATTAACGTAAGGTTGTAGATAACCATGCTGTACAAATGAAGAGCCTTTTACCCAAAAAATGATGATTCAGGTTTAAAGTAAAATGGCTGTAAATGTTGGTGTGGCAGAGTTTGCCTCAGGTGTAAGTTTATCTTTATGGGATGTGCCTTCACCCCAACTGTTATTAGACTCAGTCATTCCACTCCCTTTGAAGAGAAAGCCATCTTTCTAGATGCTTTCTGACCAGATATTTGGCCAAGCTAGCTACTTCCTATAATGATCAGGGCAGTGAATCCATGTTAATTAGAATCAGCCCAATTGCTCCAGTTATGGACCAGGGTTCACCACCATCAGCCCCAGTGCCCCACTCCAGTCACTGGTGAAACATAACTAGTCTCTTTCTTCCGGTCCTCCTGGTGTGGACCCATTTAAATATGTTCAATCCTTATTGCCTGTTTTTGGATCCAGGTCTGTATCCATATAAACAACTTGCTACCCTTTGATGTCAGGTTATTTTCTAGTTTGTGTGGCTTCAGATGGAAAGTTTCCTACCTCTGATTTACACAGTGCCCTTAGTGACTACACTGATTGTCTTACTGTCTTTCAGATATCAATGAATGTAAGGTATTCTCCAGTCTGTGCACATATGGAACATGCCGGAACACAGTTGGAAGCTTTAAATGTCGCTGTGATAGTGGGTTTGCCCTAAACATGGAGGAAAGGAATTGTACAGGTAGGACAACACTAGGAGATACTGGCTAGCTCATTGTTTCAGAGAGATATAGGTGACATTCTCTCCATTTGCTTTCCCTGTCTTCTGTACATCTTTCTTTTCTATTTGCATCTGCCTCTGTCATTTTCTGTTTAACATTTTCTTTGACTGTCTAAACTGCAGTTCTTTTCATCTGTCTAATTCTGCTCATCTGCACCCTCTTTATCTTTTTGTTCCTTTTCTATTTAGCTCTGTTCCTTCTTTGTTTTCTTTTATTCTCTCTTTCCCGCTCTGTCACATATTCATTGTCTGATTCTCCTGTCTCATTCTTGTAGATATCAACGAATGCCGTATCTCGCCGGACCTCTGTGGCCATGGCACGTGTGTGAACACACCAGGCAGTTTTGAATGTGAATGCTTTGATGGATATGAAAGTGGTTTTATGATGATGAAGAACTGCATGGGTAAGTGATCATTACCAGCTGATCACCATTGACAGTCTAAGACTGGGTTTTCATGAATTAAATGACACAAACGAGGGAAAGTGAATCACAGCACAGCTCAGACTGAAGTCTGTAGTGAAGGCTGAATGTACTTTAAGTACATTAGAGCTGAAAAAAATGAAGAAACGGGAAAACCCAACAGCCTAACAAGTGTGTGCATCTCTAATGGATCGCCTCCATCTATTCACCTCCTCACTATCTACTTCAACCTTGTCTCTCACCATTTATATTATTTCTGCAAAAACTCAACTAAGTGCCTGATCCTCTCCACTTCCTTGATAAATTACTCCACAACTCGGTGAAAAGATGCTTCCAAGCTTTACTTCTTACTCTTACATTCCTAACTTTAAATCTTCCTTCTTTGGAATTTGAATCCCAGCATAATGGACAATCTGTCTGGATTAGTTTGGAAATCCCTTCAGAGCTACAAAAAACATTAATTAACATACCTCAAATTCTCTTGTTCAATTTTTTGTCACGCCAGCCTAACTCTTGTGCCCTATGACCCTTCTCCAGTGCTGACATCTTTCCTGTGATTAGGAGCCCTGGACTTACTTACCAATGGAGGTCTAACCAATACCTTATGCACAGCAATAGTATAGGATGGCCTTCTGGTATTGAGGTTGAGGATTGTAATTCATTATTCATCTCACTCCTACAGACCTGTGCTGTGTCTCCATCTTCTCATCGGTAAACAGGCCTACCAGATTTTTGCACTGTTGCTTCCTACCTTATTACCTCCGTAGTCTGACCCTTCGTCCCAGTATCTCTCATTATCCTGCAGTTATTCTCAATGGTCACCATTAGTCTTGGTGCTCCAAACAAATTCCCACTGCCCCTGTTCCCTCTCACAGTTCACAGAGGGGTCAGGCAACAAATGTACAATGAGATTCATGTGGTCTCTTGCTTTGAATAACTTGAATGGATGATGAGCTGTGCAGAAATGAATTTGGCACTGCACTGTGACATGGTCTAAATTTGGAATGCCCCCACCCGGCAACTGCTTTGAGCCCTTTTGATACAGATGTAACCTTGTATCTACATAGACATTCCAGAACAGGAAGTATAGAGTGAAGCCCAGCTCTCCTTCTTGGAATGGCCTCAGCCACTCTTTGTGGTGGCCTGTTTTAATGGTTTCCACATGTTGCTTTGCTAGCAGGGGCTGATCTGTGCCAAACAATCCTTTATTCACTGGAGTTGGAAGCAGCTGTAGAATACTTAATAAATTCCACGCAGTAGATATTGAGATTTAAAGAACATTCCAGAATTTATATTGCCTGAGCCGTAATTAGAGGTGTGAAGGAGATGTAACATTAGCATCAGAGAGAGCCTTTGATTGCATTACAGACCTCACATCATGCTACAGGCCTGTTACTGTACCGTAGGTCCCACAAGCTTTACTTGTCCTGGGATGGTTGCAATTTCTGTTACACAAAGGACACAGAACTAGTGGCAATCTCTCTCCTCGTCACTGATTCACTTGTAGGCCTTCCCACTTACACTGTTCCCAATTCAGACCCTCTCACTAACTCCCATATCTCTGCACAGAGCCCTCCACTAATACCACCCATTATTCCAAATCAGCCCTAAACCACTCTTCAACCTAGTATTTAGGGATTGTTTATGATTGCAGTGTTTTATGTGTTACATTTTTATGAAACAGTCGATGTACATGTCTCTGGTTAAATACAGTTAGACAGATTAAACAGCAATTTGAACACCTTTCATACTGTACTGAGTGCTGCATGCTCACTACTGTTAGGCCCAGAAATAAAACCACATTACATTGGCTCATGCTTTGGATGTTGACGTGAGGTTGTATTTACGTTACCTTTCTGTTCATTATGCTGATCCAGATATTGATGAGTGTGAGAGAGACCCATTACTGTGTCGGGGAGGAACCTGTGTAAACACTGATGGCAGCTATGAGTGTATTTGCCCACCAGGTCATGAGTTGACCACCGAGGGAGACGGCTGTGTGGGTAAGCAGTTTTACAAATCCATTTTAAGGCACTCAGTAGATGTTGCATTTATACTACACTGAATCTGTGCAGCAACTTATAGAAATCAAGTCAGTCGAAGCAAGGTTCAGCTTTCTTTAAACAAAAATTGACCTGGATCCTCTGATCACCATTAAATTGCTGCTTCATTCCCATTTTTCCGCACCCAAACAGAGCTCCGCATTTCTGGCTATCTAGTCTGACCCTGCCTCCTGCCGAATTGTGGAGTGTTCTTCCACTAAGCTGTTTCCTCACAGAAATAGCAAGCCATGTCCCCTCTTTACAACACCAGCTTCCATATTTTGGAAGGCTTTGGTGCAACGTTTCAGTGTATTAGTGATTGGATTTGTGATTACGGGGTAGAATGGAAGCTGGGGTTTGATGGGAAGATTGGGATGGTGGGAAGGTGGAGTTGTCAGGTTGGAAACCAGCCAGATATGCTAGACTGCAGGGAGCTGTGGGTGGGGAGTGGGTAATGAAGGCAGGTTGGGTAAGTGGGCAATCAGGGTCTTGGGCTTGGGCAAGAAAATTGTGTGGTGAGAATTAACCAGATCAGGTTGGGAGGTGGTCAGGTGGTAGCTGGGGGAAAGGAGTTAGGGCTTACTGGGAAATCAGTTAGTGGGAACTAGGCATGTGGAGGAAGTCAGGTTGTGAGTCGTGTGCTGGGAAGTGGAAGGGTCAGGCTGGGGTGTTGTGAGGTAGTTTAAAAGGTTGAGGTGAGGAGTGTCAGTTGCTTAGTTACCCAAACTAGAGTTTTTCTCTCTGACAATTCCCGGCTAACCAGCCAGATGAGTAAATTGGAATTGTCCAAAATCTCTGACTCAAACACAGCATTTGAGACTTTGGAGAGCAATCTGGGGAGTAGGTAAAATACTTAACGGAAGTTACAATTTCCTGATCAATTCACAAGGAATCGGGTGGGGCCCTGATGGATCCTACATTGTCTCCAACAAGACTGGGTGATCTTTGCCATTACCTCTCAGGTTGGAACGACCATGGGGTGCCAATTCTGATTCTCCTTGAAGTTCCATCACAGGAGGTTGGGCTTCCAACCACCCCACCCCTATTCATCCTGCCATTGGTTGTTCAATCCATCCATTTCGGCGACACCTCACCTCCGACACCAAGTAAACCAATGATTTTATATATTTAGGCTGCTCCTTCACTGTCAGCCAAACAGCTTTCTCTGATACTTTTACAAATAATAAACTAAAGTGTTCAGGCAAGATGTAAGTGACATACAATTCTTTTAAATATCCATGTGATTTTTCTTCTTGGTCTTTTTTTTTGGTTCATGACTCTGGATAAACCAGCATTTGTTACCCATCTCTAATTGCCCAGAGGGCAGTTAAGAGTCAACCGTATTGCTGTGGCTCTGGAGTCACATGTAGGCCAGACCAGGTAAGGACGGCAGGTTTTCCTGAAAGATGTTAGTGCACCATTAGTGGAGCATTCTCCCCACTGCAATTCCAGCTGCCCCCACCACCATTATTAATCCTGAGGGCTTCAGAAGTAATCTGGGATGTTTGGAGCTGAATATGCTGTCAGGAGTTTATTTTCTGTGCAGAATGCACTGTGACTCTTAAATGCTCACAACTTTCTTCCCTGATATAGATATCAATGAATGCTCACTGAGTGACAACCTATGCAAGAATGGTCGCTGTGTAAATATGATTGGGACTTACCAGTGTGCCTGTGACTCAGGATATCAGGGCACAGCGGACAGACAGGGCTGTGTGGGTAAGAGCTTCCTTACTCTTAAAACAGTCAGTTGACATTAATCAGTGCAGTGCAAAATACTGATGAAAGTTAGAACTAATATCCTCTGTGAATATCATTTAAACTGTTCTGATGTCAGATGTTTATTCATCCTTTTGGGACAAGCGAACTGTGGTCAAACGTGGTGAATAATGGGAAATCTGTTGGATAGCTGTGGCCAATTACCACCCCACCAGTCTGCTTCCAATTGTCAGCAAAGTGCTGGGAGGGGTCATGGACAGTGCTGTCTAACAGCACTTACTCACCAATAACCTGTTTACTGATGCTTGGTTTGAGTTCTGTCAGGGCCACTCAGCTCCAGATCTCATCCTCGTTCCAAACAAGGGCAAAAGAGTTGAGTTATTACACCAACTCTCACCACTCTATTCCTCAACCCCAGCATCTCACCAAATCCCTCAGCACAATAATCCTGTCTAGTCTCTCCCCAGAAACAATTCTAACTGTATTTTTCTTCCCATTTACACAAGCTTTTGGCTGAAGCTCTAACGGTGGTAATTTGTTCCATGATCTGACTATCATTTGCACAAAAAAGACTCCCGATGACCCCATCTCCTTCGAAATTTTGTATGACTTACAGTAGCTTTTCCTTTAATTATATTTATCAACTCCTTTTGTTAATTTGGAAAATATCACCTTACAATCATCTGTTTTCCAGCAATAAACAGAAATTCCAACTGTGCCCTTCCCCTGAATGTTGATCCCTCAGGCATCGTGTTAAACTGCTGATTCTTCATTGTATCCTTTCTTTCATAGCTATAATGAACCAACCTGTTCAGTCGTGCTGTGATACAGCAGGTAGGACTTGAACTACATCATCAGGCTCAGAGACAGGGACATTACTATTGCAACACAAGGGCATAGATATCCTTGCTTCAGTCCACACACTAACGATGCTCACATCACTGCAGAAGATCCCCATTTTGTTTTTAATTGATGCCCTGTGAGCTTAAGAAAGTGTATTTGACTTACACAAAGGCCTAACTTTCAGTTTCTTTTTCTTCTTTCAGATATTGATGAATGTACAATCATGAACGGTGGATGTGACACCCACTGCACAAACGCCGAGGGAAGCTATGAGTGCAGCTGCAGCGAGGGCTATGCACTGATGCCTGACAAGAGGACATGTGCAGGTAGGCAGCATGGAGTTCTTAGCACTGACCACATCCTGTTGCACAGTGAACAGTCATAGTGATAGCTACAGCCTTGAATATCAGCCCTGAGGCTGAAGAAACTTGTACAATTTCACCTGCATATCTGATTGGGTTTACGATACCCATTATAACTGGGCACCCATGAAGCTTCAGAGGCCATTAGAATTGTATTCACTTACAATCTTTAACTTCAGGGCCCAGCATATTCCTCACTCAACCATTGCCATCTGATCAATTGAGGAGTCGAGGAGACCATGCCAGGAGCAGCATCAAGCTTATCCTGGGAATGACACGTCAGCCCATTGAAGCTACAGGATCACGTGCCTGCTAAACTTAAGAAGCATTATGCAATAGGTGGAACTAAATGGTCCCTATCATGAATAGTGGCAGGCAATTAAGTAGAGGAGAAAAGTTCACAAACATCCCCATTCTCAACGATGAGGGAGCCCAGCACATCAGTAGAAAGATTAAGCTGAAACATTTGCAATCATCTTCAGCCAGGAGTGCCCAGTGGATGATCCATCTCGGGCCTCCTCCTGAGGACCCCAGCATCAAAGATGCCAGTCTTCAGCCAATTTGATTCACTCTATGTGACATCGCAGAATGGCTGAACAAACTTGACACAGTAAAAGTTATGCATCCTGACAATATTCTGGGAGTAATATTGAAGCCTTGTGCTCCACAATTTGCTGTGCCCCTAATCAAGTAGTTGTACTGGAATAACAAGACTCACCAGTGATGTGGGTAATTGCCAAGGTGTGTCCTGTCTACAAAAAGGCCACACTTGATCAGGCCAATTATTGCTGCAGCAGTCTATTCTGAACCATCATCAGTGTGTTGGAAGGTATTGTGGTCCGTGCAATCAAGTGGCATTTATTCATCAATAATCTTCATATCAGTGCTCAGTTTGAGTTCCGCCAGGGCTACTCGCTATAGCATTGAAGCAAACATGGACAAAAGCTTCTAATTCCAGAGGTTCAGTTGGAGTGACTGCCCATCAAGGTAGCAATTGACCAAGTGTGGCATCAAAGTGCCCTTGTAAAATTGTCAATGGGGATTGTGGGGAGTCTCTTACTGTTTGGACTCGTAAATGAAAGATGGTTGTAGTTGTTGGAGGGCAATCATCTCAGTTGCAGGACATCATGGTAGACTTTCCTCAGGGTAGTGTCCTGGGCCCAAGCACCTTCAGCTATTCTATGAATGTCCTTCCCTTCATCACTAGTTTTGATGAGGGGATATTCACTGAAGATGGCACAGTGTTCAATCCCACAAGCAGCTTCTTGGTTCTGAAGTAGCTGTGCCCACATGTGTGATAAACAGAACAACATTTAAACTTAGGTTGATAAGTAACAATTAACATTCATTCCATACAAGTACAAGACTTGTACAAATACTATCTCCAGCAAGAGAATATCTAACCATCTCTGCTTGACATTCAATCATATTGCCGACACTGAATTCCCCACTATCAACATCCTGGAGGCTAGTATTGATCAGAAACTTGACTGGATCAGCTACATAAATCCTGTGACTACAACAGCAGGTCAGAGACTTTGAAATCTGTGGTGAATAACTCACCTCCTGACTCCCCAAAGCCTGTCCCACATCTACAAGGCGCAAGTGAGAGTATGATGAAATATTGTTCCACTTGACTGGATGACAGCAGCTCCACAACACCCAAGAGGCTTGACACCATGAAAGACGAAGCAACCCACTTAATCAACACCTCATTCACGATCTTCATCATTCACTCCCTCCATCACTGATGCACTGTGGCAGCAGTGTGTACCATCTGCAAGATGCACTAAGCTACACACTGAGACACCTTTGACAGCAACTCTACCATGTGGAAGAACAAAGGCAGAAGACACATGAGAATGCTGCCACCTAAAAGGACCCCCTTGCACATCATTATGACTTGGAACCATTTCACTTGTCATTTACTGCTGCTGGGTCTAAATCCTGGAACCCATTCCTTAAATGTGTTGTGAGTGTATCTCCACTCCATGGATTAGAGCAGTTCAAGAAGGTGGCTCATCACCCTCTCAAGAGCACTTAATAATTGGCGACAAATGCTGGCCTATCCAGTGAGGCCCACATCCCATAAGTGAATATATAAGAAGTTGGGACTCACTCCCTCATTTATTGACTGATGCTTCAATAACAACAATTCTTTCCGATGAGATAGATTGTTATTTTTAAATCCTGTAACTTCTGTAAATTGAAGGTATTAAGGGTTGTGGGGAAAGATGTGTATTAAGGCTTAGGTCACGGGTCAACCATTGAACAGCACAACAGGCTCAAGCATTCAGTGGCCATCTTCTGTCCCTATGTCCTTTTGCTCACCAACCATTGGAACTTGGATGTTTCCGCTGTCTGACTTCCACAAAGCAAGAAATGAAGCAGCTCACGGCAGACGGACTGTCACCTTGAATAAAACGTAGTCAGTTCCTTACAGCAGCACTGCTCCCGCTAACTGTGATGCGTAGATTTATTTCATGACCAGTGAAGGTCTGACTAAAAGTCAAAGGTTTACATGGGAGATCTGCGAGTAAAATTGAATATTTCTGGTGACCCATTGATTTTGTTTTGTTCAGATATTGATGAATGTGAGGAGAATCCCGATATTTGTGAGGGCGGACAGTGTACCAACATCCCTGGGGAATATCGCTGCCTCTGCTTTGATGGGTTCATGGCTTCCATGGACATGAGGACCTGTCTAGGTGAGAGCTGAAGTTCATTGCTGTTGTTAAAACGTTGCATGATTAGCCGGAGGCCCCTGTAAGTCAAGAACGGTATATTTGCATTTGGAGGTAACAAGAAAGGATTTCAGAATTATTTGATAATTTTTTTATGCACTACTTTAATTGTATTGTCACTCCTGCTTCCTTTTATAGTCCAGTTACCAGGCAACAGTGAGCCAGGACATGTCACATGATGTGAATCGCAGCACGGAGGGCAGGTTGCTCACTGCAAACGGGATCTTGTCAACATTTATTTTTACACGGGGTCTCAAAGCCTTCAACCAAATCAATGGGGTTTTAGGATTTCCTACATGGCTAAGGAGGTAGAAACAAAGAGATTCATGGGCAAGAGGGACAGGCACAATTCATGTGGGAGGAGCATGTGATGGTGGTTCATGGGAAGAGAGAGAGAGAGGGGGAGAGAGAACCAGTGGTGAATGAGGGGAAGGGTGAAGCTACTGGTTTTTTTGGGGGAGGGGAAATGAAGTTGAGCCAGTGGTGAGAATGGGTGGAAGGACACTGGCGATGTTGAATAGCGGGAAGGGCAGATCCGAAGGTGAATGTGGAGAGGGAGCGAGTCAGCAATGTTTGCACTGCACCTACTGTGATACTGATTAGAAAAACCACTGTATGGCTCGTTCACAACCTATTGAAATTGCAAAGCACAACATTTGAACTTAAGCTGCTCTTCCCCACACCCCGCCTCCCCCAACCCCCAACCCCCAAACCCCTGTCGTACCAGCACAGATTAAACCTGTAAAGCTGGGACTTCCACTGTGGCCAGCTCCAATGTCATTATTTAATGTGGAAAATAAATCTTCATCTTCAACTTTCCTTCCAGATGTTAATGAATGTGACCTGAACCCTAATATCTGTCTCCACGGCGACTGTGAGAACACCAAAGGCTCTTTTATCTGTCATTGCCAGCTGGGATATTTTGTGAAGAAAGGAACAACAGGATGCACAGGTGGGAATGTTCACTCTTCACTTTGTTCCCCTGCAGACTTTCCATTGATGTTTAAACCCAGTCTCTGTACTGCCATCCAACGAAAGGCTCTTTGTTCAGAAATTGATGGAAATGTGGCGAGTATTTCCATGTTAGTTTGATGTGGCTGTGTATTGTCCCACCCTGCCCAACATGCACTCACTTCTCCTACCTTCTCCCTGTAGAAAACAAGGCTCACCCACAGCATTTTCAACTCCACTTCACTCTTTCCCAGAAACTTGAAACTCTTTTCAGTGCAATTTCAGGTGATTTTAACCCATTTACTCGGATAGAACTATTTTGGGCTCATTGTCTCCCTCTATCTTCCTTTGTCCTCAAATCTTCATTACTTCATCAGGTGCTGTTAACCCGATGCGGCAGCCCCTACCTCTGAGACCCTAACCTCAAAGAGGGTCTCCAGGGTGGAGGGACGGGTAGTGTTGAGGAGGCAGGAGGCTGCAGAAGGATTCGGACAGGCTAGGCGAGTGGGCAAAGAAGTGGCAGATGGAACACAAAGTGGGAAAGTGTGAGGCTATGCACTTTGGCAGGAAAAATGGGGAAAGTCTTCAAAAATCTGAAGTACAAAGGTACGTGGGACTTCAGCATTCTCTTAAGGTTAACCTGCAGGTTGAGTTGGCAGTTAGGAAGGCAACTGCAATTTTGGCATTATTTCCAGAGGACTTGAATACATAAGCAGAGGAGTATTGCTGAGACTGTATAAGGCTCTGGTCAGACTGCATTTGGAATATTGTGAGCAGTTTTGGGCCCTGTATATAAGGAAGAATGTGCAGGCTTGGAAGGGGTCCAGAGGGGCTTTACAAGAACGATCCCAGGGATGAAGGGCTTGGAGTGAGTGGTTGAGGACTCTGGGTCTGTACTCGATTGAATTTGGAAGGATGAGGGGGGATCTTATTGAAACTTATAGAATACTGGGAGACCTGAATAGAGAGGTGACACAGAGAAGATGTTTCCATTGGTAGGAGAGACTGATACCCAAGGGCATAGCCTCTGAGTGAAGGGAAGGCCCTTTAGAAATGAGATAAGGAGGAATTTCTTCAGCCAGAGAGTGGTTTATTGTGGAACTCGTTGCCACAGACCACTGTGAAAGCCGAGTCATCGAGTGTGTTTAAGACAGAGATAAATAGGTTCTTAATTAGAAGGCAATCAAGAGCTCAGGGAGAAGACAGGAGAAAGGAATGAAAAACATATCGGCTGTGATCAAACAGTGGAGCAGACTTGATGGGCGAGTTGGCCTAATTATGTACCTATATCTTATGGTGAAACCTTGCACTTCCTGCACCAGCCATTCAAAAGGTGCCTTGTAGTGAGATTTTTGATTTAGGATACATTAACGATAGTTAAACATGTGCTGTCTAACAGTTGGCTTGAAACCAGAGGAGAGGGTTCCCTCTTTCCCCAGGGAATATTCAGACTGTCAAAATCAGCACCACCCCCCCCGCACCAACTAGACTGTAGTGGGATTTCTAGAACTTCCTCATGGAAACGGAAGTGGGCTGGATTTCGAAGTAATTGCAAAGCTGGTGTTAGCATTCAAGTAAGGCAAATTGTTTGTGGCCTCTTAACTTACTTTCTTCTTCTCTTTCTATATCTCCTACATCACACTTTTTCATTACAAATCAAACATGCATAATTGGTAAAGCATGTGGGCAATTCTGAGGTAATGTAAGACACTATATAAATTCGCGATTTGCTTTTTGGACATTCATAGTTGACAGGACATTGAAGCCAAAGACAGCATAGCTTCAATCTGAACAATGATGCCAGGGTTGGAAATCTATAGCTGTGAGAAGATACTTGAGATATTGGAACTTTCTACAATGGAATGTTAATGCTTCTGATAGATTGAACTGGAAAAGTACTGTTTCAAGTGTTGCATATCAGTAATAAAAAGTCAAGCATTTTAAATTGTCAATAAATAAGTGGCTACCAAAATGTCTTCAGATAGATCCACAAAACTGAGACAAGGCAGAGATCTTTTGAAGGGAAAATGGATAGCTAGTTGAAGCAAAGGATCTAGGGTGAAAGGAAGTGAGCAAAGTGGTTGAATCAGTTTTGGATTTTTCTAGCAAAGAGCAGCACAGACACACACAGTTGTAAAATTCTATTGTTTTAACTTCTAATGAACATTATGCCACATTGCGCCTAGTCCTCCAGCATTCATTTCCTGACCATGTTGTGCCAAATTGCAGCACATTAGGTGACTATCATGACATTAGCATTTCTGGGAGTTGTATCGTATTAAAAAATGAGACCCACACTTAAAATGGAAGAATTTAATGAATCAGGATTTTAACCAGAGTATTTTTTACCACAGTAGCTAACGACATTAATGCATTCTGGACAACTCTATAATTGAAGCAAATGAATCTCTACAAAGTATGGCTCCTCAATCTCAGAGATAAATTATATTGTGCAGTTCTGTAAGTTGGAATGTTCCAGATCTGTGAGCACAGCTTCATTGCTCAAAGCTTCTTCCACTTTTTCAGATATTGATGAGTGTGAAGTTGGAGCTCACAACTGTGACATGCACGCCTCTTGTGTGAATGTGCCAGGAAGCTTCAAGTGCAAGTGTCGTGATGGATGGATCGGAGATGGACTGGAGTGTATCGGTGAGTATGTCAGTGTATTAGGGCTTGGTTCAGTTGTAATGGGGAGTTCAATTTTGCCAGCAAAGAGGAGAGGCAAGTAGAGAGACACAGCCTTAGCACTTTGTTTAAACACAGTTTTTCAAGTCAAAGTGCTGTGTGATTTGGAAGGGAAATTGCAGATGGTGGTGTTTCTGTGTGCCTGCGACATTTAGCCTTCTAAGTGATAGAGGTCATGGCTTTGGGGGGCGCATTTGAAGAAACCTTAGTGTTTTGCTGCAGTGCTTTTTTTAAATGGTACCCATTGCTGTTACTGTTTGTCGGTGGGGATGATAGGAGGGCTGCTTTACAATCAAAAAGAACTGAATTTACGGAGGTTAAAAGTTATGTCAGTTTAATAATAGTTACAGACTGTTACTCAAGTTAACAATACAGGAGGTAACTGTGAGCTTGTGTTTAAAGAGCTGATGTTTAATGGGTCGGACTCTAACCATTAGAGTGTGGTGAGAGTGCTTTCTGATTTATGTACAAGGTGCTGACATACATTACATTATCACATCGTGTCTGTGTGATCATAACAATGGAAATCGCACTTTTGCCCCATCCCTCCCGACCACTCCCTATTCCCCTCCTGCTGTCTATCCATCAGGCTGATACCTGTCCCGGAACCCCAGCACAGTGTTACAGCATTGGACTACGAAGGCCCCAAGTGTGACCCCCAGGCTCTGCCATTACCCAATCGCAGTCTGTCACAATTTTTGAGATTCAACAGTTGACCTCAGCACCCCAGAAAAGGAGGGACAGCCAGGGTGCCTGTAAATATTTGCATTTCTCAACATCCAGTTGTTATGCAACTTATTTGATATAAACATTTAAAACTCAAACTTGAAGCTTTAGATTAGCAATAACATTTTGGGGGGCATTAACATGCTTGGCTTCTCTCCACCCCCCCCACCCCCCCACCCCCAACCCCCAATCATTGAAACGATGCACCCAGTGAAGGTAAAGGTACCAGTTGTGAAGTGCTGAGGAACGAGACGATTCCAGCACTGCCCATTAGGGGGAAGCCTCAGAGGAATGAGGGATTTGTGTGCAATCAGGGGGATTTGATTTCTGATAGCCTTTGATCTTCTCCTTGCAGATCTGGATGAATGTGCCACCGAGGAGCACCAGTGTAATCCCAGTGCCAACTGCATGAACACCCCTGGCTCATACCGCTGTGCCTGTAAGGATGGCTTCAGTGGTGATGGTTTCAGCTGCTCAGGTAACGGGTTCCCAGCAAGAAAAAAAACAGTGAGAGATGAACTGCACTGTTCATTGCAGCTGTTCTGGGAGAATTTACTGTTCCATCCTCTGAACAATCAGTGACGGGTCTGATCATTATTTATTAAAACTACGTAGAGTTTATGTAACTATGTGTCTCCTTTTTCTTCCCTCCTCTTTGGTGCAGTCATTAGAGCCCTGTGACTCTTTCACTTTCTATAATTCAGTCCTCTCTGAACAGACATGATTACCAACCAGACTATTCATGTACAGCCATCTAGAAAAGCAAAGACTTATTTGTCAGTCCAAATAAGAAAGGGTTGGCAAGCAAATTAGTTGAGGTTGTTTGACTGGTTTGATTGGGCAGTTCTCCAGTCTCCAATGTCTCAACCCATTTTGCACATTTGTAGGTGGTTCACCCATGGAGAAGAGTCTTAGCATATCTGATCCTGCCAACTCCCACCTTTCGAAGGCAGTCTAGCTGATAGAGGCACAGTACTCTACTCAATGAGCAGTAAATACAGCACCAGAAAGACATGCCGTTCACCAGTTATAGAGTCATACAGATGTATAGCACAGAAACAGACCCTTTGGTCCAAATCGTCCATGCTGACCAGATATCCTAAATAAGTCTAGTCCCAAATGCCTGCGTTTGGCCCATGTCCCTCTAAACTCTTCCTATTTGTACACCCATCCAGATGTCTTTTAAATGTTGTAATTGTGCCAGCATCCACCACTTCCTCTAGCAGCTCATTCCTTACATGCACCACCGTCTGCGTGAAAAAAGTTGCTCCTTAGGTTCCTTTTCAATCGTTCCCCTCTCACCTTAAACCTATACCCTCTAGTTTTGGACTCCTCTACCCTGGGAAAAGACCTTGGCTATTCACCCTATCCATGCCCCTCATGATTTTATAAAGTTCCACATAAGGTCACCCCTCAGCTTCTGATGTTTCAGGGAAAATATCCCTAGCCTAATCAGCCTAACCCTATAGCTCAAACCCTCCAACCCTGGTAATATCCTTGTAAATATTTTCTGAACCCTTTTAAGTTTCAAGTTAGCAAAGCAACCAGAATTGAATGCAGTATTCCAATAGTGGCCTAACCAATATCCTATACAGCTGCAACATGACCTCCCAACTCCTATTCTCAATGCACTGACCAATGAATTTTGTAAATGGTCTGGCTGTACTCTTTAGATTACACCAGAAATATGCTCAGTTCTCATTTCCCATACTCATACATCTGCAAATCAGGCCTGATTGAAGGTGATACCACCCTAGAGGAAACTGTTCTTAAGCATGAATCAAAGAGGAAGCCCATAAACTGTGGGCAGAAAAGTACCTTTTGTGTTGCAATTATTTTTCTATAACCTCCCAGGACAGCAACTTCTCAGCAATCAAGTGGAATTGGAACTGAGTTATCGTATCGTTAATGGAATTGTATCCCCATTGAAGCTGTCCCCAGGTCCGCAGTATCCAAGACACAGTCAATATCAATGGCAAGGATCGTCCAACTCTGGGGCTTCATGCAACATAAATGAGTAAACTGATGGATATTAATTTCATGTCATAAAACAGCTTGATAAGTTTTAGCCCTCATGCAAGGGTGACTTCAGAAAATTAATCATAATATTGCAGCCGGGAGGATGAGGGAGCACTTTCTGTATAACCTACTTTATTCAGTGTTTGTTCTCTGGACATATGTCACCTCATATTAGCTGGACATAGGGAAGAAACGAGAGGAGCAGGAGGTGGTCGCTGGAGTATGATGGTATCCATGCTGCTCATGCTGTGCATGCTGCTGACCAGACGACATGTTTTCCTTTGCAGATGTTGATGAGTGCGCTGAAAATGTGAACCTGTGTGAGAATGGGCAGTGTCTGAACGCCCCTGGGGGATATCGCTGTGAATGCGAAATGGGATTCACACCAACCGAGGATAGCAAAGCATGCCAAGGTGAGGTTAGATGAAAGGCTTCTTTAGGATACCACAGCATTTACAAAACATTTGCATTCCAATGAGGTCCAGTCACTTTTCTCACAACAGTATTAACATTCAATCAAGGAGATGGTCCAAATCAGACATACCAAATCCTGGCAGTAACTTCGATTTTTCCCCGAGGGTGATTTTGGCTTCCCCTTTGTTTGTTCAGTGATTGTACAGACCTGATTAATAAGCTTGACAGACATTTACCAGTTTAAAAGATACCCACTTCAAACAGAATCTGAGGATTCTGATACCTCATGCGTATTTGTAGTGATTTCTATTTTTCATGTTAGTGGTTTGAATCTTTTATCTAGAGATATCTAAGAGTGCCAATGAACTGTAATCAGTCCAACAATTTGTTGGCAACAGTTTTCTGAGCACATCTGTTGATAACAACACAATGTGTGTTCAGGGACTCTGTACATCTCAGACCCTTACTGCGTTATCTTTGATATGACTCAATGCACAGTGGATGCATCAGCTCTTGCCTCTCACTGTCTTATTAATAAATCCCTGTGTGCTTTCTTCAGATATTGATGAGTGCACCTTCCAGAATATTTGTGTTTTTGGAACTTGCCAGAACCTACCCGGAATGTTCCGCTGCATTTGTGATGATGGTTACGAACTTGACAGAAGTGGAGGCAATTGCACAGGTGAGCTCAAACTGACAGTGGATGACTGCAGTAATCAGTCCCATTCATACATTGCTTTTAATGGCTTGATGCTACAGTTAGTCTCATTAATAACACTAACTTACTTTGATGATTCAGGGCCACATTTAGTCTGTGGCACTGTGGTACAGTCTCTGCCTCCCAGGACAGGTGGTTCTTGTTCAAGTCCCACCTGCACCAGAGGTGTGTCACAACAAACTGATTAAAATAGCCCAAAACTGTGTTCTACAACAGGGTTGATTTTTTGTGATTTACTAATAATTAGAATGAAACAATAAATTCTTTATCTTTATAAAATATCTGTAAATCTTGTATTAGCAGAGTACAGGTACTTTTACACACACCCTGACCATCAATAATTCATTACTCTGATCTATCTTTTGAGCTTTCTTGCAAAAGATTGGGCCACACATGCCTTTTCCTCCCACCCTCCACCACCACTGATCTAATAAGTCACCTTGAAAGCACTACTTCAGAATGTTGCAGTAAAAATGTCAGGAAACAGTGAATTATAGAAAATAAGGAGAGAAGAATTTTCTGAAGAAGGGTCCAGACCCGAAACGTCAGCTTTCCTGCTCCTCTGATGCTGCTTGGCCTGCTGTGTTCATCCAGCTCTACACCTTGTTATCTCTAATTATAGAAAATACATAGGTTAGTCAGACAAATGGTTCAAACACAGTTACTTCAGTTGTCTTGTAAAATAGGACTTTCCGACAAGAATGAGAAGAATAGACTCCAGGGATCAAAGCTCAGACTCTGGAACTATAATCAACGGGTCAGGTTTCCGCCTGATGACTTATGTGTGACCCGCCGGCCTCATATCTGAAATGGGATGGACAGAAAAAGAAGCAGCCAAGCTTGGAGCACTTTTTGCATGTACCTGATAGTCAGGTTGGAATGACATACTAGAGACCAAAACAGCGGATGTATCTGTCCACTCTCACATTCAGCTGCAATTGGTCACCAGGAGCAGAGGAGTATGGAGTAATAAAAACAGTATAGTGTTAACTAGGCCCAAATGCATTCTATGTCTGTCAGGTATATCAAAAGGATACCAACCACAGGACAATCTACATAATGGCTGAATGGGGTCATCCTTTGCTGTACGTTACTATGATCTGTTATTAAATAATATTATAATGGACCATGTGATTGGAGCATGTGTTAGAGTCATAGACTCTGATCTATCTTTTGAGCTCTCTTGCAAAAGATTGGGCCACACATGCCTTTTCCTCCCACCCTCCACCACCACTGATCTAATAAGTCACCTTGAAAGCACTACTTCAGAATGTTGTTTCAACTTGTCTGCGCTGACCAGATCTCCTAAACTGATCCAGTCCCGTTTGCCAGCATTTACCCCTGACCCTTCCAAACCGTTCCTATCCATATACCCAACCAGATGCCTTTAAAATGTTGTAATTGTGCCAGCCTGCACCATCTCGTCTGGCAGCTCATTCCGTACATGCACCCTCTGCGTGAAAAAGCTGCCCCTCAGGTCCCTTTTAAATCTTTCCCCTCTCACCTTAAACCTATGCCCTCTAGTTTTGGACTCCCCTACCCTGGGGAAAAGACCTTGACTATTCACCCTATCCATGCCCCTCATGATTTTATAAACTTCTGCAAGGTTGCCCCTCAGCCTCCGACGGTCCAAGGAAAATAGCCCCAGCCTATTCGGCCTCTTCCTGTAGCTCAAACCCTCCAACTTGGCAACATTCCTGCAAATCTTTTCTGCACCCTTTCAAGCTTAAGTGCTACTGAGAAGCAAAGGAATGTGTTTCAGAACCTGATTGATGATGAGTTAGTGATTGATAATCAGCTGTTTGATGGGCTAGATGATTCATTGTTTAATGATTCACTGAGTTTACATTCACAGATATCAATGAATGTGCTGACCCTGTGAACTGCATCAATGGCCTCTGTGTGAACACCCCAGGGAGCTACCTGTGTAACTGCCCGACAGATTTTGAGCTGAATCCCACAGGGGTTGGCTGTGTGGGTGAGTCCTAGTTCTACTTTTGGAATGATTTAATGACAGTACCAATTAATGATTCCATGGAAACGAAAGCACTGAACTGCAGGCAGCTGGTGACAGTACAGGTTTCAGTCAAGACAGAGATGCTCAGAGATGGAGACAGAGACAAACAGTAGCCATGAATCTCCTGCCCACTTAATTATTGAAATCTAATTCACAGGACTGTTCTTGGTATAATTTATGTTGATATAAATGGGGAATCTACAACGCTTTGAACCCTCAGCTAATTTGCCCAGGGCTATGATTTTCTGAGTTTTACTGACTGTAAATTGCAATCTGATCTGGCATTAAACATTGGCAATGTTACAGAATTTCCTTTACTCCAGGAATTGGAAAAGATATAATCCAATCCTCCCCCAACATCCACCCCCCGCCCCGCAACACCAATCTCAGTGATAGTGCGGTACCCAGGACAATTAACAGCTTGCATCCCTGATCTTCACAGCTCCTTCCTCGGTCTTTGTATCTTCCGTATTGTGAAATTTACCCACCCTGTTAATCTCTGTCCACTACCCATATATGCCTTATACTGTCAGGAATTGTCACTTTTTAATCTGCTCTGGGCAAGTTCTAAACATCCCCTCTCAGAAGTAAATTTCCAAAATATATACCCATCCTCCTCTGTCCAGTGACCCATCCTCTTCCATCAACTGAAATAATTGTCCCCTCCCCCTCACTAGAGCTGTATTCAGTAACAGTTTATCTTTGGCTGTCTCTGTCCCATTGCTGTCAGTTCTCTCTTCAACTGAAGTGCGTAACTTAACCCAGCACTGACAATTGGGCCTTTTACTGCCATTACTTTCTACTATAGCAGTCTATTAGCTAATTATTCTATTAAGTAAAGAAAATAGTTAGTAACAGATTAAAGTGATGGTGACCTTTGGCTGAAGGGTGTTCTGTTCCTAGATTAAGAAAGATCCTGTCCTTGGCTTGATGTCTAATATGTGAGGTTGATAATTGTGTCAACTTCAAAAACACACACGCACACACACACACGTGCACTCACACACACACACTCTCTCACACAGGCACACGCACACACATACACACACACTCACTCACTCACACAGATACACACACAGACACACACACGCTTGCGCGCTCACACACACAGACACACATGCTTGCGCGCTCACACACATGCACACTCACTCACACATGCGCACATGCACACACACAAACACACACACAGATACACACACATTCACTTGCACTCACACACAGGCACTCACACATACACACACACAGGCACTCACACACACACAGACACACACAGGCACACACATTCACTCACACCCACACACACAGGCACTCACTCACTCACTCACACAGACACACACACACTCGCGCGCTCACACACACGCACACTCACACACATGCGTGCGCACACATGCACGTACTCACTCGCACACACACACAGGCACTCACACACACAGGCACACACGCGCGCACTCACTCGCTCACACGCACGCGCACACACAGACACACAGGCACTCACGCGCACACTCACTCACTCACTCTCACACACACACAGACACACACGCGCGCACATACACACACACACACACACTCTATACATGCAAGCAGTTGCACACACAACCTTCTACATCAATCCACAAACCAAAATCTAATGTCAGAAGTGAAACAGTGATTCACTCATACTTCTTCCAATGTACAGTACACTACATGTTGCTTACAATGATGTCTCCTCCACTCTGAGGAGACCAAACCTAGACTGGATGACCACCTCTTAGGTCATTTCTGCGAATTCACTCTAAGCTTCCACTTATTTGTCACTTTAACTCTCTACATCGTTCCCACTTGGATCTCCCCATTCTTAGCCAGCTGCAGTTTTCCACAGAAACTCATTGCAAGCTTAAGGAACAGAACTTTTTCTTTTGGCTTGGCACTTTACAGCTGTCTGGACTCAATCTGAATTCAGTCTCTCCCCGGTTTTGTTTCCTTTTACTCGTTCCACCATAAACCTGAACCCATAAATGCTGTTTCTCTCTCCATTTGTTTCTCTGGATTTCTAATATCTGAAAGGTTGCCTCATATATTCCCTGCAACATTCACTTAAAATGACAGCAATGTGGAAGATTTTTCACATAATATAGTTCAGAATGAGTAATAAATTTCATGTTGGACAATCCTGTTTTATTTTCTATTGCCTTTGCGTTCTGAGATGTTCCTAATGATCATTTTACGGTACCCTCTGTACACAGTTTCAGTGCAAGTTTGAACTCATCGCTTCTGCTTTGTTTTCTTACAGATACCCGTGTTGGTAATTGCTTCCTAGAAACCTTGCCAAGGGGAGATGGTGGGATTTCCTGCAGTGCAGAGATCGGTGTTGGCGTCACTCGAGCCTCATGCTGTTGCTCACTGGGAAGGGCTTGGGGAAACCCTTGTGAATTCTGCCCTCTAGTCAACTCCAGTAAGTGCAGCCAAAGAGTTTCAGATACTTTAGCTATGCTTTGATTGGGCGATCAGATTGAGGTGATCATGAAGACAAGGACAGAATTAATTGGAAAGTAAAGAAGGGAAAATCTGACATTTCATGAAGCAGTCTTCTGCACAGTGATTCAAAGAGAACTGCTATGGATTTTCTTGGAATTACATCTCTGTTAACATGGAGAATATTTCTGTGTTTCTAATGAGTCATGCATTTTGCATGCTGCTGAAGTTTTACAAGACCAACTGTAGCAGTACTAAGCTGTACCTGCCCAGATCCTTCTATCTTCACTCCATTTGAGTTTCTGGTCACGGTAAAATATACCATTACCATCCTGGCATTTGACTCCAGGGATATTGCAGGTCCAGCATTATGTCCTGCAGCCACCAAGCAGGAGTCACCATCTTCTTAGCAACAAGACATCATTTGAATCTTGGTCTTCTTTACTGAATACAGTCAGACTGGCTCTAGGATAGCAGAAAGCAGCTTGAGATCAAGGGCTGGCTGTAATATAGGAGCCCAGTACCATTTAAATTTCATTTTCTTAAGTTTTCCAAAAATGAAGGTAATCCTAACTGAGCAAAGACAATTGCATCAAAACAATAGAGAAAAATAAGAAAGGTTGATGCCAGAAAGTAAATTTGCAGGCTGGAGATAAAGGAAAGATGGAAAGCTGGAGATGAGGTAAAGGTGACAGATACAAATTGAGGATTTGGGGTGAGATAGAATTTGTAATGAAGAAAATATTTTGTTTCAGGTGATAAACGTTGTGTTAACTGATTAAAGACTCTAAACACTTATGTTTACAACATGGATTTTCTTGCAGCTGAATACAAGACTCTGTGTCCAGGAGGAGAAGGTTTCCGACCAAACCCTATCACCGTCATTCTGGAGGGTATGTCTGTTTGAGTAAATATATTTATAAAGAACAAACGTAGACTGCAGTGTAACTGCTGATTGTTTTTTGCAGATATTGATGAGTGTCAGGAATTACCAGGCCTGTGTCAGGGTGGAAACTGTGTGAACACATTTGGCAGCTTCCAGTGTGAGTGCCCAGCTGGATACTACCTGAATGAGGATACTCGCATATGTGAAGGTGAGAACAGACTGTGGGCCCTGAACGTCAACTTCAGGTTCTTGGAACAGAAAGGAGGCTGCAGTTATTGTAGAAATCTGGCCTGTCTTTCACTTCTAATGTATTTCTGTCTTTCAATAGCTAAAGCCGTTAGCCAGGGGAGTTTTATATCTCCTGGACTGATGAGTCTGATTTGAGTTTATATATGGAGCTAAGTACCCCATTTGACTAAAGATAAAGGAATGTGAATACTTTAATTCCATTGTTGTTATTTCCTACTTTCTCTCCAATCTTACTCTTCCTGTTTTTTTTCTCAATCTCTCATTTTAACCTCAGTCTCCTTTCCCCTGTTTTCCAATCTAACCCAAACTCTGTTGATCTCTCTTATTGTAAATCTCTGTCTCTGCATTTCTCCTCCTCTCTCTACCTGAATTTTCTTGACATCTGTCCCGTCTTATATCTCTCTCTCCTTTTCTTTCCAGTGTATGTACCTGTTATTTATTTATTTAATGTCATCTATCCCATCTTTTCCTAAACTCACTTTCCTAAGACTCGTTGCTTATCTTTTTTCCTGTTTTTCAGTCTCTAGATGAGAACAAATTTTGAAAATAAATTGGATGTTCCTTACCATCAAAAACTTTTTAAAGTAAATTAATGGCCTCTGATCCAACAATAGCTTGTGGTGCTGCAATTCACATTAAGACCACCTTTTGTGTAAAATTTGTTTAAAAAATATCTTGAATTCATTTTGTGTGGTCCTAAATGTTAGCCCTCTTAATCCTATCTTCATGACTGCTGTCACTATTTACCTTAGTCTTTCCCTTGAACTTTGAATCCCCGTCTCAGATTACCGCCAAATCTTCTCACGCATGAAGAAAGTGCTTTTTCTTCAAGGCTGTCTTTAAACTGTTCTAATGAATCAATGCTGCATCTTTTCCATTAATTTTACATCATAATAACATCTTGTGGATTCAACAGAACTTTGCTTTGTTCTTCTAATGTTTCAGGTTCATTTTACATCCTTACCTACTTGGACTGAACTTTTAATAATCCATGCATTTACAAAGTGAGAAATGTCCACTCTACTGCTCCATGTCAAATCTTGACATTTTCAGACGCATCTTATTTCCCTATCATCATTTCTAAAGCATCTCAATGACATTGAAGTGTAACTACATATATGTGCCAATTTTTGTTGACCTGTTTACAGCTTGCTGGAATCCGTCACAACGTTTGACATATTTGCAACACGCCAACAGAAACATGTATTTCAGTGCATTTCAACAGTAATCCTTCAATTCCAAAGACTAAACCATTCCAAACCTGCTATAGAAAGTAAATAAGAATGGCTTATGGAATACCACATCTGTTCTAAGAAACTGTCTTTTGCCACAAATTCATTACATCTGTTTTTCTGTTCTCTTGGCCACATTATCCTCATGTTTGCCAATTGGCTCTTACACTTTACTTACTACATTTTGAAAATCCACAACATCTATCACATTACCTTTAGCTCTCCTCTCTACGTGTCCTCTGTTAATGGGATGTGATTGATTTTAATGCATATCTTTATCAGATATCGATGAATGCACCACTCACATTGGAATCTGTGGGCCTGGAACATGCTACAATACTTTGGGCAACTATACCTGTGTCTGCCCTCCGGAGTACATGCAGGTCAATGGAGGAAACAATTGTATGGGTAAGAGACTAGAGCTCAGCTTTGTGCCCCATGTTCAGATATTACAGAGAAGATAATATTTGCAAGAAATACAATAACTGACAAGAATCAAAATTTTAAGAGATTTTGGAGCAGCTTCCTGCACAGGAACACCGATGACGCATTCAGAATGTAATTCAAAACAAGTATGGAACTAAGGACAGCAGAATTTACACTTACAAGATAGTTCTTCAAGTGCTAATACCGTGTAAATAATAATGTGTCTACATCTCCATAATCCATCAGACCTCTTCAGAGGAGAGGGTTCTCAGAAACCTCTAATGCATTATAAATCCAGACACAGGGGAGCTGCAGTAGATTATAAACTCAAGCTAACCACTTCTGTTTACCCTATATAAATCAGCTTGCTGTTGACAATATTTACATTATGAGCATAAGTGTAAAAAGGCAGCCTGCCATTTTTCACAGGTAACACGTACCTGTATAAAAGATGATCTCGTGCATGATGCGCACTTTACAATTATATGTAGTCCATTTTTTCTGTCGTGTGGACAGGGCTGTGTGATGCTCCTACCTATCCAACATTCACTTCTATATAGCCAACACATCCACTCAACTTCCATTTGCATGTAGTACTCAGTCATATATGGTGTGAACTTGCATATTGTAGGCATTTCTAATATGTCCATATATATATATATGGAGCATGCAGCATCATTGAGTGCTCATTCATAGCATTCACTTATTTAAGCATTAAAACAATCATTTCTGCAGCAGGGACAGGGAAGGAGGAGGAGGGGAGAGTAGAGGTTTAAGAAAGTGGGAAGAAGGAGGGACAAGGTAGGAGATAGGGAGAGGGGAATGTCTTTCACTGCAATAAAATGAACAGCCCTATATAGTTTTCATTGACATAGGGCACTCATACCAATATGGTTCTGATTTTATTTAATGTCAAACAGCCCTAAATAGTGCACATTCATATATCATTTTCACTTACAGTGGACACTTCTACATGACAGGCACTCCCATATAGCAGGTACTTATATTTGGCTGTCACTCATACACAACTATGCATTTGTTTACGTATAGTATGTACTGCAGATCTGGAATTTGGACTTTCCATCATAAACAGTTTTAGGACAGAATTTCCTCTTTCCTTCCCAATTTTATATGGATCTGGGCCAGCAGCAAATTCAGACAGACATAAACTGTCGGTTGTGGGTTTTCAATGCAAGTGTCAGTTGGTTCCCATGCATTCCAAAGTAGGGCGTTTTAAATGAACAAAACTGATGGTAGAAAGTTGGAAAGTGTATTTTCCAGCAATCTTACCAAAGCAGCAGCGAATGTGAGTGAAGTTGAAGAAAAAAAATTGCAGCATTCCTAGGAAAGTGTGAGGTGCAGGACTAGCTTCTCTTGAGACCCAATATGGACAGGATTGATCAAGTGGCCTCCTTTCTGCGCTAATGCCATTGTATGGTTCTAGTTTATGATTCTAAGGAAAATCAATTAGCCTGGCCTCAGGAAGTGGCTTGAGTTGTGGGTTGTGTTGAAGGGGAAGGGCCCATTGAGAGAAATAACAGTAATAATCTGTATTAATAATGTTGTAAAACTGACCCCACACTGTAGGGACAACAAACTCCAATCTGACACCAGGTTATAAAAGAAAATATTAGGACAGGCAGCCAAAACTAGAACAAAGAGGTACGTTTTAACAGGCTTTATAAAGAAGGAGAGAAGGGTGGAAAGGTATGAGGATGGAATTAAATCTATTTTTCGCCTCCCCTCATCATAGCCCTCTCTGTCCTGAACATGTGAAAATCACTGTTGCCTCTTTGCCAAGCATTATACCTGTCAATCAGTTTGCAGTTTTAACTGGTCTATTTGTATATAGGCTGCATTCAGTGGATTAGTTGTGACTGTGAGTGAGGTTTATATTTATCAGGCACATTTAAACATCTTTCTGTTCTGAATTGTAGATATGAGGAAGAGTGTCTGTTACCGCAATTTTAACGATACATGTGAGAATGAACTCTCCTTCAACATGACCAAGAAAATGTGCTGCTGCTCATACAACGTGGGCAAGGGATGGAATAAACCATGTGAGCCCTGCCCCACACCAGCTACATGTGAGTGCGACAGAAAATGTGCTGTGGAGTCAAGGGCATGGGTTTAAAATCTATATTTTAACAAAAATCCGCTACTGGATAGTAACAGTCATCGGAGTGACCGTCAGTAATGGTCAGTGGGTAGATGGTGACAGTCAGTGATGGTCAGTGGGTAGATGGTGACAGTCAATAATGGTCCTGGGTCGATGGTGACAGTCAGTGATGGTCAGTGGGTAGATGGTGACAGTCAGT
>NC_063360.1:14366110-14366671 GCF_021869965.1 Rhincodon typus | reverse complement strand
GATGGTGACAGTCAGTGATGGTCAGTGGGTAGATGGTGACAGTCAGTGAGTGGATGGTGATAATCAGTGGGCAGTGATGGTCCGTGGCAGGTCAGTGATAGTCAATCGTTGGTGGTAATGATGGTCAGTGGGCAATGACAGACAGTGGGTGGACAGTGACGGTCAGTGGGTGGTCAATGACAGGGAGTGGGCAGTGACAGTCAGCGGGTGGTCAGTGACAGTCAGCGGGTGGTCAATGACAGGAAGTGGGCAGTGACAGTCAGCAGGTGGGCAGTGACAGGAAGTGGGCAGTGACAGTCAGCAGGTGGGCAGTGACAGTCAGCGGGTGGATAGTGACGGTCAGTGAGCAGTGACAGTCAGTGGGTGGACAGTGACAGTCAGCGGGTGGACAGTGACAGTCAGTGGGAGGGCAGTGACAGTCAGCGGGTGGGCAGTGACAGTCAGCGGGTGGACTGTGACAGCCAGTGGGCAGTGACAGTCAGTGGACAGTGACAGTCAGCGGGTGGACAGTGATGATCAGTGGGCTGGGTGATGATGATCAGTGGGCAGTGACGATCAGTG
>NC_063360.1:14361996-14366100 GCF_021869965.1 Rhincodon typus | reverse complement strand
GGTGATGACGATCAGTGGGCTGGGTGATGATGATCAGTGGGCAGTGATGATCAGTGGGCTGGGTGATGATGATCATTGGGCAGGGTGATGATGATCAGTGGGCAGGGTGATGACGATCAATGGGCAGTGACGATCAGTGGGCTGGGTGATGATGATCAGTGGGCTGGGTGATGACGATCAATGGGCAGTGACGATCAGTGGGCTGGGTGATGATCAGTGGGCAGGGTGATGACGATCAATGGGCAGTGACGATCAGTGGGCAGAGTGATGACGGTCAGTGGGCAGTGACGATCAGTGGGCTGGGTGATGATGATCAGTGGGCAGTGACGATCAGTGGGCTGGGTGATGATCAATGGGCAGTGACGATCAGTGGGCAGGGTGATGATGATCAGTGGGCAGTGACGATCAGTGGGCTGGGTGATGACGATCAGTGGGCAGGGTGATGACGGCCAGTGGGCAGGGTGATGACGATCAGTGGGTGGAGAGTGGTCATTTGGATGTAATAGATACATCTGATGATTTTATATAATGACGCTACTTGGGATAAAATGAGGTGAAAGGTAATGACGGGATCTGAGGTGAATGTGGATTGTGCATTGTCTTTTATGAAATACCTTTCTGGTGACTGCACACAAAGTGAAGTTGTCAGCGTATACTGACTGTAAATGATGGGGCAAAATGATGACTGACTGAACATTCTCTTCCAGCTCACTATCAACTCCTGTGTGGGAATCAGGCTCCTGGCTTCATCATTGATATACATACGGGCAAACCAGTTGGTGAGTTTCCATTCTCTAACTTCCAGGGACTGGAACTGTATCTATGCACCTCTGCAATGGTCGTGGACAATACAAGTTGAAATTAATTCTAACATATTTTTGATATTAAAAGTAACTGGAAGGTATATAGGGAATATTATTTATTGACAGTTGCAATGCAGTCTGAACAAGTTAACTCACAAATCAGTCCATATTGTTTGGTTGGGATCTAACGTTGAAGGCAGTGTTAGAATCTGGCCACTCTGTGCCTTACTGTCCCTTTTTGATGTCCTTCCATTTCAGTTCTTCCTCTTTCCAATGCAAGGTTGGTACAGTATAGAGGAGTCCAATCAACAGGTTCTTAGGCTCGTGACAATGCCTATTGCAATGTGCAACAATGTCGGCTATTTATAAAAACATCCTTGAGACAAACATTACCTGCAGCCTGTTTGTGAGTTCCCAGCTCTCAGAGTTGAGTTTAATTTGATGTGGAAGTGCCAGTGTTGTACTGGGGTGGACAAAGTCAGAAGTCACACAACACCAGGTTATAGTCCAACAGGTTTATTTGAATTCACAAGCTTTCAGAGCAGTGCAGACTTCACCTAACGGACGGGGCTCTGCTCCAAAAGCTTGTGATTTGAAATAAACTGTTGGACTGTAACCTGGTATCGTGTGATTTCTGAGCTTAATTTTGTGCACTGATCTGGTACACATAGAATGGAGTTTTAAGTGACCCCTTATGTGCTCTACTCAAGCATTCTAAGTATAGTCAACAAAACATTTCTGAATTTTGGGCATGAAACTTTAATTATAAAAAGGCAGATCAGTGTGAAAATAAATTTGCACAACATCTTCAAGGTTAAATTGGAATGGAGTTCTTAAAGGAAATTTGTTCTTTTTCAATAAGGAAACAGATTTAATTTTACCCATTTTGTGATGAAATGTTTCAGATTGAATTAGGCTGAGCCGTACAACCTGTCAGTTTAATAAACCCTGTGCATTTGGAGGCCTGTCATTTACAGGATTGTAACTGAGCAAGGTTAGGGTTAATTTTCAGCTTGAATGTCTGTTTCATGTTCAGATATTGATGAGTGTCGGGAAATCCCAGGCATTTGTGCGAACGGCGTCTGTATCAACCAAATCGGTAATTTCCGCTGTGAGTGCCCAATGGGATTCAGCTACAACAACGTGTTCCTAATTTGTGAAGGTAAGCAGTTACCTTTCCATTGCATTCTTCTCCTATTACATTTCATTTTGCAGTATTTTACACGTCATGTCCTGACATTTTAATGAAGAATAATGAAACCCTGTCTTTGCCTGTTGTTTTGGGATAGACATTGACGAGTGCACCAACGGAGATAACCTGTGTCAGCGGAATGCTGACTGTATCAATATTCCAGGCAGTTACCGCTGCGAGTGTTCCCCAGGCTTTAAACTGTCACTGAGTGGAGCCTGTGTGGGTAAGTAGTGCCTGATATTTTACCCACTGGTTGCCAACTTCTGTTGGAGAATGTTATAGGTCCCTCCAGGTCTACAGCTGGTTTTCAAAATGCCGAATAGGAAATGCCACTGGGTGTGAAAATGAAGGATCTTATCGTATTTCATTTATCCATAAAGAGGTTAGAGGTCCCCCCATGCTGCACCTAATTCTTGAAGCTATTGTTGAGATTTTGTCTCTGCCACTGTGTCAGGGCGAGTTCAGTCTGATGGCAGGCGGTTGGGGAAAGGGGTGCTCAGTTAAGCCTGTCCCTCTGGAGGGTTGTGTACAAACCACCCTTTCAGTATGGATAAGTACAGACCTCCCTGTCCCTAAGGATAGTGTGGATAGATCTCCTGTCCTGTGTGTGGTGTGTAGTTCCCTGTTCTGCAGAGATGGTGTAACAGCCTTTCTTCCAATGTCCTTTTCTGACAGATCGTAATGAGTGCCAGGAGATCCCCAATGTCTGTAGCCACGGAGAGTGTATTGACACAGAAGGAAGTTATCGGTGCCTTTGCCACAATGGATTCAAAGCAACAGAAGACCAGACAATGTGTATGGGTAAGAAATCTCACATCTTCACTTGCCTAGAGGACTGGACTTTACAGGCATTAGGGGCCATGTTGCTCGTCTTCCTGGTCGAAAAGTCAGGCACGAGATGGACAGCTTCAAAGACATAGGCTGGCCTACCGTGATTACAAGTTGGGGATCAACCATAACGAGGTAAGCATGGCATTTCTGTCAGCCAGAGAAAGGCCAGAAAAGCTGATAGCTGTTCCTGATTGTAGTTTCCAACCAGCCTGTAATCAGTAGTTGTCGCTGCTTGGAATACAGCCAGTCCCAAAGAGAAGATAGTGGATTTAGAGGCGAGTCTGGGATTTTAGTAAGAGAGAGCAAGAGAACAAGAGGAACAGACGGCATCGGAGGACAGGGTTTTAGGGATGGAGGATTGGAGGATGGGACAGGAAGGAGTTCCACTGTGGGGCACGGGGGATAACACCTTAAGTGGGGGCATGCCCTGATAGGTGAGCAGGCTAGCTGAGGCTTTACTCATGGATCATGTTATGGGGGAACAGCTTGAGGCTGTACATTTGGCCACCCATCTTATTTTACATGACAACCTCCCTACTCTGCGAACATACCAGCTGATTCCCCCACTGAGACCCGGTCTGCTCATCAAGTGTGAGACAGTGAGTGAGCTGGCTGTGTGTTTGTGTTTTAGATATCGATGAGTGTGACCGGCAGCCCTGTGGAAATGGAACCTGCAAGAACACCGTTGGATCTTACAACTGCCTCTGTTTCCCCGGATTTGATCTCACCCACAACAATGATTGCATGGGTAAGGGAAACAATATCTGTCTGACACTAATCATCACCCAGCCTCACACTGAATCTTCATTCTGTTATAGTAAACATGTATTGAAATGAGCTGCAGTCTCTCCCTCTCGAACCCAAGGACCCAAAAGCAAAAATTATTGTATCATCTATTGGCATAGCACAGCCAAAAGCCAAGTCAAATTGCAAATCTCAAAGATATATCAAAACCAACAAACAACCTTTTTTACAACTATATTAGGAAAAAAGAGGTTAACCAAGAGCCCCTGGAAAACTGCTAATAGTGAAATTACCCATGGGATTTGGGCTGATACTCTATTCTGTAAGGTCTCGACAATTCACTGACTTAGATGATGGAATAGAAAGCTACATATCCAGGAACAAAAACAGAGTTGCTGGAAAAGCTCAGCAGGTCTGGCAGCATCTGTGATGGAGAAAACAGAGTTAAAGTTTCGGGTCCGGTGACCCTTCCTCAGAAGGAGGACCCTTCCAGCAACTATGTTTTTGTTCCTGATTTACAGCATCCGTAGTTCT
>NC_063360.1:14348356-14361596 GCF_021869965.1 Rhincodon typus | reverse complement strand
ATCACAGATGCTGCCAGACCTGCTGAGCTTTTCCAGCAACTTTGTTTTTGTTCCTGATTTACAGCATCCGCAGTTCTTTCGGTTTTAACTACATATCCAGGTTTGCTGAAGACACAAACAGTTGGCATTGTTAGCAGTTCAGATGGAATTACAAAGAGATCTTACGAGTTTAAGTGAATGGACAGAACTGTGACAAATGCATTTCGATGTTAGAAATGCGAAGTCTGAAAAGAATAGAACAGGGTATTTTCTAAAAGTGCGAAAGAGTAGAGATCCAAAGAATAGTGGGGGTACAGATACATCAAAATGATATAGATAGTTATCAAATAATAAGAAAGTGTCATTTAAATAGAATAAAAAGGTGTAGAAGTTACTGTTCAGTAATACAAAGCCCTGGTCAGATAACATTGAGAGTATGTGAGAAATTTTGGTCACCTTTTGGGAAAGACAGCACCAAGGAGCTTTGTCAGAATGATACCTGGACTCCAGGGGTAACATTGCAAAGAGCCATAGTAAGATTTCACAGGACTGAAATTCAGAAATAAGTCCATTCACAAATGTTTGCAGACATTTTGAACTTTTGTTGGCAGTTAACAATTGGTGTGATATTAATTGTTCATTTTAAATCTAAGCTTGATAGAGTTTTGTTAACGAAGGGTGTTAAGAACGAAGGTGGGCAGGTATATAGAGTTCGATCATGTCATCATGATCTTATCAAATGGCAATACAGGCTCACATAAAATGAAAACATTACAGATGCTGGAAATCTGAAAAAAAAACAGAAGATGCTGAAGAAACTCAGCAGATCCGTGAGTATTTCTTCACACTTGCTGCCAGATACACTCCAAAATGATCTGGTTGTGTGGCACAATCATCTTGAGGGGCTGAATGGCCTGCTGTTGTTTCTCTGTACTTATGATCTTCTTGCTGCATCATCCTGGTAACAGAATAGGGGTGAGATTACCATACACACCACTCATAAGTCACCAAAAGCTGTAGACTTTGAAAGATAATTGTTTAATTATTTCCTATATAATTAACACTATCTTCCTCCCTGTAGAGCAATGTGAGAGATCTAGTCTCACAGTACAGGAGCATGGTTGGAAAAAGTAGGAGGTGAATTGGGATAGGTCAGGATTAGGACAACAATTAGATTTTTAATAGGCAGTGAATTGTCCACATTTCACAATGTTTTATCCATCTTGGTGATGGTATTTATTGTTTTTATATTTTGGTCCCTTCAGAAACTTCTTTAAATTCCTGTTTCTTCACATTGCTCCATTTCATAATCGATTAAAAATGTTCATTTTAAAGGAGAATGTCATTTTCTCTTTTCCCCTTTTTAGATATCGACGAGTGCTCAACTCAGATTGGTCAGGTCTGTCGAAATGGGCAGTGTATAAACAGTATCGGCTCCTTCCAGTGCTTGTGTCAGGATGGCTATGAGCTGCCACCCGATGGGAAGAATTGTGTTGGTGAGTGAACAAGGCTTGGTCTGAATAGAACCTCATCAGCTGAGTTTCACGTGTGCCATTTCCATACATGGCATTGACAAAAGACCTCAGTCAGATCTTCATCTGATAGCTTTTATTCTTTATATTATCATTGCAGTAAACCCTTTAACTCAACAAAGGAATAAAACTAGACAGACCATCTAGGCATTGGAATAGACAATAGCAGAAACAGCCCTGTCGACCTTGCAGAGTCCTTCATACTAACGTCTGTGGGCTAGTGCCAAAATTGGGAGAGCTGTCTCATAGATTAGTCAAGTAACAGCCTAACATAGTCATACTCATGGAATCATACCTGACAGAAAATGTTCCAAACAACAACATCACCATCCCTGGCTATGTCCTGTCTCACCAGCAGGACAGACCCAACAGAGGTGGCAGCACAGTGGTATACAGTCAGGAGGAAGGTGCCCTGGGAGTCCTCAACTTTGAATCCAGACCCCATGAAGTCTCTAGGCTTAAGGTTAAACATGGGCAAGAAACCTCCTACCTCAGCTGATGAAACAGTCATGTTAAATAACACTTGGAGAAAGCACTGAGGGTGGCCAGGGTGTAAAATATACTCTGGGTGGGGATTTCAATATCCACCACAGAGAGTGGCCCAGCGGCAGCAGCACTACTGATCCAGTTGGTCGGGTCCTAAAGGACATAGCTGCTAGACTGGGTCTGTGGCAGGTGGTGAGGGAACCAACAAGAGGGAAAAACATACTTGTCACCATCCTTACCAATCTGCCGGCTGCAGTTGCATCTGTCCATGACAGTTTCGGTAAGAGTGACCATCGTACAGTCCTTGTGGAGATGAAGTCCTGCCTTCACACTGAGAATAACTTCCATCATGTTGTGTGGCACTTTCACCATGCTAAATGGGACAGACTTCGCACAGATCTAGCAACTCAAGACAGGGCATCCATGAGGCGCTGTGGGCCATCAACAGCAGCAGAATTGTACTCCAGCACGATCTGTAACCTCATGGCCCGGCATATCTCCCACTCAATCATTACCATTAAGCCAGGGGATCAACCCTGGTTCAATGAAGAGTGCAGGAGGGCATGCCAGGAGCAGCACCAGGCATACCTAAAGATGAGGTGTCAACTTGGTGAAGCCACCAAACAGGACTACTTGCACACCAAACAGCATAAGCATCAAGTGATAGACAGAGCTAAGCGATCCCACAATCAACGGATCAGATCTAAGCTCTGCAGTCCTGCCACATCCAGTCTTGAATGATGGTGGACAATTAAACAAGGAGGGAGCTCCACAAATATCTCCATCCTTAATGATGGAAGAACCCAGCACATCAGTGCAAAAGATAAGGCTGAAGCATTTGCAGCGATCTTCAGCCGGAAGTGCCCGGTGGATAATCCATCTCAGCCTCCTGCAGTGGTCCCCTGCATCACAGGTAACAGTCCTCAGCCAATTTGATTCACTCCACGCGGTATCAAGAAATGGTTCGTAGCTCTGAATACTGAAAAGTCTTTGGGCCCTGACAACATTCCAGAATTGCCACTCCCCTAGGCAAGCTGTTCCAGTACATTTACAACACTGGTGTCTACCAACAATGTGGAAAATTGCCCAAGTATGTCCTGTACATATAAAGCAGAACAAATCCAATCCTGTAAATTACCGCCCCATCAGTCTACTCTCAATCATCCGTAAAGTGATGGAAGGTGTCATCAACAGCGCTATCAAGCAGCACCTGCTCAGCAACAACCTGCTCAGCGATGCCCAGTTTGGGTTCCAGCAGGGCCACTCAGCTCCTGACCTCATTACAGCCTTGGATCAAACATGGACAAAAGAACTGAATTCCAGAGGTGAGGTGAGAGTGATAGTCCTTCACATCAAGGCTGCATTCGACCAAGTGTGGCATGTAGAAGCTGTAGCAAGGTAGGAATCAATGGGTAACATGGGCAAACTCTCTATTGGTTTTCTCAGATCCAGGACATCTCTGAAGATGGTCCACAGGATCGTGTCCTAGGCCTAACCATCTTCAGCTGCTTTATCAATGAATTTCCCTCCATCATGAGGTCAGAAGTGGGGATGTTCGCTGAGAAGTACAGCACAGGAACAAATCTTCTGCCCTTATTCGGTCCGTATCTCTCTATTCCCTCCCTATTCATGTTACCATCCAGGTGCCTCTTAAATGTTGCCAATGTGCCTGCTTCCACCACCTCCTCTGGCAGTGCATTCCAGGCTCCTACCACTGTCTGCGTGAAAAGCTTTCCTCGCACATCTCCCTTAAACTTTTTACTCTCACCTTGAACCTGTGCCCTCTTGTAATTGAAACTTCAACCCTGGGAAAAAGCCTCTGACTATACACCTTATTTATGCCTCTCATAGATCTCAATCAGGTCTCCTCTCAACTGCCGTCTTTCCAGTGAACACAATCCTAGCCTTTCCTCATAGCCGATGCCCTCTGTACTCTCTCCAAAGCTTCCACATCCTTCTGGTAATGCGCCTACCAAAACTGCACACAATCCTCCAAATGCAGCCTAACAAGGGTTTTTTAAGCTGCGACATAAGAACATAAGAACTAGGAGCAGGAGTAGGCCATCTGGTCCCTCGAGCCTGCCCCGCCATTTAATAAGATCATGGCTGATCTTTGAGACTCCGCTCCACTTACCCGCCCGCTCACCATAACCCTTAATTCCATTACTGTTCAAAAATTTATCTAGCCTTGCCTTAAACACATTCAGTGAGGTAGCTTCAACCGCTTCACTGGACAGGGAATTCC
Source organism: Rhincodon typus (assembly GCF_021869965.1). Taxonomy (NCBI): domain Eukaryota; kingdom Metazoa; phylum Chordata; class Chondrichthyes; order Orectolobiformes; family Rhincodontidae; genus Rhincodon; species Rhincodon typus. Next base: position 14,357,354 of record NC_063360.1, on the reverse strand, counting down.
ACAGATTCACAACCCTTTGGGTGAAGAAGTTCCTCCTGACCTCAGTCCTACACCTGCTTCCCTTTATTTTGAGACGATGCCCTCTAGTCCTAGTTTCACCTGCTAGCGGAAACAACCTCCCTGCATCCACTTTATCTATTCCCTTCATAATCTTATATGTTTCTATAAGATCTCCCCTCATTCTTCTGAATTCCAATGAGTATAAGCCCAATCTACTCAGTCTCTCCTCATAATCTAACCCTCTCAACTCTGGAATCAACCGAGTGAATCTCCTCTGCACCCCCTCCAGTGCTAGTATATCCCTTCTCAAGTAAGGAGACCAAAACTGCACACCGTACTCCAGGTGTGGCCTCACCAGGACTCTATACAGCTGCAGCATAGCCTCCCTGTTTTTAAACTCCATCCCTCAAGCAATGGCAGACAAAATTCCATTTGCCTTTTTAATCACGTGCAATCCTACTTTTAGCGATTCATGCACAAGGACATCCAAGTCCCTCTGCACAGCAGCGTGCTGCAATTTTTTACCATTTAAAACGTAGTCCATTTTTCTGTTATTCCTACCAAAATGGATGACCTCACACTTATCAACATTGTACTCCATCTGCCAGACCTTTGCCCACTCACTTAGACTATCTATATCCCTCTGCAGACTTTCAGTGTCTTCTGCACACTTTGCTCTACCACTCACCTTAGGGTCATCTGCAAATTTTGACACACCACACTTAGTCCCCAACTCCAAATCATCTATGTAAGTTGTAAACAATTGCGGTCCCAACACTGATCCCTGAGGCACACCACTAGCCACTGACCGCCAACCAGAAAAACACCCACTTACCCCTACTCTTTGCTTTCTACTGGTCAACCAATCCTCTATCCGTGCCAATACATTACCTGTAATACTGTGCAACTTTATCTTACGTAGCAACCTTTGGTGTGGCACCTTATCAAATGCTTTCTGGAAATCCAGGTACACCACATCCACAGGTTCCCCATTGTCCATCATGCAAGTAATGTCCTCAAAGAATTCCACCAAATTGGTTAAACATGACCTACCCTTCATGAAGCCATGCTGGGTGTTCCCAATGGGACAATTTATATCCTGATGTCTTGCTATTTCTTCCTTAATGATAGATTCAAGCATTTTCCCCACTACCGAAGTTAAACTAACTGGCCTATAGTTACCTGCTTTTTGTCTACTTCCTTTTTTAAACAGTGGCGTCACATTGGCTGTTTTCCAATCTGCGGGAACCACCCCAGAGTCCAGTGAATTTTGGTAAATAATTACTAGTGCATTTGCTATTTCCCCCATCACCTCTTTTAGTACCCTGGGATGCATTTCATCAGGGCCAGGAGACTTGTCTACCTTTAGCCCCATTAGCTTGCCCAGCACTGCCTCCTTAGTGATGATGATAGTTTCTAGGTCCTCACCTGCTATAACCTTCTTGCTATTAGTTTTCGGCATGTTATTTGTGTTTTCCACTGTGAAGACTGACACGAAATAACTGTTTAATGTCTCGGCTACTTCCTCATTCCCAGCTATTAAATTGGCCTTCTCATCCTCTAAAGGACCAATGTTTACCTTCGCCACTCTTTTACGATTTACATATTTATAGAAACTTTTGCTGCCTGTTTTTATATTCTGAGCTAGTTTACTCTCATAATCTATCTTACTTTTCTTTATAACTTTTTTTGTGGCTTTCTGTTGGCCTTTAAAGATTTCCCAGTCTACTAGTTTCCCACTACTCTTTGTTTTTTTGTATGTGTTTTTTTTTCAATCTGATACTTTCCTTTATTTCCTTAGACATCCATGGCTGGCTGTCTCTTTTCCTACAGTTCTTACTTATCACTGGAGTATACTTCTACTGAGCACTGTGAAAAATTGTTTTGGAAGTCCTCCACCATTCCTTAACTGACCCACCATAAAGTTTTTGCTCCCATTCTACCTTAGCTAACTCCTTCCTCATTCCTTCATAGTCTCCTTTGTTTAAGCACAGGACATAGGTACTGGATTTAACCTTCTCATGCTCCATCTGTATTTTAAATTCGACCATACTGTGATCGCTCCGTCGGAGAGGATCCCTAACTGTCTCATTACACAGGACTAGATCCAGGATAGCTTGCTCCCTCGTAGGTTCCATTACATATTGTTCAAGGAAATTATCGCGGATGCATTCTATAAACCCCTCCTCAAGGCTGCCATGACCGACCTGGTTTGACCAATCGATATGTAGATTAAAATCCCCCATGATAATTGCTGTACCATTTTTACATGCATTAGCTATTTCTATGTTTATTGCCCGCCCCACCACGATGTCGTTATTTGGTGGCCTATAGACCACACCTATCAGTGACTTCTTCTCCCTGCTATTCCTAATTTCCACCCAAATGGATTCAACGTTTTGTTCAGTAGTACCTATATCATCTCTCACTGCCGCCCTGATATCATCCTTAAAAATCAGAGCAACACCACCTCCCTTACCTTCCTGTCTGTCCTTCTGAACAGTTTGATACCCCTAGATATTTAACTCCCAGTTATCACCATCCTGTAACCATGTCTCTGTAATGGCCACTAAATCATACCCATTTGCCATGATTTGCACCGTCAACTCAACCACCTTGTTTCAAATGCTCCGAGCATTCAGATAAAGTGCCCTTATGCCAGTTTTTGCACCTTCTTTTTGGGTCCTATTACCTCCATTACTAACAACTCTTGAGTTCTCCCTCCCTTCAACTTTTTTCTTAATTTTCAATGGAGTTGAAGCTTCCTTGTTACCTGCTAAACTGCTGCTTTGCCTTACATTAATTGTTATTCTCCCTCTACGCTCACTTCTCCCTTCCCCCCACTTACTAGTTTAAAGTCCTATTGACCACCCGATTTACCCTTTGCTCCAGAACACTGGACCCGGCCCTGTTCAGGTGGAGTCCATCCCAGTGGTATAGATCCCTCCTGTCCCAGAACTGATGCCAGTGCCCCATGAAAAGGAAACCCTCTTTCCCACACCACTCTTTTAGCCAGGTGTTTACTTCCCTGATCCTCGCCTCTCTATGCCAATTTGCACGTGGCTCAGGCAGCAATCCAGAGATTATGACCCTTGAAGACCTGTTTTTTAATTTTGTTCCTAGCTTTTCATAATCCCGAAACAGGTCTTTTTTCCTAGTCCTGCCTATGTTGTTGGTACCTGCGTGGACCACAACAACTGGATCCTCCCCCTCCCTCTCTAGTATCCTCTCAAGCTGGTCAAAGATGTCTCGCACCCTGGCACCGGGCTGGCAACACACCATGCAGGATTCTCTATCCTGCTCGCAAAGGATACTGTCTATCCCCCTGATGATGGAATCACCTACAACTACAATCTGTCTTTTTGCTCCCCCCTTTTGAATGGCCTCCTGGACCATGGTGCCATGGTCAGTTGGCTCATCCTTCCTGCAGCCCTGTTCCTCATCCACGCAGGGACCAAGTGCCTCATAACCTGTGGGACAATGTCAAGGGCTGCGGCTCCTGTGTTCCTGTCTGCAGCGTCCCTCTACCTGCCTCACTCGCAGTCACACACTGCTGCCTCCCGGAACACAGCATTCAGGTATTTCTCCCCCTCCCGGATGTGCCGCAGTGTTTGGAGTTCGGATTCCAGCTCATCAATTTTGAGCCGGAGCTCCTCAAGCAGCCAACACTTGCTGCAGATGTGGTCACTGCCGTTCTCAATGGGATCAGCCAGCTCCCACATCATACAGCTACAACACATCACCTGGCCTGCCATCTCTACTTAGTTAATTATTTAAAATGAATTAGTTTGTTTTTTAAGTTTCGCAGTGTTCACTGCACCAGTAAGTTTACTCCGTTATATGCTCAAACAGACTCCGGCTTTGCCTTCCGACCCGCTCCCAGAGTATTTGGCGTCTAGGTGACCACCCCAAAAGATAACAAAGAGATGAGGAAAAATAAATGCAAATAGCTTACCTGCTCACCACACTTAGTCGTTATTACTAGGTTAGAGGAGGTGGAAGGGTGGGAGACACTACGCGTGTGGTGTCTCGGGTATTAGTTAACTCCCAAATTTATTGGGTGGAAGCTTACCTTCCCAGGCTGCCCTCGCGCTTCCTCCTGGACGCCTGCCGCTGAAACAACTGAAAGGCCGCAGTCACGCGAGGTAAGACTTTTATAATCGAAAAGCTTACCTTCCCAGGCTGCCCTCGCGCTCCCTCCCAGACTCCCGCCGCTGAAACAACTGAAACTGACATGTTTTGCCAATTCTTGTACTCCATGCCCCGGCCAATTAAGGGAAGCATGCCATATGCCTTCTTAATCACCTTGGCTACCTGTGTTGCCACTTTTAGGGAACTGTGTACCTGCACACCCAGATCCGTCAGAATGTTAGTGTTCCTAAGGGTTCTGCCAATAACTGTATCATTCACATCTAAATTTGATCCTCCAAAATGCATCTAATTGCATTTGTCTGGATTAAACTCCATCTGCCATTTCTGTGCCCAAATCACCAATCTATCTATATCCTGTTGTCTCCTTTCACAATTGTCAGCACTATCAGCAACTCCACCAATCTTTGTGTCATCTGCAAACTAATCAGACCACCCACATTTTCCTCCAGATCATTTATATATAACAGAGGAACTAAGACTGATCCCATGACAAGTTACTGGTCTTCAGTCTGAAAAACACCCTTCCACCACTACCATTTGTGTTCTATGACCAAGCCAGTTTTGTATCCATCTAACCAGCCCACCCCGAATCCCATGTGATTTTAGTTTTTGCACCAATCGGCCATGTGGGACTTTATCAAATGCCTTACTAAAGTCCATATAAACTACATTCGCAGTTCTTCCCTCATCAATTATCTTTGTCACCTCTTCAAAAAATTCAATCAGCTTGGTGAGACATGACCTTCCCCATATGAAACTATGCTGCCTGTAGCTAACTAGTCCATTTTCTTCCAAATGTGCATATATCCTGTCCCTCAGTATCTTCTCCAAGAACTTCCCCACCACAGATGTCAGACTCACCAGCCTCTAATTTCCTGGATTATCCCTGCATCCTTCCTTAAACAAGGGAACAACATTGGTTAATCTCCAGTCCTCTGGAAACTCACCTGTGGCCAAGGAAGACGTGAAGGTATCTGCTAATGCCCTAGCTATTTCTTCCCTTGCCTCTCGCAGTAAACTGGGATAGAGCCCATCTGGCCCTGGGGACTTCTCTACCTTATTGCCATTTAGGATACCAAAACTTCCTCCTTTAATATACTGACATTCTCCAGAGTATTTACACACTCATTCCTGACTTCAGCATCAGTCATGTCCTTCTCCTCAGTGAATACTGATGCAAAGTACTTATTAAGGATCTCTCCCACTTCCTGTGGCTCCACGCTTAACTTCCCTCCTTTGTCCTTGAGTGGGCCTACTCTTTCCCTTGCCACCCTCTTTCTTCTTGTATATGCATAAAAAGCTTTGGGATTCTCCTTGACCCTGTTTGCTAAAGACATTCCATAGCCCTTTTAGCCTTCCTAATTCTGCATTTAAGTTCCTCCTAATTTCTCTATACTCCTCAGGGCTTTGTCAGTTTGTAGCTGCCTCAACCCATCAAATGCATCCTTTTTCCTTTGACTAAGTTTACAATTTCCCTTGTTATCCGTGGTCCCTGGATCCTGCCATTCCTATCCTTCAGTTTTGCAGAGACATGCATGTTCTGCACTTTAATCAATTGGTCTTTAAAAGCCTCCCACATGCCAGATGCAGATTTGCCCTCAAGTAACTGCTCTCAATCCACATTCCCCAGTTCATGTCTAATTTGGATGTATTTGGCCCTTGCCCGATTAAACACCCTCACCCGAGGGCTACTCTTATCCTTGTCCATGCCTACTCGAAATCTTATGGAGTTATGGTCACTCAGCCCAAAGTGCTGTCCTACTGAAACATCGATCACCCTTCCTGCTTCATTCCCTAATACCAAGTCTAGTCTGGCCTTCTCTGAAGGAGATACTAAAGGAGTCCATGTTCAAATGCAACAAGGTCTGGACAGTATCCAGGTTGGCCTGACAAATGGCAAGTAATATTCGTGCCACATAAATGTCAGGCAATGACCATCTGTAATAAGAGACAACCTAACCACCACCCCTACTATCAACATCCTTGGTGTGGAGAGTTTGCACCCGATACCCATTGATTCCCATTTTGCTGCGATTCCTCTTGCCCCACTCAGGCGAATGTGGTCTTGATGTCAAGGATTGTCATTTTCACCTCATCTCACCTCAACTCTGGAATCCAGCTCTTTCATCCATTGACCAGAAACACAACTGGATTCACCACGTAAACACAGTGGCTACAAGAGCAGATCAGAGGCTAGGAATACTGCGGCAAGTAACTCACCTCCTGACTCCCAAGTCCTGTCCACCATCTACAAGGCACAAGTCAGGAGTGTGATGGAATACTCCACACTTGCCTGGATGGGTACAGCTCCAACAACACTCAAGAAACTTGACTCCATCCAGGCCAAAGCATCTTGTTTGATTGGCACTACATCCGCAAATATCCAGTAGCAGCAGTGTGTACTATCTACAAGGTGCGCTACAGAAATTCACCAAAGATCCTTAGACAGCACCTTCTGACCCACAACTACTTCCATCTAGAAGGACAAGGGCAGCATATATATGGGAACACCACCACCTGCAAGTTCCCCTCCAAGCCACTCACCACCCTGACTTGGAAATATATCACCGTTCCTTCACTGTCAAAATCCTGGAATTCCCTCCCTCAGGGCATTGTGGGTCAACATACAGAACGTGGCCTGAAGCAGTTCAAGAAGGCAGCTCACCACCACCTTCTCAAGGGCAACTAGGGATGGGCTAAAAATGTTGGCCCCATCCAGCAGCGCCCATGTCCCACTAGCGAATTAAAAAAACACATGGGAGCTAAATGCACAATCAGGTGGTTTCCGGCACAGCCCAGTGTTTATCGGGAGCGAATATTGTGTGTAAGCCAGCTGGCAGTCTAACTGTATGTCACCATAACTGCTCGTCCTTTTCAGTCACAGGATCACACTGAGCTGCAGCATAGCAATCGAGTGAGGGTGGTCCTGTCTTTGGCCTGAGGTCTTGATTGCAGGAACTGCTGTTGTTTGGTCTCTTTGTCTGTAAAGTATATAAACTAATGCTTGGTCCTTAGATATTTCAGCAAGCTGTGCATATAACATTTTTTCCACAAGAAATCTATTCGATGGACATATAATCGTTAATATAATTTTCTTAAAATGTTCAATGTATTTGATAAAATGCAGAGATAGATGAGAACTACCAGGATGGATATTTGGATAGCATGGAGGCTAAAGTGTTTTGTACTGTACGGATTTGTGATGGATGGCCTTTGATTATCAAGGATTTTTATTTGTTGCACTTGTGATTTTCTTATGTGCCTAAGTCTTTTCCTATAATTTCATGCATTGGAACTCCATCACCTGCAAGTTCCCCTTTGAACCAAGCACCCATCCTAACTTGGAAATATATCACTGTCCCTTCATTGTTGCTGGGTCAAAATCCTGGTATTCCCTTACTAACAGCTGTCAGTGTATCTATACCACATGGACTGCAGCTCACCACCACCATCTCCAGGACAATTAAGGATGGATAGCAAATACTGGCCAAGTCAGTGATATCCAAGAATTGTTTTAAAAATCATACGTATCAGCATTTGATAAATGGACAGATTAGAGAACATTACAATATTGTAGGATTTTATACAGCCAACTTCATTCCAGAGGATTTGACCATAAAGTCAATGAGGTTTTTTTTTTCTGCTGAAATAGCAAACAAAGGAAATTATTGCAAAACTAACTTGTTGAGTTTATCATCCTGTTATAGCCAATATCCATAAACAGGAAATGCATTAAAGCATTTTCATTATTTTCAACCTGTTTATACGTGGTGTGGTTAATCAGTGGATTTCTCAAAGCGCATTGAAATAAACAGAGAGGCTTTATAGTTGCCTGCCAGTGCCTGGAGTCTAATTTATCTCTGTTCTTTCCCTCTTCCATTAGATATCAATGAATGCATCAGCTTCCCTGGCACCTGTGCCCCTGGGACCTGCCAGAATTTAGATGGTTCATTCCGGTGTATTTGTCCCCTTGGCTATGAAGTACAGAATGACCACTGCATCGGTAAATATAAAGAATGGAAGAATGCTGAATTACTGTCATGTATCTAGAATTTGAAGTGACAGATCATTTCTCTAGAAGAAGGATATAGAGACAGAGAACAAAAGCCACAGATCTCAAAGCATGGTTCTTGGTATTGCCTTGAATCCCAGAGCTAACATTTTTATTCTACAGTGCAGTGGAAGCTGAGGTGACATTGTGAATTGATGCTGTTTACTTACATTAATTGGCCAGCCACCTTTGTGATTTAAGATTAAAATTATGTTTTCTAAGACGAGTTTCCCTCTCAGTTTACTTCTCCTCATCTGCATGACTACCTCTTGTTGTTCACTGGGAACTGACTTTCAATTTTCTTCTGTGCTTTGGTTGTGACCCTTCCATTACATTGGACCCTCATTCACTACCTTTCTGTGATGAGTGTGATGTTTGTCCTTTTAATTTTGCTTCTGGTTTTTCTGACCTATGGTCATACTGTGTGTAAGTGTAATGTAACTTCTTTTTCTTCCTTTCTCTATTCTGTAACTAAGGATTGTACCGAGGTCCCTTTCTACCTATAAAAAAAACTGAAAGAACTGCGGATGCTGTAAATCAGGAACAAAATCAAAGTTGCTGGAAAAGCTCAGCAGGTCTGGCAGTGTCTGTGAAGGAGAAAACAGAGTTAACGTTTCGGGTCTGGTGGCCCTTCCTCTTTTTTGTCCCTTTGTACCTATGATGGTGCTGTAAGTGCCAACATAAATTTTTCACTGTACTCATTTGAGAACATGTGACAGTAAAGCTAATTTAATTCAATTCAGTTCACACTCACTGTCTCTCCCTGTGATATGGAGTTCACACTCACTGCCTCTC
>NC_063360.1:14330738-14348346 GCF_021869965.1 Rhincodon typus | reverse complement strand
CTCTCCCTGTGATATGGAGTTCACACTCACTGCCTCTCCCTGTGATGTGGAGTTCACACTTACTCCCTCTCTCTGTGATATAGGATCCATCAGTTTTGAGTGTTCTTCAGTCTACATTCCAAATAGGCATTCCTTCTGAAGACAGGTGAACATGTGCACAATGCTCCATGATGGGCTTAATGCAACACAACCAATGCTGTTCCTGCCCATTATTCACACAAACCCGATTCATCCATAGGTCAGTGGGCAGGCAGTGTCTGCCAAGAGGGATTCTGTTTGTACAAATATACTGATTAGATGAAAAGTATCCAGATTAAAAAAAAATTGTTTGTGCCCAATCTTGTTAAGCCTGCACATGAGAACTCAGCAACTTAGTTGTTTAACTGCACTAATTATATTCTAGTCTTCTATTGAATAGTAGTTATTCACTCATGGGGTACGGGTGTCACTGGCCAGGCGAGAATTTATTGCCAATCCCTAATTGCCCAGAGGGTAATTAAAAGTGTAGGGTTGGAGTCACATGTAGGCCAGGTAAGAATGGTAGATTCTCTTTCCTAAAGGGCATTAGTGAACCAGATGGGTTTGTAGGACAATTTTCAATGGCTAAATGGTCACCATTAGGCTAGCTTTTTAGTACAGATTTGCCCATTGAATTCAAATTTCACCATCAGTCCTGGCAGGATTTTAATCCACGACCTGAGGTTTGCCCGAGGGTCTGGATTAACAATCCAGTGACATAACCCTTGTACCAATCCTAAATCAGCTTTGATGAGGCTGTTCTTGAGTTGCTATCTTTTTTGTTTACAGATATTAATGAATGTGAGGAGGATCCTAACATCTGTCTGTTTGGCTTCTGTACTAATACACCTGGAAGCTTCCAGTGTAACTGTGCCCTAGGATTTGTTCTCTCGGAAAATGGAAGGAGATGCTTCGGTAAGTGAGCCTGACATCTAAACCTCTGCAGCTTGGATCCTCATATATGGTCTACCTCTTTGGGTAGAAAATATCTTGGTAGGAGTGCCTTGAAGATGGCAGGCATCTGATTGAAGGGCTGCATGAAAAGAGTGTGGAATCAGAGGCTGTGGGAATATTAGGGATGTGCAGTTTAGGTAGGTTAGCTACAGTTTTAAAAATAACCCTTGCAGGAATTACAAAATGGGGTGGAGTAGATCTGGGTAGAATGCTCTTTGTAGGGTCTGTGCAGACTCAGTAGACTGAATGGCCTCTTTCACACTGTAGGGATTTTCTGATTCTGTGATATTTAGGGGATGACAACAGTACTGTAGGATTACCTGAGCAGGATGAGAAAAAGTAATGAATGAAGATAATTAGTAAATAGAAACCTATATAAAATTATAAAATGGAAATGAAAGTAGAAAAGTCGTCAAGATAAGATGATTTGCATCCTAGAATGTTCATGGGGAAGACATCACTGGAGTTAAGATAATGTCAAAGGATTGTCTTTTACAAGACTGGAGACTAGGTAGAACCCAAACTTCCTCCTAATGTACGTAGGTTCTGTGGGGTCCCTGAAATGTATATTGGTTAGAATTCTGGGCTTAATCTGGGAAAACAGACAGTTTAGAACTCTCTTCCATAAATGGCAGTGGATGCTAAATCAGTTGTTAATTTTAGATCTGAAATAGATAATTTTTTGTTAAGCAAAGATATTATGGGATATGGGCCAAAGGCAAGTATATGGAGTTAGAGCCACAGATCAGCCACTGAATGGTGGAACAGCCTGAAGAGGCTGAGTGGCCTACTCCTGTTCCTATGTTTCTGTTGAGGGGTGGATGGAAGACTTTGCTAAGATTACTCATACTAGAATTCGACACAAGGGATGAAAACTAGTTAGCTGAGGCTCCTGCAGCAAAATCAGACCACCCGGATGAAATAAGTCTCTCTTCGTGCTCTTACCTTCCACTAATGTTGGACCCTACAATTCTATGTCTGTACATTAGTTGAGAAACCATTCTGCCCCCTCTCTTCCCTCCCCCAACACAATTAGACATTTGGGTCTAGATATTAACAAGGGCAGGTTACAGATGCATGGTGATGGACATTGAATGGGAAGCATTCTAACTCTCATCATGCCTTTTTTAGCCCCATCAGATTCTCCTCTCAAAAGTCACCCTGATTGAATCGGGAGAATTTTGGAGCAGGCAGCAGGATGGGATGGGTCTATTCCATCATCCTGGAGCTGGTTGAAATCTGACATCCAAAACTTGGGGGATTTCTGTTCCTTACTTTCTCTCTGAAACCGTCCTTACCTCCTTCAGGCTGGGAAACCTGGCTATCCATTGGAACCCTGTGAAACAAGTTAATCAGAGGCTGACATTCTAATATTTAAATAGGAAACCTTTGCTGCCCATCCCTCATCCCTGTAAATCCTACAAATGCAACATTCTTCAACTTATATTTTGTGACCTGATCCTAATCCTCTGTTTTGAGAATAAAACTCCCTCCCCTATGTTTCTAAAACTTAGACACAGAAACATTAGCAAATCAGAGAAGCAAGCTGCCTGTTACTTCACTCAAATTTAGATGAATGAAAGATATAGTTCATTTCAATAATGCTGATTCTTTTGAAGTGAAACTTTGCAATTGTTAAGCAAGGATCAATCCACCTTCTGCTGTGTGTATCAGTGCAACCTGTGAACTGTTGAATATTTCATGGTAGATTTATTATTTATTGGATTCTAACCTTTCAGATACCAGGCAGAGCTTCTGCTTCACCAGATTTGATAACGGCAAGTGTTCGGTACCCAAGGCCTTCAATACAACCAAAGCCCGCTGCTGCTGTAGCAAGATGCCAGGGGAGGGCTGGGGTGACCCATGTGAACTTTGCCCTCAGGAAGAAGAAGGTAGATTTCCATTTTGCCATCAGTTAAATGGTATTTGCAGTATTGCTAAGGATTTGAGATGTACATGCATGCACCTCTTGCATGGTACCTGGACAATATTGGTTCTTATCATCCTAAATATAAGCCTGGAATTTCCGAAGAGCCATTCTCACCTCACAGCCATAGCTTCACGGACAAACAATGGAAATCTAGTTTATTTGTGATTGTGTAACCCCAAGGAAATTCCACAGTGAATGAAAATTCAGGAAGGCTCAGTATAACATTCCATTTTCACCCTTTTCAGAAGTAACGTTAATGAGAAAACTGATTAACCTGACTAAAGACTGAAGAAAAGAGGGAGAAAAATGAAGCTGTTTTGTAGATTTTAAAGGATCAATAGATAAAGTCTATAATGATGATCTTCCAAAGTTTTCTGGATTTGGGAACCTTTGCTTTAGAATAGGAAATTGCGCATCACTCTGCTAGTTAAAATAGATGAGCAAAGGAAGCCCTTTCCAGGAAATTACAGGCTAGGCAGTTTTACCATTTGTTGTCGTAAAATTACTGAAGTTTATAATTAAGAATTGACTAACCGATACCTTGAAAGTTTTCAGCAGATCAGAGAAAATCAGCGTGGATTTGTAAAGGGTAGAACTTGCCTGACAAACTTAACTGGATGTTTTGAAAGGGTGTATGTAAGATAAGTGTTATTTGTGTGGACGCGCAAGAGGCATTTTGACAAAGAGATGGTTAGATCAAATGGAAATTCAAGAGAATGAGTGCAAATCACTAATTTGGTTAGAAAATAGGCTGAATGACAGGAGTCAGGAAGGATAATGGGCAGGTCCTCTGATTGGCAGAATATGACTTGTGGTATCGTACAAAGGGTTATTGGGACATTAACTGTTCATTGCATTCGTTTACAACTTGCGTAATGGGATAGAAGGCCACATATTCAAATTTGCTGATGACTCAATTATTGGCAGCATCATAAACAGTACAGATGAAAGCATAAAATTGCTATGAGATATTAATTGATTAAATGATAGTGCAAAACTGTAGTAAATGAATATCAATTTAGATAAATGTGGTGGCATTTCATTTTGGACCTAAAAAGAATAGAACTGGGTATTTTCTAAATGGTGAGAATCTGGAAACAGTGGAAGACTGTAGAGACCTGGGGTACAGGTCCATAGACCATCAATATGTCATGAATCAGTACAGCAAATAATCACAAAATGTGTTGGAATTCAGATCTTTGTAACCAGCGAACTGGAATACAAGGGGGCAGAGTTTACACTCAGTTATACAAAGCCCTAGTTCGGCCACACCTGGAGTATTGTCATCAGCTCTGGGCAAAGCACATTAAGAAAGATATATTAGAGTGAGAGCAGTTTAAGTGTAACAGAAGGAAACCTGGACTCCAAAACTTATATTACCAGGTGAAATTGCACATATAAAGATGCATTCCCTGGAATTAGGCAGTTAAGGTGTAGCTAGATCAAAGTTTTCAGAAAAACAAGTGTGATAGATAAAGGAAGCTGTTTCTACTGGTTGGGGAATCTAGGACTAGAAAATATACTCCAGAGATTAGAGGCAGGGCATTCAGGAGTGACATTAGGAAACACTTTTACACGCAAAAGGTGGCTGAAGTTTGGAACACTCTTTGACAAATTATAATAGATGCCTGAGCAATTTCTGATTGATCATTTTTGTTAACCAAAGATATAAAGAGATAAGAGGCAAAGGCAAGTATATGGAGTTAGATCACATATTAGCCATTATGTCACCGAATGATAGAACTGGCATGAAGGACCAAGTGGTGACTCCTACTCCTATATTCACAGTCTGTACATAATCAGTGGCCGAGAAACACAAGGACTTCCGAATCATATAAAGGCACTTTTTGGATCGAGGGAAAGAGCATATTTTCATTAATGTACAAATATCAGTGTTAAATTAAGAAACACAGAAAAGGAAGGTAATACAAGCCTTTTTTAAGAAGCTGTACTCTGCAGAGTGCTCTGCAAATTCCTCCATTGTTTGTGGGTCTAACAGGTTCGGTTGCTGTAATTTATTTTCAGTGTACCATTCTGTAAAATCACACATTATTCTTGCTAATATAGAGACAGACATTTAATTGTTTCTGCTTTTACTGAGTTTATTTTTGTTCTCCAGTTGCTTTCCAGGAGCTGTGTCCATACGGTCATGGTGCAATCCCTGGCATTGGTGATACCCGTGAAGGTACCTGCCTTTCAGTAACTATGTGTAGAGTTCACCAAATCCAGCTTTGTAAATAAAATAAATATCATTAAGCAACAGTAAAGAAAATCAAAAATCTAAGATATAGAAGATCAGAATAGGTATAATTCCTGCTTTCACTAATACATCACAAGAACTGTTTCCTTCACATCACATTAAATTCAACAGACAATCCTGAACCTTCAATTTCATTTATTTGTCTTGTGATTTCCATTTGTTAATTACTTTCTAAATCATTTTCATTTAGACTTTGATTCTTTGTAAACTTCAAACTGGAGGTGAGCCATTTTTGCTGATATTTATGCAGCTCAGCCTATCAGAAACTATTGACTTGAAAAAGGAGAGACTATCGAACAGCTGTGAATAACTAATGAACTAAACCAAATCTGTAGCAATGGTTGAAAAATAATTGATAGAGGATACAAATCATCCAAGGCAGTGGTTAGGAGGCGTAGTGGGGTTGTCTGTGTGGATACACATATGTTTGTTTTCATCGGGAGGAATGTCATTGTAAACTCAGCAAGAAAAGGTCCTCTCGTCTCTGAGTAAGTGCTTTTACAGAGGTATTTGTTTCCAGAATCACAGTAAAGAACATAATGTGAAGTTTAGAAGATTACTCTAAATGGACAAGTTGTCTCCTGCTCACCACATTACCCTTCCATAATGATATCAATGTATTTTAGATATTCCTAGATATTTCAAGCAAAGCTTGTCTATGCTACCCGCTTTTAATATGGTTAAACATCACTGAAATCATTCAAGTCTTATGTCTATCTGTAGAGTGAGACTAGTCACAATATTCTAGCTTCTGCTGTTCTTTACCGTATACCCAAAGCTTACCAAGATAAATGTTGCATTGAATTGACTGATTAACTACAGACCTCCTGATATTTTTTGTTTTCCTTTTTAAGATGTGAATGAATGTGTAGAAAACCCTGGAATCTGTGTTAATGGACATTGTATAAACACTGACGGTTCTTTCCGATGTGAATGTCCATTTGGATATAGCCTAGATTTCACAGGAGTTAACTGCGTTGGTGAGTTTCTTGAAGTAATGAGTCTCATTTGAAGAAAATCTGTGTAAAGGAGCTCAAATTGAGAATTAGAGATAAAGGACAAGACATTTTAGGAATGTTTTCACATGAAGGTCTATTAAATACGGAACCCGTTACCACAGGAGTCCTGAGACAATCACAGTATTAAAGTGATAGTTAAACATGTGAAGAGGAAACATATTAATGTGCAGCAGGCAGAAATAGAGAAACAAAATAAAAGTAAACATCTCTGACATGGAGCTACTGCTGGCTCCGGTAAAGGGGACTTCTGTTGCTCTGAAACCAGCACGATATTGTGGTCATTAATAAGGTGGGGAGTTCTCAGGCTCAGGGCTCGCCCCAGTACTGTGACTGGGACTCTGACTATGACTGGTACCATTGACTGGGTATAAGAGCTGTCAATAATATACTTAGCCTGTCTGATAAACTGACCATCTCACGTTGAGGGTAAAATCCATGAAATGCTGAATGAATTGTTCAGTATCAATGTGCAGTGGGGACTAGTGTAGACTCTTCACACACAATCCCTGCTGACCGGATAGCTGGCACAGGGCATTTCATTGGGCAGGAGAGTTACGGGTGTCCATCCCTCCAGCATCCTGCCTCTACCCTGATTGTATTTGTAGCTGTAAGGTCCACGGGTGACCATCGCTCCTTCCTGCAAACTGAGGCACTGAATGGGCAATTACCTACCCCTTAAGGCCCTCATCCCACTTCAGCTAATATTAAACTGGCTACTGGCAGAGGAAGGGAGGCCTGAGGAGAGCCATTGTCTCAGTCTTTAGCTGCTGATCCCCTCCTCTCTGTGACTGCCACCCTGTAATGCCCACTTGTCACCACTCACCTGGGGTCCAGTGCACTCGGCCTCAGTGTGTGCCACCCTAATACTACTGATCTCCCAGTGCCACTGCACCCAGAGCCTCTGCCTCCCCAGAGCTCATACCCCCCCAGTGCCACTGTCCCCCAGTACCCTTGCCTCCCCAATGCCACTGCCTTCCAGTGTCCCTGACGCCCCCAGTGCCAGTGCCCCCAGTACCCCTTCCCCCTCAATTCCACTACCCCCCAGTGTCACTGTCTCCCCAATGCCACTGCCTGCCCAGTGCCACAGCTGTCGAGCAGCCCTCAGCAAAATGGACTTCCAACCCAGGGATTTTTGATCCCAGTGCAGTTCTGGCACTGTCCAGTTAGGAGTCTCGCTGACACTCAATTGGGTGACCCTTCTGTAATAGGTCAACACAGGGTCTCGCTGGTTTCCCAGCCAATGAGCTAGACCCTGGTTACCTCCATTAAGTGTCATCGCAGAGTCAGTAGCCCAGCAGACCTGCTTCAGTTAAGTGTGGAAAGTGGGAGACAGTAAAAGGATCCTCACAGGGAAATATGTAGGAATATATGAAATAGGAGCAGATGTAGATTGCTCATAGGCCACTCATGCCTGGTCCACTATTCAATAAGATCATGGCTGATCTGTTTGTGTTCTGAATTCCACACTCCCACCTCCCTCTGATAACCCACAAATCCCTGTGCTAGTTCCCTACTTCCTCACTCTATTGGTATACTCCTATTTTGTTCTCTTTAATTCCTATTTTCTCCCTTTTGATGATTTCCCATTTGTTATGATCTCGGCAGAGACAAATATTTCTTAAACAACCTTTGAATTTCCAGTAAATGTCTGAAAGAATCCATCCAGAAGATGTCAAGTTTTGTGTCTTCACTGTAGCTAACAAACAAACTAAAAGCAACATTGAATAAACATTACTTTTATACACAACTTAAGTTTAAATCTACAAAAAAAAACTTTAAACCGTTCAACTTTTACAATGACTAAAAAGCTCTTTCCATTCATTACCCTGTCTTTTAAATGAACACTTCCTTCTCCAGGACCAGTTCAAACCTATTTTCAGCTCCCAATGGCTGACATTCCTAACACCTCCCTGTTAGACTTGGAGTCCATTCATAGTCATCACAGGTGCTCTTGCTATTGGTCACAGATATCTTTAACAACAAAGAACTCAAGGTTGTTGTCAGGTAGAGCCAAAAACGTTTCATATGATCCCCTTCATTCCTTTACATACCCCAACTTATGTAGTCAGTCCCAGACTGTAACAACTTTATAAATGTTGGATTTGCAACACTATTCATAGCTTCCTACTTCTCTCCCTCTGCTTTTATCCTAATATTTCATTCTAGTTGTCTTTTCCTAGTTCCTTAACCCTCTGGTCTCTTGCCAACCCTTACTTTCCTGGCTTCTCCCTAATTCCTCAATCCACAGTTCTGTCTTATTTCCTTGCCACCTGTTCCTTCACCCATCCCCAAAGGATATTAAGCCATATTGGAGCAACCGTGAGCTCTAGATAAATCTTGACTTGCCCCTCCTGCAATACATATCCATTGTTGAATGAAGCTTTGGATAAGGAATTGCACATAAACAGAATGCAGGGGTGTCTTTCCAGTCAAACTCTGAGATACGTCATTATGCAAGACTGAGTGCGATCTTTGTGTCTAGATACTGATGAATGCACCATTGGTAACCCGTGTGGCAACGGAACTTGCAGCAATGTCATTGGAGGGTTTGAGTGCGCGTGTGATGATGGATTTGAACCTGGTCCGATGATGACTTGTGAAGGTAAGCCAAACATTATAGTGACTCAATCGCACAACATTTCTGGGGAGAAATTGGTGCTGTTGCTTTGGAGCAGGTACTGGTAAAGGTTAATTTTGTAGCGGATACTGGCGACATTCGGTTTGAAGCAGGTCGTGGTGATGACTAATATTCAAACAACAAATCCTGCAGAATTTCATTCTCTGCACAGTGCATTAGGTGCGCACCTGGAACATGTAAACCAAACCCAAGAGCTGGCATAAGAAGCTTCAGGTGGATAATCAGAAAGTGTGATGTACAATATTTTGTTTGTATTTTTAGATATCAATGAGTGTTCCCTCAATCCCCTGTTGTGTGCATTTCGCTGCATCAACACCTATGGTTCATATGAGTGCACTTGCCCAGGAGGGTACACTCTGAGAGATGACCGCAAGATGTGCAAAGGTAAGTGAAGGCATGGAGGTGCTGAGCTCCCCTGTAGCACGGACCAGATACCAAATATCAGCCTTCTCTAAATTAGCTTTACAATTTGATTGGAAACTCACTTTTTTCTAAATAAAGTATCAGCGATTTAACAGATTTGCTGGCAACAATTATTAATACTGACAATAATGTGAATTATTTTAACACCAGCCAGACAAAATGACTGCTCAGGCAATTATATGAGCAATAACCAGGAAAAAGCACCAAATCTCTGGTACACCTAGCAAAACCAGCTGTGGAACGACCAATTCCAGATGTGTATGTAATTATTAATTCACGATTGTGTAGTGATTCAGAACCAATTCAATCCATTATCACTTGTGGAGTGTTCTGTTGCATCAATAGAGTGATCTGCTCCAGCTGTGGAGTGATCTGCCCCAGCTGTGGAGTGACCAATTCCAGGTTCAATGTAATCCAATATAAATTCAATCCAAATGGCCCAACAAACATTTTGCAAATTCGTAACCCAACCCAAACCTGATAACAGCCTGCACAACTGATTGAACGAAGTTACAACTGACAAATTCGGTTCTTTTATGATAGAGCAGTCAGTCACATAGGTATGATTAAATTTATAATTGTTAGCCTGTTTCAGATGTGAATCATGTACCCAATGACTGAACTTAATGTTTGTAACGTCATGCGCTGGAGAGTTCAAAAACTTTAGTTATCTGAATGATTCATTTCCATTCTGTTGTAGCTCACTAGTTTATTCACAAACACTCAACATTCCAATATTGCCCCAAACACTTGGCAATTTTTGATAAAGCTGATACACTGGACAGCAATTCAACCATAAGTGAATGTATGTTATTGTGAATGGGTGGAGAGTTGGTGCAGGGGAGTTGGGGGTCTGAGAGGGAGGTTTATGCATTGCTGACTTGTGCTAATCCCTAATTGCAGATTTGGATGAGTGTTCAGAAGGATTACATGACTGTGAGTCCCGAGGAATGATATGCAAGAACTTGATCGGCACTTTCATGTGCATCTGCCCACCAGGAATGATGCGAAGACCAGATGGAGAGGGCTGCATGGGTACATCTTCCTATCTGTGTGTGTGTGTGTGTCTGTATGTGTGTGTGTGTGTGTCTGTGTGTGTCCATCCACTTGTCTCTCTCTAACTATATGCCTGTCTGTCTTGTTATTTATTCATTCATGGGATGTGGGCACCGCTGGCTAGGCCAACATTTATTGCCCATCCCTAATTGCTCTGAGGGTGGTTAAGAGTCAACCACATTGCTGTGGGCCTGGAGTCACATGTAGGCCAGACCAGGTAAGCGCAGCAGTTTCCTTCCCGAAAGGACATTAGCAAACCAGATGGGTTTTTCCAACAATCAACAATGGCTTTGGGTGTTGCATTGTCAGAAATTTATTTTAGATTAAGCACGGCCTTGTTTGTAGATTTTGTCCATAAAGGTTTCTCAACTGTGAGTGCCCCTAATGTCCTGACCAACATATTTTGCCTTGGGAGCTGGCCTGAATATTGACTTCACCAGCTTCAAAATCTTTCCTCCACCAACTTGTCCATCTTCTGACTCACCTGTCCACTCTACCCTTCCCCCTGACCAACCACAATATCCCCCTACCTGCATCCACCTATCTCCATCCCATCTACCCTCCCCCCAGCCCCATCCTCCTCCCTCTATTTATTTATTTCTGTGCTCCCCTCCTCATCCCCAATCCTGATGAAGGGTTTCGGCCTGAAACATTGACTTCCCTGCTTCTCAGATACTGTCTGACCTGCTGTGTTTTTCCAGCTCCGCATTTATTGACTCTAGCTTCCAGCATCTGCAGTCCTTACTGCCTCCATATCAATGATTATCCCTAAAATCAATCTGGGACCTTACTGGGTGTAAAATGGTCAGCATAACAACAGTAACTACGCATTAAATGAAGTGAAGTGTTGCTGAGAGACTGATAAGATGCTTTCTGTAACTGCAGTTCTTTCATTCTCAAACATGGTTAAAGTTCTATTGGAACATTTTCAGATGAAAATGAGTGTCGCACTAAACCAGGGATATGTCAGAATGGGCGGTGTATCAACACAGTTGGCAGCTACAGATGTGACTGCAATGAAGGATTCTTGGAAAGTCCATCAGCTACAGAATGTCTGGGTAAGTGGGAAACATTGAAGCATCTGCAAGCTCCGTTGGCAGCCTCTTGGGAATCAAGATGAAATTTGATTTTCTTGGGAATATTCCAGGGAATTATCAGGAGGAGCAAGAGAGGTGAGGGATCTTAAAATCAAATACTAAACAGTGAACAGACTGGCTGAGACACCAAGCAGTAATTTCCCAGTTTGTATTCTCATTCAATGTCCAATATTTAGATATAGCCAGCGAAATCTGAATTGATCTGGTTTATTCTGGTGTTTGGCATTTACCATAGCAGCAACACAAAAACTGTCCATTTACCATTTCAGAGTGTATCAGTTGAATCACTAGTACATTAACTCTCTTTTGACTGCTTATAATCATGGATTATACCAAAGAGCTAATGGGTAAAGTGGTTGAATATTGAGGATGGAATTTCGTTCTGAACTGAGCTGGATTCATCTGCTGCAGGTTAACTTGAACCAGAACCATAGTACTCTTCCCGTAGACTCTCTTGTCAGTGATCACTGACACCATCCATCCCACTGGTAATAAAATACATTTCAGGGGCTGAATCTTTCTGTGTCTGTGGGTGTATGTTTTGGATTGGGTCACACTGTGGGTGTTCTAGTCTTTGAAGTTTTTTGTGGGTGTGTGTAAAGCTGCATCTCCATTCATGTTTTTTCACTGGAGTGCAGGAGCTTGAGGGGTGACCTTACAGAGGTTTATAAAATCACAAGGGGCATAGATAAGGTGAGAGGAGTGCGATTTAAAAAGGACATGAGGGGCAACTTTTTTTACTCAGAGTGGTTCATGTGTGGAATGAACTACTAGAGGAAGTGGTAGATGCAGGTACGGTCACAACGTTTAAAAGATATTTGTCTAAGCACATGGAAAGGAAAGGTTTGGATGGATATGGGCAAAGTGCAGGAAGGTGGCACCAGTTGGACTGAAGGGTCTGTTTCCATACTGTATGATTCTATGTTGAATATTTAACTATGTGAAAAGAATTGTCAGGTTAAAGTGATTAATTTGACTTTGAATTTATGGTATTCTCTGAATATGCACCAGACACTAGAAAATTCAATTGCAATTAAAAACATAGATATTGATCCTCCTCTTTTCCAAAGTCTATCTCCGCTTCTTCTGAAGTTGTTGACTTCCAGTTCCCTGGTTGGTCACCCCACACTGGGGTATTTTTAACTTGGTCCCACATCAGATAGTGCCTTTAGAAGGTGAGTCATTGGAATTTCATGAAGTTTTAGAAGTTAGAATAACAGGAAGAAGAAATTAAATGCAATGACAAATACAGGATCATTTTTCTTATGTTTAACAATTTTTAACAATGAAATTGTGATTCCTATCCTGTTGTCTGTGGATGACGTCTGTAATCCGACCTCACACCCTTTCTTCTAACCTAGATAATCGTCAAGGGTTCTGTTTCATTGAAGTTTTGCAAACCATGTGCCAAATGTCATCCACCAACCGTAACATGGTCACCAAGTCTGAGTGCTGCTGCAATGGAGGCAGAGGATGGGGCAACCAGTGTGAGATATGTCCACTGCCTGGCACTACCCGTTACAAAAAAATGTGCCCACATGGACCTGGATATGCCACAGATGGTAGAGGTAAAGCAGATCTAAACACCTCGGTCTTTCAGAATTAGATGTCGCTAGAGTAATTTTCCAAATTTGCATGAACTGAGACCTTTGGTACTCAATGGGTGTGATTTCAAGTGGATGGTCAGAAAACCATGTACGTATATTTCTAAAATGTGTTTTTAATGGGTGTGGCTTCTGGTCAGATGCAGAAGGTAGGAAAATGATGTCCTCTGTGTACTGGTTATGTCAGTGAACTCCCATCTGTTTACTGATAACAAAGTGTTCTGTGAGTCACCTCATCAGTTCCTCACTGCAATGTGACTGCCCTCATCCATTTTAAATGCCTCGTTTGTTTGAGTCCATTATCACTGGCACCTTTCCAAGGTGATGCCAGCGTAGAAAAGGCACCATGGGTAAGATGCACCAATGCCTCAAATTGACATTTCAGACCATACTAATCCCCTGCAAAGAAGAGACTTGTTAGTATGTTTCAGTCTGATAACAGTACCACAGTGTGCCCTGTTGCGCAGCATGAAGACTGACTACACTCTTCATAGATCTATTCTAACAGACACGCCTTGGTACAACCCTGGAGGACACCAGTCCTACTACTGGTGCAACACCGTCTGACAAACGTTTATTTGTACAGAGAGATGAGCCCATAGGACCATGAATCAGTATCTCAGATGAAGTTACAGATCAGCAATACAATGAAGAAAGTATTTTGCCTTTGTGGCACACTTTTCCATGAATGCGATGCTGTTTAACTCCAGTCCACGTTAAAGGGTCACATAAAATTTGTTTCAAAGTTGAGTCCTTTTCTCGGAACCCAGCGCAGTTCAGGAACTCAGTATTTCAGGATTCACTGGATTTTGTTTCTATCCATTCATGGGATGTGGGCATCGCTGGCTCGGCCAGCATCCCTAATCGCTCCAGAGGGCAGTTAAGATTCAACCTCATAGCTATGACTCTGGAGTCACATGCAGGCCAGACTGGTAAGGACTGAAGATTTCCTTCCCTGAAGGACATTAGTGAACCAGATGGGGTTTTCCAACAATCAGCAACAGTTTCATGGTCATCATTAGACTCTTAATTCCACATCGTTACTGAATTCAAATTCTACCGTCTGCTGTGGCAGAATTCAAACCCAAGTCCCCTGGACATTATCTGGGTCTCTAGATTAATAGTCTCACAATAATACCATGAGGCCATTCCCTCCCCCTCAAAAAAAGTTCTATAATGTTATACCCTGCCCTGGGCTGACTTCAAACCAACCTTTAGAGTAATTATCCCTCATATACAATTTCTCCTTTGATCTGATGAAATAAAAGGGTTTTTTCAACCTTTCAGGGTTGTTTGAATGCTTTTAAACTAATCTAGTTCTAAGTTTCTCTGGATTTCCCCTTTGGCAAACATTGCAGATATCATATTTCCAGCTCTTTCCGAAGTAAGCCCAGCTACAGTTTTACAGCTCTCTCCTCTCTTCTATGCTGACTTTACTTAAAAACTAAAACCTAAAAGATAGATTCCTAAAACTGAGTTTGTATTCTTAAAACAAATGAGCTATGAATTAGATATTCACAACAGCATACAAATACAGATACTTCTTGTACATTTCAGATATCGATGAATGTAGAGTGGTACCAAACTTGTGTAAGAATGGACAATGCATCAATACCATGGGCTCCTTCCGCTGTTTCTGTAATATTGGATACACCACTGATTTGACATCAACCTCCTGTGTTGGTGAGAACCCTTTGTGTCACCCTTTCTGAGTACAAACTGTAAGTGATGTGGATCACCTTGCAGGCAAGCTTCTTGTTACACACATTAACATAGTTTTTTTTAAGGAAAAGTGCATGCTGTTCTTGAATTGAGACATCAAAAGTGACAGCTCAAGTCTAAAATGCTGGATGTCACTAAGGTTGGAAATAATAGGAGAGAAATTGAGGTAAGTTGGGAAACTGAGGTCAAATGAACAAGTTTTGATTTTAAAAACCTTCAGATTGGGGATGGAGGGAGAAGGGGTAAGACACGTCCAAGCTTTCAGATGCTTGAAAAGAATGTATTAGGAATTGTGAGAGACTGATAATTTGGGAACAGTGAGGATGCAAGGAACAGGAACAGTGGACTTGGATGGGACATCTGGAGCTCAAGAAGAACAAGAAAGAAAAGTTCTAAGAAACACTGACTACTGTAACATAAAGAAAGGCAAGGTAAGATGTGTTAGAGAGCAAGAAGTAAGAGATGAATTACTTATCACACAGGACACTTTCAAAAGGGCCTCAATGAACTCCTCCCATTTTGGAAAAGGTTCAATAATTGCCTGGGATTGTGCCTTCATAGAGAAATAATAAATAATGAGGAAGGGACCCCAAGAATAAGTTTTAATGGAAACCAGTATGTCATGTTAATCTTTTCCAGCAAGACTAGGGTTGAGTGATTGAATGAGAACCAGAATGATGGTCCCTAAGAAGGAAATGAAACACAACCAGTACTTTTCTATTTGGTAATCCCAGTGAAAACTATTTGAAAGCAAATTTGATTCAATTCCTGATCAGTGCTGTTCTGAACTCCATTACTTCTTCCTAAACAGATGCAGCAACAGGGAAGGCTTCCAATGATTGTCTGGAGCAATGCACTCAGTGGTTACCTAGAACCGCGCACAATTACCATGACCCCAATAACCCCGGTGACTCAGAAAGAACTGGCTACATGGGATTACGAAAAGTAACTCAGAGCATTAACACGTTCTTCCCCATTGCTTCCTTACAGATTTTGACGAATGTGCGCAGTCTCCCAAACCATGCAACTTCATCTGCAAGAACACGGAAGGTAGCTACCAGTGCTCTTGTCCACGAGGCTACATCCTGCAGGAAGATGGAAAGACGTGTAAAGGTAAGGAGCTGGCGAGCTGAAAATCATAGGTGTTCTGATACTTGTGTGTCATTGGTGGCCCAAACAAAAGTCTTCTTTGCCACTGAGTAAGAAGGTTAAAGGTTCAAGTCCCAGTCTAGAGATTTGAGTCTCTGAAAATCTAGGCTGATGATCACATCACACTAACTAGGGAGTACTGCACTGCTTAGAGTTTATATCTTTTGAATAAGGTAGTTAATGAATTCCTGTATATTGTCCTGCGTAATATGAAAGATCCCACAGAAGTACTTTGAAGAGAGCCATGAATTTATCCATTTATCCATAGTAACCTGGTCAAATAATATAAAGAACCAGACAGATTATCTGGCTATTGTCGTGATTCAATTATGGGATCTTACTGTGCATTAGTTAGTATTTCCTAAATTGAAAGTGACTATGCTACAAACAATAATCATCCAGCACCTGGTTCTGCAGGGGATATCAGAGGAGAGACAGAAACAATTGACCTCCACACATTTTGTGGTTGAGGGACATCCCCATTGGTGATAGGAAACAACCTTCTGAAAATGACATGTATTTAAATTGTACCAACCTGGTGCAAGAGTGAAAAGAAATTTTTTTCTTCATTTTTGAGAATTCCACTTTTTGTCCTCAGGTAGAATTTTCAAGTTCAGGAAGTTTCCCAATAGAATTTGACTGATCTACCTTTAGTGATATCAATCTGAATCAGCTCCCTCCTCCAACACCTGTTCTGCTTAGATTACCCTGAATAGGGGAAATGATTTTATAACCTGTAACCCTATCCAAGGATTGGGAGTTTTGTTCCTGCACCCTGCAGTTCTTGGCTCACATGCCAGTGTGCAGCCTCGTTGACATCGCTTATTATTTTAAGAGATTTAATCAATTCAGCCAGATAGCTGCCTGCATCCCAAGCTGGTCCCTTGGTGAAAGTGCTTTAATACTGTCGACTGAGACTATGAAACTTATTACAAAAAAGGTGCTTTTCACTTCCCTTTAAAACCACAACCCACGACCCCAATGCTAAGAATAGTGCCATTTCACTTCCTGAAGTGCTATTTCCATTAATCGTTCCCCAGCATTATTCCCATTTCTTATCTCTCTCGAATAATTTCTATTGCATGTCCCCCTGGAATTTTCTTTCTTTTTTCTTTGTTAATCCCATAGATCTTGATGAATGTTCAACAAAACAGCACAACTGTCAGTTCCTGTGTGTTAACACAATTGGATCCTTTGCGTGCAAATGTCCGCCTGGTTTCACACAACACCACACATCATGCATCGGTGAGTAAATGTGAACAGTTGCAAAGGACTGCTTTATACTCCAAAGCATTTCCAAATCTGTATTGATTCCTACTTGAGTCAATTAGAATTGTTCAGAGTTAACCCTTCCTTGCCTGTTTGGGTTAACTCAGTGCAGTTCTGAGCCATTCTGTGTGACACAGTTCAAGGCTCAAACTATTGACGTGATCAGGAACTCTGCTTCAGAATCGAGGTTTCCCCTACAAAGGGAGTAGACCCATGCATTGGTTGGGTGGGTAGGTAAATACCCTGTGCAGTGTGATATTCCCTGCCTAGCATAAGTTGAGTGGTTATGTTCAGTGCCAAATGTGTGTGTGCGGGTATGTTCACTGCCCAGTGTGTGTTGGGTGGTATGTTCACTGCCCAGTGTGTGTCGAGTGGGTGTGTTCACTGCCCAGTGTGTGCTGGGTAGTACATTCACTGCCCAGTGTGTGTTGAGTGGGTGTGTTCACTGCCCAGTGTGTGTTGAGTGGGT
>NC_063360.1:14194774-14330338 GCF_021869965.1 Rhincodon typus | reverse complement strand
CCCAGTGTGTGCTGGGTGTGTAATCACTGCCCAGTGTGTGCTGGGTGGGTAATCACTGCCCAGTGTGTGCTGGGTGGGTAACCACTGCCCAGTGTGTGCTGGGTGGGTAACCACTGTCCTAAATTAATTTGTGCCCACTTAATTAAAATATTAACCGTGGTCCCTGTTCCTGACCACTATCCATTGAACTCTATGAGAAACACATCTGGGCAGGATCAATCTCAGCTTTGATTCACATCTCCCCTCACCCCATTTCCCTATGACCCCTATGCACAACCATCATGGATACCTGATGTAATTTGTATTTATTCACTGAGTGCCCTTAGTGAAGTAACTTTATCGTCCCTTGACAACAGACAATAATGAATGCATGGGCCAGCCTACAATCTGTGGTTCAAAGGGCACGTGCCAGAATACACCAGGAAGCTTCAGCTGTGACTGCCAGAAGGGTTTCTCATTGGATGGCACTGGTTTTAATTGTGAAGGTAAAAGGAGTGAGAGTATTTATAGTGCACTGAACTGAACGGAAAACATTTTCTTCACAGGGCCTGAAGAACGAGTCTAATAATGAAATAGACACTGTCCTTGATCCACTGTTAATGTTTAAAAGGTGGTACATCACTCCACCTCACCCTTTTAGAAGTTTAGATAAAGGGAATCAGGAGTTCTGGTTCCTACGTTGTATAATATAGATAGTGTAGGGTTGATGCTCCTGAATTAATTAGAAAGGATAACATAGGAACTGCATAGTGAAATGGTTGATGCATTGGTTTTAATTCTCAAATTCCTTAGGTTTGGGGAAGGCTCAGTTAGATTGGAAAATAGTTAATGTAACTCTTTTATTCAAAAACGGAGAGAGGCAGAGACCTGGAGATGACAGGCCAGTTAGCTTTACATCTGATTTAGGGAAGATGTTAGAATCCAATTTGACAATGTTATAGCAGGGCACTTGGAAAAATTCAAGGTAATCAGGCAGAGATAACATGGTTTAGCAAAAGGAAATTCATATTTAATCAGGTTTTGCTGGAAAAGCTCAGCAGGTCTGGCAGCATCTATGGAGAGAAATCGGAGTTAATGTTTCAGGTCCAGTGACCCTTCCTCAGAACTGAGTTTTTACAATTTATATTAATGACTTGGATGTTGGGACTGAGGGTATGGTTCTAAATTTGCTCATGACATAAAGATAGATAGGAATGGAAGTTATAAGGAAGTGATAAAGGGATGTAGATACGTGAGTTGGCAAAGATTTGGCAAATGGAGTATAATAGGGAAAACATGAAATTATCCATTTTGGTAGGAAGAATACAAAAAAAAGCAAAAGGTTAGTGTGCAGGTGCAGCAAGTAATTAGAAAAACTAATAGAACATTATCATCGTTATGAGGGATATTGAATACAAATGTGAGACCACATCTGAGTCAGTGTATAGTATTATTCTCTTTATTTTAGGAAGGATGTAGATGTGTTGAACCAGTTCAGAGAAGGTTTATGGTGTTAATATCCGAATGTGTGGGTTGGACAGGCTAGGTTTGTTTTCTGCTGGACTTTAGAAGACTAAGAGGCGACTTCATTGAAACATTCTAAGATCCCTGAGGGGTCTTGACGTGTGGAAGTGAAAAAGATATATCCTTTAACTAGCAGTCAAAAAAAAATAAGGGATCGATCATTTAAAACAGATGAGACAAGTTTATTTTTTCTCAGAGCGTTGTGAGATTTTGGATCTCTTTCTCAAAAGATGAAGGCAGCAGAGTTTTTGAAAAGTGTTAAGGCAGAGGTAGACTGGTTGTTGATAAGCAAGGAGGTGGATGGTTATCAGGGTAAGCAGGAACGTGAAGCAATCAGATCAGCTATAATCTAATTAAATGGCAGAGCAGGTTCGAGGGGCCGAATGGCATACACCTGTTCGTAATGTGCATATTTGTGTGCATGTTTATTGGTTACATTCCTGAATTGCTGTAAATGGCAGAGTGAAAGTGGAGAGGGGAGCGTGAAGAAATAGTTCCTGGGGTAGCTGCCTTGCAGAATGAGATAACTGTGTTTCAGTCTCCACCAGTTTCCGTTCAGAGTCTTATCCTTTTGAGAGACTAGGAGAATCATCCAACGCTCCTGTGACCCTGAAAACAACAGACTTGTCCTTATACCTGGTTAAGGGTCAGCAACAGCATGAATTGAGCCATAGAATTACAAAGCAAGAAGGAAGCCATTCAGCCCTGTATGCCTGTTCCAGATCTTTAAAAAAGCTATCCAATTTGTAATCTTTCCCCCATAGTCCTGTTGGAGAAGAAAACATGAAGACTTTAGCTCAAGAACTGAAAATTGTACCTACTGCTGATAGGATCAAATCACCATTATTGGTCCAACCCAAACTGGAGTCAGTTTTAAGTCCACTCAGAGATGCCGTTAATATGTTAAAATGTTCAGTGCCAAACTTGTCTTACATTTTTTTTACTCAAACATTTCAACAGTCTTTGCTGTTTTTGTTGTCCCATGGTTTATCTCTTTGCCATTTGTTCCTGTACCTTGATGTATTTTCAGGCTGAGAAGCTTTGGAATCCCCATTTTGCCACTACCCATCAATCCTCATCCTGACTCTGTCACAGATTCCAGCTCTCTCCCTAGGTCTGCCAGACTTTATCACAGGTCAGGACAATGGAGACCTAGTGACAATGGGTTCCAACTCAAATTCTTCCCAATCATTCATTCATGCCGTGATTACAGGCAAAGTTGTTCACGGTTCATTCATTTTGAACCAGATTCAACAGAAAATCAGACATACTTTAGTGAATTATTTATATAATTCTTCTTATGTACTGATGTGCAAATAACTATAGAGTAAGGATGTATAGAAGCCAATTGCTCCTATTGTGGAATGTAATTTGGATTAAAGACCATACCTGAGTCATTTTATATTGAATGGATTTCTGATTCAGGCTCAAGTCTTTTAAGTTTCTAATGATCTTGAGACTGCATGTTTGGTCCCTGTAAGTAACTGTACATCCAGAAGCAGCTCTGTTTCACTTCTCTTGATGCCAGGTCTCATCTAATATCTGACTAACTCAGGTTGCTTTCCTTACTCTCTAACCCGCAGATATTGATGAGTGTGATGGGAACCATCGGTGTCAGCACGGCTGCCAGAATATGCTGGGTGGATACAGATGCAGCTGCCCTCAAGGCTACATGCAACACTATCAGTGGAACCAGTGTGTGGGTGAGTATTAGAGCTCTTGGGACTCAGGAGATCTGGGAAACTTGTGTTATTGAAAATGAGGGAGTCAATGCAGCTCCCATTTAACTTGTCAATGGTACAGATTGGCACCACAATAGTAGTTAGCAGCATAGGAATGTCAGCTGGAACACATTGCTAACTTTAGATTGATGCCTAAGGAGTGACTCTCTAATCTTGGTGAAATGGAATGAGGTAATGCCTGAACATGAGCAGGTTACGGCCCCTTCAGTCGCAGGAATCATGTGCAGTGGGACAGGACAGAGGGGAAAGGGGGCAAAACAAAGACAAAAGATAAAACTTGAAATAAAGTTTGAAAATTAATTCACCAGAGTTGCAATTTCAAAAAAAAGTTAGGATGATCCCTATGCAGGACAACTTCGATTCAGAAATCACCAGTCACCCATTGTCAAAGTGAAGTTCAGGATTGAACTGCTTAAACAATTACACAGAAGGAAACTGTCTCAAATGTAACTAGAGACAAGTGGAAAATGCTGCACCCAGTCAGGTAGTGGGTTGGTTAGGAAGTTCCCTTGGTCAATGTTAGGTTTGTGCTGAGACAGCTGGCTTCGGTCAAGGCACCGTGGCAATTGGCCTCAGTGTTCCTGGGCTAGGGAGGAGTGAGTTAAAATTCCAACTTCACTTTCCACTGTATCTCAGTACACGTGACGATAATAAATCAAATCAAAATGATGTGAAAACACCTGCTTGACAATCAAAATAGATGAGATTTTGTGAATGCGAGCAGGGATCATCATACGACCTTTCCCATGTCCCTAGTACAGGATGGCTAGGTGTCTAAGCCAATGCACCAAGAATGAAGGGTTACAGATGTGACCATGGGACCGTATCCCAGGGAGTGTCAGTACTTTCAGGGCAGCAAGTGAGAATATTATTGAAGATGTTGCTTTGCTAATCTCTCTTTGACTGTTTTGCAGATGAGAATGAATGCAGCAATCCCACAGCCTGTGGAGCCGCCTCCTGTTATAACACTCTCGGCAGCTACAAATGCCTCTGTCCATCTGGGTTTGATTTTGACCAGTACTCTGGGGGATGTCAGGATGTGAATGAATGCTCAGTCTCTGGAAACCCCTGCACATATGGCTGCTCCAATACAGATGGTGGTTACCTCTGCGGCTGCCCTGGGGGCTACTTCAGGGTGGGCCAAGGGTAAGTGACAGGTCAACGATGGACTCGAAGGGATGGAGAACTGATGTGCTGTGGTACTGTTGAATAATAAGGTCCAAAATTTGAATAGTTGAAGAAATTTCTAGTCTCAAGTTAAATGCAAAGGGATAAAAGATTAGGACAGTCAACGAGGATTCCCAAAACAGAAAATAAATTGAGCTTTAATCAAATTTATTGGACCATTTTCCTTTAATGCTGCTATCACTGTCCTATCCATGGCTATATATAAATAATACTTCACCCTTTACAACAAGTGAATTCCTTTTGGGGCATGTCTTATGAGTCAGGCAAATTTAAACATGTCCTGTGAATCTCATTCTTTTGCAAATAACTCTATCTCCATGTCTTTGTGCAGGACCACCATCTTCTTCTCCGCCTTGCCCTCACAAAATTCAAATAGTCCTTGTTGGAATACAAGGTCATAAATGGAAGAGGAAGTTGTATAAGTTCTGGCCATATCCTCATTGAGGGTGCCAGTATGTACACAGAACACATATTGGATAACATTAAGAAGAAATTATTAGGCACAAGTGAGGCGAAGCAGCAAACATAGTGCCTATGTTTGAAAAGGACAGAAAACCTGCACTAAACAATTACATATTAGCCATCTAGACCATGACATTGATAATTTCTTCTCTTAACCTTTTCACATTTCTCCCAACTCCTTAAAACCAAGCCCATGAAATCTATGCTAATGTCTCCTTCTTTGAATTATTGTCAATAACTTTTTGACTAATTGCATTCTTGTGAAGCATTATTGGACGGTTTACAAAGTTAAAGATGCTCTACAAATGCAAGGTTTATTGATGACCTAAAATCAGTAATGGGAATATAATGGAAAACAGTGCAGAGTTGGTTGGAGGAACTTTAGCTAGGAATAAGAGGATGCTGTTTGACAGGCCTCTGGCTTCTTTGAGGGTATTACATGCAGAGTGGAATTCCCTTTAACATCATTTATTTTCACCTTCAATAAGAGGAACAACTTCTTAAATAAATTGCCTTTAATGTAAAGCATCAGATCTCTGACTGTTTGCAGTTTCTGACCTAGCTCTCCCTCTTCCTACTCAAAGTTAATTTTATCCATCTCCCTCAATCTACTCCTTGTTCAGCCCTCATACAATCTGACATTCTCAGTAAGTCCTGTTTCTCATCCTTTCAAAACCATCTCCTTTCATCCCTCCCTCAAATTCTGATGCGTGATCTCCAAAACTGTTTTCCTGTCAAAGATCCTCAAATCTGTAATTGCCTCCTTCCCCATGTCTTTCCGTCCTGAAATTCCTTATTCAAAATCTCAAATGATATCCTGTCCAAGTATGATCGGAGAGAAGAAGAAACCAGAATATTACAGACAGAAGTAAATGGTATGCTTTTACTTTATGGATGTTATAATGGAAAATGAGTACATGGGAGAGATGGGCTTCAATGGGAGTGTAAGGGCTCCAAAGTGATGCAAAAGTGATTGTGTCCCACCAATCTATACCTGAGAGTACAACTGAATAAGGAGAGGTTTACATGTCAAGTACAGAATGATATATCCAAAATACTTCAAAATATATTTATTGTAATTGGTATGATTAGAATTTGTGCTAAGTGTTTTCTTGTGTCTGTATTGCTGTTGATTCCCTGTTCAGACACTGTATATCAGGAATGGGGTTCGGAAATGGTCAATATCTACCTTTGGAGGAGGAAGAGGGTGATGCAGAGAATGTGCTGTCCCCTGAGACATGCTATGAATGCAAGATTAATGGCTACCCCAAGAGAGGCAGGAATCGGAGAAGCACAAATGGCACTGTGTCACATGAGGTAATTTCAGGAATTGCTCAAAATCATAAAAGGCATGTGTTTATACACAATGTGTCTCAGTAACATCTCACTGTACTTCACATGTAATGACTAATTGTGAATTGTAGTTATTTGTTCTGTGGGTAAATGCAGCAGTATTTTTTGTGTCTGGCAAGATCCCCAAAACAGTGGATGGGATGAATGGATTATTAATCAGCTTTTTGAGAGCAATGCTTCAAGAAGCATATTGCCCTAGAAATTGAGATTTCCTTGCTGTTCTTCAGATAATGCTATGTAATCTTTTATGTCTGCCCCCTACTGTCTCATCTCAGGTGACTCTGATGCGGAAATGACTTCTAACCGTTTGATTCCCAAATCAACCAGGAAATCAGCAATAAAAAGTAGCAATTAAGATTAAGGAGGTTTTACTTCCTTTGGAAAGGAAATCTCAAAGTTTAAATTAAAATTTTCCAGATTTCAAAGGAAATTGATTACTTTGAAGCACTGAAATATCAGGAAACACAACCTAAAAATGATGAAAAGGGGAAATTAGGGAAATCGGGGATCTTATAGAAACAAATAAAATTATGAAGGGAAGAGATAAGATAGAAGCAGGGAGGTTGTTTCCACTGATAGGTGAAACTAGAACAAGAGGGCATAGCCTCAAAATAAGGGGGAGCAGACTTGGGACTGAGTTGAGGAAGAACTTCTTCATCCAAAGGGTTCTGAATCAGTGAAGCAGTTGGGGCTACCTCGTCGAGTGCTTTTAAGGCAAAGATAGATTTTTGAACAGTAAGGGAATTAAAGGTTCTGGTGAGCGGGTGGGTAACTGGAGCTGAGTCCACGACAAGATCAGCCATGATCTTATTGAATGGCGGAGCAGGCTCAGTGGGCCAGATGGTTCTACTCCTGCACCTATTTCTTATGTCCTTACTCAAAGGGTATTTGTTTCCTGGAATATAAAGCTGGATAAAGATATTGAATTAAGCAATCAATTGGAAGAATTAACAACCAGATGTCTTTTTGAAGAGAAAAATAACGATAGATATAACAGGGAATTGGTAGATAGGGTTGAGCAATATGGTTGGGAGGTAGATTTGTGATAGTGAGAACTATGGCAAGAAGGTGAGTTTAATCCATCAAAATGCAACAGGTCTTGAACTTGACGGGTTTTCATTAATTAATAATTTATTGTAAGTGTCAAAAGCAAGTCCTGAAAATAAGCTTTACTAAGCTAATTTTATTCTCACAACAGGATCTCAAGATTAGTTTGGCTAGTTTGGACATTGATGCACCAATCCCATTGAATGTGAATATCTCAGACATGGGAATCCATGAGCATATCATGGAATTCCTTCCAGCCATTGAGCCTCTGGAAAACCATGTACGTTACATCATCTCCAGTGGGAACGAAGCCAACTTCTTCCGAATTCATCAGAAAAATGGACTCAGTTACCTCCATCTAAGCCGCAGAAAGGCCATGCGAGGGAAGTACGTGCTAGAGATTTCCAGTATGCCTCTGTATGGGAAGAAGGATCTTCTGAAGCTGGAAGATGAGAATGACGTTGACTACCTCGTGGGTGATCTCGGCGAGGCCCTCCACATGAAACTTCAAATTCATCTTCTTTAATGTTCTTGTCCTGTCACCCTTGGTGGGGAAAAGGCCTCTGCCATTTTAAATAGCACCTCAGCACCAACCTCTCAACACTAAACTTGATGATGGGATAATGGGCTGTGTCAGCTCAACAAAATCTTTGCATAATAGTCCTTTTCATTCAGGCTATGTATTGGGGATTGAACGGCATCTTCTGGAGTGTGTCACTGACGTCACACTTACAGCAGATGATTGGATACCAATTGTAAAGGACTAATTAATATTTAAAGGTTGAAAATTCCATGTGCTCCACCAGATTTATTTTATAACACAGTGAGTCAAATTGAAGTGTATATCAGGAAGGAGTCCACCCGATTAGAGCAAAATAAATTGGGAGGGAGAGGATCAGCAAGGACAAGGGCATTAGTGGATTTGAAGGAATTAATGCTATTGAATCAGCAATGAAGGGAAATTTGCTTTGCATTTAGGGGGATAAATTTGGGACCATTTTAATAAATAATGCCATTAGAGGTTGAATTGAAAAATCGAATTATGGAACTGAAGGAATCTTGATGTATTTTTTGACCAGTTAACTAGCTGTCTTTCAGGGACTGACTTGTTCCAGCCTGAGGGATACCCTTTGCTAATTGTTCTGATCTGAGTGCTGTTCAATTGCAGAGAAATTTATTTTGTACAATTTGCATTGTCCTGAATCATTCACCTGACTTTGGAATAATTTGTTTAACCAGGAATATCTGTCGAAAGTGAATAAGTTGAAAAAATGTTGATCTAGGGAGGGAGAGCATGGACTGCCATTTTGTAATGAAGATGTTTTGATTAAACTAACCAATTATTTAGAGTATAACCTGGCCTGTCAAGTCAGGATGAGAACAAAGGAAGGGAGATATTTTCAACTCATTCCCTACAGTTCTGATTAGAACAGCAGGTAGGTGTCACAAGGCAATGAAAGAAAATATTTTCTTTAAAGCATGTTCTTCCCCTTTTAATAAGGCAAGTAGCAACAGTCAACCCATTCTGCAGGTAGTCGGTGGTGCTTATTAAGTTTCAGTGAGATGGGATCAATAATTAAAGATCATTGTCAAGGGTTAAAAGCAGCTTTTAACAGGAACCTTTCCAAGTATCCATGGAAACACTTGTTGAGTAGTCACAGCAATATATCCCACCATCCTCTTCTCCGTTAACTCTATCCACATTTTAGGAGAAACTGTCTTCCTAACACCATCAGCAATAAAAGCAATCTTCAGAAATTGCTGCACTAACCTGATTTAAAGAATCTTATCCATGTGCTGGTTTGCTACCCCAAATGCATTTTCCATGTGGATCTTGGACAGCTGGGGCTCTCTCTGTATTCTCCATTGGAATTAATAAATATGCACACACATTGTGCAAGTTTGGCTTGGGTGTATTTGCTATTCCAGTCAAATTTGCTGTTTTCCATGAACTCTAAAATGAGAACATAATCCTAAATTTTAAGCTTTACATACCAGTCTAATGTGCAGCCATCTCACTTCGGACCTCGATAAGAAAGCCCACCAACTCTGTGGAAGGTGTGAGTGCAAACAAATTGTGAAAGATTTCTTTTTAACTTTAGTTACACAAGTATGCATTGCTCCCCATCAACAGTGACAGGATTGGCTCCTTATGGTAATTCCTAACAGTTGACAGCACTGATCCCCAAAAGGATTGTCCCTTCCCTAACTGACAGTGAGAAGCGCATGGAATATTATCTTTGAAATTTGATGTATCCTGACACTCCTCCACACAGCAGGTGGAAGATAAATTTGGTTCTCAAAGCTTCAATTCTCAGAAAGCACTGCGTGAGATATGAACACTAGATTATGTACTGTAGATGATAGAATCACCCAGATGGTTGGAACAGCTATATGCCACTAAGCTGCAAAGTAGCTCATGAAGAAAAAACATAACTCTTCATCAACCCCACATCTTCAGTGTTGACACTGCACTAAACATTCAGGTTCTTCTGAAGGGAAAACCACAGGACGATCCTTTCTTTCTCTTTCTCTCCATATTTGATAATATCTCTAACTATGACAGATTGAGACAAAGTAGGAATCTGGAGCCAGATCTTACTGGGTGAGATTCTAAGGGTGTCAACTTCCCAGTATCTAATCACTTCACAACACACATTCAGAGTTAGAAAGTAATTTGCCTCAATTACCTTTTTCTGTCTTTGCCCCACATAAGAGCACATGAACCAAAAATATTCAGTACCAGCTTGCTAATGTTTATTTGAAAGAGCCAGTGCAAGTGCCAGTTGATTGTACTCATGCAGTTTGTTTATATTTTACTGTTTCTGAGGTATGTTTAATAAATACATCTCCTAGTTGACATTATTTTTGATGACCTGAATCAATGCATTGTCCTGTCAGGGAGTAAAAATGGCACATCATTCAGATAGTTAACAAATGCAGCTGTTCCACATTAAACTGTGTGTGCTTTCACAGAATTTCACAGAAGACAACCAATTGACCCATCCCGCAAGTGTTGACTTTTCTTTAGTGGTTATAACAAGATGTACGACGCTAATTAGTTTCTTT
The DNA here is from genome assembly GCF_021869965.1 of Rhincodon typus. Classification (NCBI taxonomy): domain Eukaryota; kingdom Metazoa; phylum Chordata; class Chondrichthyes; order Orectolobiformes; family Rhincodontidae; genus Rhincodon; species Rhincodon typus. The sequence continues at coordinate 14,319,974 of NC_063360.1, read as the reverse complement.
TCAATTTGCATTCAAAAATATGGAGGATTCCACTGGTTGCTGTGTGTGGCAGAATTGGAACAAAATGTTTAAATGTAATGGAGTTTAATATTACAATGACTGTATCATGACATACTGCAACCAGAAGATTTGGTCATCCTCCAAGCTATTGTCACTCATTATGCTTTCTTTGATTATTCAATTAACAATAAATTTGTCTTATCTTCTTTAAACAATTCCACATGGACATTGCATAGTGCAGGCAAGTTACTGTTTCATAAAGGTGCTAATGTTAGAAGATTTTCCTGTTCAACCTCAGACTACCTGAAATGCTTTTGTTCAGTAGTGCAATTGATCAATACAATGGTGCTAAGTATCAAAATTCAGGGTTCCTGCACTGTCCATCCCATTTTATATTTATGTATAACCGACAATTTGTACTGTTCATTTTTTTTGTGAGCTCATATCTTGTAGCCTTTTTTTTGTAAACTGCCACTTCATGTAAAATAGAGGACGTGTTTATACTGTAATCATTTAGTGACAAACTTGAAAAACAATTTTTTTATTGTAAACTTGTAATACTGTATACAGATTTTTCTACTGCAAAGAAAAGAGGGTTATGAATATAATAATTCTGCCTGAACACTGGACCCTCAACATCTGTTGAATTGACCATCCTGACTTTTTGAGATGGACTTTGTACTAACGATGTGAAGCCTGGACTGCCAAACAATGAAGTACTGTTATACTATAAGCCCAAGTCAGCCTTTCCTCTGTGTTCTGGTGTTGTTATTGATGCATGGGACTGGGAGGGTGGAATTCAGCACATAATATATACCTGGGGAATTGGATTTGTACCGAGAAACATTCTCGGCAATAAAATGGATTATTTTGGGTTACATTCTAAGCCTCCACTGTGATTTTGCCTGGAGCTGACTCAGGTGATTTTTTTTTGCACAAAAGAGTAAGATGATAGTGTCACCCAAAGGGCCCAGGGCTGATTCATGGTAACAGGCTCCTGTGTGGGATAGGTTTTTCTTCATTTTGCTATTCTAATCAATTTTATCTGAGTTGCACATCAGCAGTCCTTTACACAGGTTCCAACTGCTGCAGCAAAGCTCCCTAGCAAAGCTTTAGTAACTTTTAATGAGGGGTTTTGGGAAAAGGATATAAATTTTATTCAATATTAACAAGGAAATATTTGCTTTTCTTTCTGTCAATTTTCTTCTCTCCTTCCTGGGAGTTGTTGACTTTTAACCCACAAGCATCAGGTATCCTCTAGTGGTTCACCCAAATGGCCGTTATTGGCATCTGAACTTTAACAGTGATCAGAGCAGCACATTTAGTTAAAAAAAGAAGTCCTGGCCAGCCTGATTATGGGCCTCACCTAGTGAATGGGTCACTGGGTGCTGGTCAAGACAGTAAGTATGAAAGTTAACAGTTAATTGTCCTACAGTTGATCTGAGGCACTTATAGCTCTAATGACGCTGTGCACCATGCTTCATTGATTTTTATTTTCACACCACAATATTTATATGGCTGGTCCATTTTAATTTTCAGTCACTGGTAACTACCAGGCTGCTGATAGTGGGCACAGTAAGCCCTTTGAAGGTCATGGGGAGATGGTTAGATTGTCCTTTCCTTTGTACCTACAAGACTTCATAAAATGGTGTTACCAAGTGGTGATTGTTTATGATTGTATTACATGTATACCTAGGCCTGTAATCTGTTTTGGCAGAAAAGGTGGTTCACAGATACACAACACCTCAGATGCAGTGGAACATAGATCGATTCCATTGCTCCTGAGTTCCCAATATTATACAAGAGACACTGGGAAACAGTATTATGAGGGAAGGTGAAGGCTGGAGGGAGGATATGACTGCAACTCCAAGGAAATTTCAAGAACATGTTATGCTCAACTCCTTCATGGTTGTGCTTGTGCAAAAACAGGCCAAAAGGAGCAGTAAACAAGGTGGCATGTTAGATCTGTGCCCCTTTCTCATTCTCTCTTCAATGCTGGGACAGCAGAGCTCTGCCTATTGGTTTGTGGTCTAGGGATCCAAGTGTGAAAAATCAGTCCATTTATTATCAAACAATGGTTTGAAAGCACATTGCAATATCTGTGACTTTCTGAAGCTAACATGCAAACTATGAAAGCAATAACAATTTTAAACCTGCACTAGGGTGGAAACTATGTGTGTAGTAAATCATCTAAAAAGGTTCCAAACTCAGCATTAAATATAATCAAAGATTTATTGCAACTTTTTATATCCAAAGAGCAAAGTCTCTCTGATTAAGTGAATAAAGAGTCATTTGTTAACTAATTCCATGTACTGCTTACGGGAAAGTAAATCTCAACAATTAGCTGCAAAGATCATTATTTAAACCTGAACAATCTGTAAGTGTGAATAGTGAACAGAACCCGAGACTAGAAAAGAACACTTCAGACGCAATTTCTACGCAAGCACAGATTTAGTTAATTGCTCATGTTTCACGGGTTATGGGAACCTTCACAAGTTAGATTCACCTTAACACTTCTTACAGTGCAAATATATTCTGTCAGGATCAGAACATCCAAAAATATTTATCTGATTAAAATAAAAGCACATTGATACATTGGGGAGTGACAAGATTCCACTTGACTCGTTTCACTTCTAATTGAAGGTTGGACAGGAATTTTGTGGAATGATGTCATAATTCTTTTTCCTCATATAAATTGAGGATACACAAATAGGAGCTCCAGATTAAAATGTCCCCAATGCCTTCCAGTCCCATGCCCATGTTTACGGAAGACCTTGGGCAGATACATGAGTTCCCTTTCAAGAGGCACATGGACATAGAACAGTACAGGCCCTTCAGCCCACGATGTTGTGCCGAACTTTTACCTTAAACCTAAGGTCTATCTAACGTCCACCGCTACCTTATACTATCATCAACATAACTGTAGACGGGAGCATTTAGCCCTATCAATCATACTCTGCCTGGCCTTTCGATGGCCATCATGTCTAGGCCCAGATTGACCCAAGGTCCTCTCATTTACCCGTTTCCCTCCAATATGAGTGGCCAAAGATCAGGAGCAAGGGCCTGAAGCACAACCAGAAATTGAGGAGAACTTGTGATTAATAAAAGTTAGCTTCATTTCTAGCAGCACTGTGGATAGACCTACAGTATGTGAACTGCAACAGTTCAAGAAGGTACTTCTCCACAATCTTTTCAAGAACAATTAGGGATGGGTAATAAATAGTCAGCAATGCCCACATCCATGACCAAATTTTTAAAAATCTTTCCAGTAGTAGAAGAGGATCCTTTCGCATCCCACATCTGTATGAAACATCAGGGGAGGCAATAGCCAGTGCTATTATCGCTAGACTGTTAATCCAAAGACCCAGGTAATTTTCAGGGCACTTGGGTTCTAATCTGCCATGGCAGCTGGTGAAATTTGAATTCAGAAATATCTGGAGTTAAAAGACTCATGATGACTGTGAATCCATTGTCGATTGTTAGGAAAAACCTATCTGGTTTACTAACATCCTTCAGGGAAGGAAACTGCCATCCTTACCTGCTCTGGCTTACATATGACCCCAGACCCACAGTAATGTGATTGACTCATAACTGCCCCCAGGCAATTAGAGATAGGTAATAAATGCTGGCCTAGCCAGCGACGCCCTCATCCCGTGAATGAATGAGGCAAAAAAAAACTCATTGACATGTGTTTGAAGCAGACCTTAGAGTCTGTGAATCCACTTAAATAGCATTATTACATTAATCGGCACAACGTTCTCGACACCATATTCCTGATGTGACACCCTGATTAAAGCTCTCTGATTGGGAACCCCCCTCCACCCCTCCCCGGGCATGTCCAGGGTCAGGCGTTTGGGTGATACTGAATGTTAGGGCTTGGAATAGGTGCTGCAGCAGTGTGTACCAGGAAAGCCCTCCACCAGGAGGGGAAAGGCATGGAGGGCAGCACTTAAGAGACACAACTCAAGTTGTGACATGTCAGATCCTGAGGGAGGCCTTTCATCGAAGAGAAACTCGAAAAATTCAGATTGGATTGCTCCACACGTTTGGAGTGTCCTTAGGATACAGTGAAGGCAATGAATCAGTGAATTTGTCTGGATATAGGATTACCTCAGAATTGGATGTTTTCTCTCATTAATGAAAAAGAATAATTATCTAATTTGGAGATCTTTTAAACACCACATCCTCTGTCATTTAAGAAGCGAGGTGTTATTTTCTTAAAGTCCTGATTTGTTACATTAGCATTCATAATCAACAATAAAAAACCTAAAGTAAAAACTCCAAACAGGTCATTCTGAATATTCCACGATATATTGGAGCATGTTAGCTGGATAAGTGACCAGGTGCATGAGGCTGCATTTCTAGCCTAAGAATTTGGGATGAGATAGTACAGAACTGATCCAATATGTGCTGTGCATGGTCATCCTGATTATTTCAGCTCAACTTCAACTTCATGTCAGATTTCAGAAAGTGCAGGGTGTTCCTCAGTCTTCTCTCACTGCCAGAGGATGTTGTATTGTGCTGCGATACAAGTCCACAGACTAAGCTACTCTTTGTGATATGAATTTAGACCAAGCAAGCTATACCATCGGCATAACAGAGAAACCCAATCCTATCTTAGTCCAAAATCCACATGTGTACACATCAGCAGAGAACACTATGGAGATCCAGAGCTGAAATTCCCTCTTAATCCAGTGGTACTGAGATTCACTGCCACACTTTTTTTCCTGACAGACCAAAGTAATAAGCATGACATTGAATCTCAGTGCCATGTCCTTTCCTCACATAATTATACCATTCAAACATTTGTACTCTTCAAAAGTTCTAATCAATGAATTAGATATAGTTCCATAGAGACTGGAGGGGGAAGGAGCATTCTGATTTATGGGTTTATAACACACATTCTTTATTGAGATCTGTCAGGACACGTTAGTTGAAATCAAAAAAAGAGAGAACTGCCCATCCTGACAAACCTTAGTAAGGAGTACATGTTATAAACCCATAAATCAGAATGCACCTCCTCCTCATAGACTGTAAACAACTATTTTTCATTTGTTAATTCTAACTTCTGAAGAGTACAAATGCTTAAATGGCGTAACAGTATAAAAATGTTGGGAGAGGACGTGTGTTCTGGACTGATAAGTTGCTCCTTTGTTATAGGTTGTCTGTCCCTGGGTAATAAGTGCTCAGAAATAGGAGCTCCTGTCCTCATTCACGACTGTAACATGGGCCTCCCTGCTTCAAGGTTAATGGCCAGAGTCTCATTTGAGACTTCAAAGTCAAACAGAACTATACAGAATTGAACTCAACGCTGAGTCAGGATTAATGTCAGTTAGAACAATTTTAGTGAATAATTTTTGCGTCCGTTTTACTTTGTGGGATTTTTTTTTTTCGCTAGTTTGGTTTTCTTTCACTTCTCTCTTATTTCTTTCACTTTATATTTGGGTCAGCTATCCTGCCGTACGCACCTCCTCTAGGCAAATCTCGCACTTCTTTAGTTGTCCTATTACACTTCCTTTGGTCTTACAACATTAAGCCCTCTATCATTTCATCTTTCCTGCCCCCACTCAATCATAAGTCTTTCCTTTTGTTCTTTATTCCCTGACTTTTACTGGCTCAAGAACCATCAAATTTCTACTTCCCCAAGTCACGAAGCAGAAACTTTGTGTGGAATCCTGTGCCCTTCCCTGTTCATCCACCCGAATTATGTCCATATCTATTAAATGATGGCCTTGACTCTATGACAGGATACTGTACACATGAGCTACAGAGGGGATTAATTGAATGGGTTAGAATGTACCTGGGCTGTGGAAGGAACGGAGGAATCTGAGTTAATGTATTGGTGGGTCTTGTCACCCCACCATTTATTGAGGCCCTTAGGTGGACACTTAATAGAGAACTCACCACATGGGAAGCACAACAAGTGGTGTGCTCGCTTGCGGGTTCCCAGAGATGGGGTAGTAGGTTGTCGTTCCATTAATCCATTGAGTTATAGGGAGAGGCTGAATTGGCTGGGGCATACGGTGTCGGAGGCTGAGGGCTGGCCTTTTAGAAGTTTATCAAATCATGAGGGGCATGGATAGGGTGAATAGCCAAGGTCTTTTCCCCAGGGTAGGGGAGTCCAAAACTAGAGGGCATAGGTTTAAGGTGAGAGGGGAAAGATTTAAAAGGGACCAAAGGGGCAACTTGTTCACGCAGAGGGTGGTGTGTGTATGGAACGAGCTGTCAGAGGAAGTGGTAGAGGCTGGTACAATTACAACATTTAAAAGGCATCTGGATGGGTATATGAATAGGAAGGGTTTAGAGGAATATGGGCCAAATGCTGGCAAATGGGACTAGATTAAATTTAGAATATCTGGTCAGCATGGATAAGTTAGACTGAAGGGTCTGTTTCCATGCTGTACATCTCTATGACTCTGATCATCTGCAAGGAACAGCAAAAAATTAGGCAAATGATTATTTTAAGAGTGAATTTACAATAAAACCAAATGAATCAATAACATTAAACTGCTGCCCAATCATAAACGCAATGTTCTTCACATTTCCCACTTTATCTATTAAGCATTCCAATGGAATGATATTTGTTATGCTGCGGTGACAGAGGTGGGAGGTTAGTGTCTGCACAGCCCAGGAGGCGGAGTTTGCCTTCTGGAATTCTAAGGATGAATTAATATTTTGAAGTCTAACTTCATTTCCTTTCAGGTCTGTATATTCATAAAGCGCCCTCAGATTGTTGAGCATTTCAATGGCAACCACAATGTGTGTTCTGTATTTGAGCTGTTCAAAAAAAGTTACATAGAAGTGTGTAGAAGTTACTACAGGAGTTGTTCAGCCTGTCCGGTCCATGTGGAAGAAGACACATAGTCCTCTTCTCATATGGTCACGTTATTCTCATGTTCCTTTAGCTAGTTCTACCTTATCACTCAGCTATTCTTAAAATTTGGTACAACCTTTGCATCAGTCAGTCACTAACTTCATTTGTACGTTTCACAGTCTCAAAACCATCTGCTAGAAGAATGATTCTCCTGCTGAATGACCTAATATTTTTACACTTTGTTTTATTTAATAAATAAAAGCCTAGACTCTATGACAGAGTACTGTGCACATGAGCCACATAAGAGGATTAAATGAATTGGGTTAGAAAATACCTGGACTGTGGGAGGAATCTAAATGGGTGAGTTATTGTATGCATGGACGAGAGAAGAAGATTAAATGGATGTGTTAGCATAGGCATGGATTGTGGAAGAAATTAAATGGGTGGGCATGCTACATGATAACATTTCAAGATAAAATAATTATTCCAATACCAAAATGACTTAAGCATCCCTGTTTAAACATTTAAAGAAACAGTTTACAATCTCCTTCTCAGTGGTGGGCCAGCACATCATCTCAATCCTTCAGTGCAGGCCACTGAGACACAACTTGTCCCTCAATCTATATTCAGCAATCCCTGAAGAATTAGCCTTGCTGTGGTCACCCACAGCTTAAGGAACATCAGTCTGAGAGGGAATGGGTGACCACCAGTCATCAGCTTTTTGTGACTGGAAGTCTGTGTCCAGTGGCTACTGCAGGGTTTGGTATTGGGTCCCTTGTTGATTGTAGGGAAGCAGGCAGACAAGAAAGCCCCAGACTACAGCCCACTTAAGAACAGATTTTGTGTTATAAAATGGTGAGTGTTATTGGTAGAGCAGTGGAGCCAGAGTATACAAGGCAGCAAGAGAAAGAGAAAGTGATAGGATACTCAAGAGTGAGGACCAGAGACAGGTGTTTCCATGGCTGTAGACATAACTCCAGGAACGAGTTAGGGAGAGTCCAATGGTGTCACTGAGCTGCTGCAAGACATTCCTCAGGGAGAAGGCAAACAATTAGAGATTATGGTTTACACTAGGCCCAACAATGCATGTAGAAAGAGGGATGAAGTCCTACAACAAGAATTTGGGGAGCTAGGTAGCAGATTGAAAGCATTATAATCTTTTGGGGTTGCTCCCAGTGCCATTTGCTAGTGAGTAAAGAAATGGGCAAATAGAGCAGATAAACGTGTGGCTGAAGAGTTGGTGCAGGAGGGAGGCCTTGAGATTCCTGGATCACTGGGACCATTTCTGGGGAAGGTGGGATCCGTACAACTCAGAGATTGTACTTGAACCAGGACAGGACCAACCTCCTTCGACAAAGGGAGCAATCATATTGCTGGGTGAGTACTATAGACCAATACACAGAGAAGGAGAGATAGGCAGCATTTGCTTGTGTATTCACAGTGGACAAGGATGATGTAGGTCTAGAAATCAGGAAGGAAGACTGCAATATATTTGAACAAATTAGCATTGCGGTGTTGAGGTATCAGTGATTTTAGCAGGCTACGAAGTGCATAAAACTCAGGCCCAAATGAGTTGAATCCAAAGCTACTATGGAAAGCAAGGAAAGAGATTGCAGAGGCTCTAAAGTTAGTTTTCAAATCCTCCCTGGCCATAGGAGACATGCCAGAGGACTGGAGGATAGTGAATGTGGTGCCATTATTCAAGAAGAGTCATAGGGTAAACAAGGAAACCCCAGGCCAGTGAGTCTAACACGGCAGGAAAACTGTTGGAAAAAAATCTGAGGGACAGAATAATTTCTGCTTGGAGAGGCAAGGATTAATCACGGATAGGCAGCATGGTTTTGTTGAGTTTTATTGAATTTTTTTTTAAAAAAAGGAGGAAACTGGGTGTGCAGATGAGGGTAATGCAGTTGATTTGTCTACATGGACATCAGTAAGGCTTTTGACAAGGTCTCGTACAGGAGACAGGTCACAAAAGTGAGAGCCAATGGGATTAAAGGTAAATAGGATCCAAAATTGGCATGGCGGCAGTTGTTGGGGATGATAGTCAAAGGTTGCTTTTTGTGACTGGAAGTCTGTGTCCAGTGGGTACTAGGTCCCTTGTTGATTGCAGTATACATGAACTTTCCTACATTCATGTTTAGACCATTAATCAGTAAGTTTGCAATCAACAAAAAAAAAAAAAAAATTGGCAGTGTGGTAAATATTGGGGAGGAAAGCCTTAGACTACAGGACTGGTCAGGTGGACAGAATGGTGGAAAATGAAATTTGATCCCGAAAAGTGTGAGATAATATATCTTGAGAGGACTAACAGGACAAAGAAATATGCAATGAATGTGGAACCCTAGCAAATACAAATGAACAGAAGGGCCTTGGTGTCTATGTCCATAGATTCTGGAAGACAGCAGGACAACTAGATAACGTGGCTAAGAAAACATAGGGGATACTGCTTTTTATTAGTTGAGGCATTGAGTACAAGAGCAGGGAGTTATGAAGGAGCGGTATGTAAAGATAATATTTTCTAGAAATGATGCAGAGGAGATCAACCAGGACATTGTCTGGGCTGAAGCGTTTCAGCTATGAAGAAAGGCTAGATAGGCCGAGTTGTTTTCCTTAGAGCAGAGAAGACGGAGGGGGTTCTGATGGTGTACAAAATTACGGGGGTGATAGAAATAAATTTCTCTCCTTCATAAAGGAATCAGTAACCAGGGGCATAGATCAAGGGATGGAGGTTTGGAGGGGATTTCAGGAAATTTTCTTTTCACACAGAGAACGTGGGGGTTATCTGGAACTCACAGAGTAGTAGAGGCAGAAATCATTGTAACATTTGAATTATTTAGGTGAACACTTGAAATGCCATAGCATAGAAGAGTAAGTACTGAAAAGTGGGATTAGAGTAAATAGGTGTTTGATGCCCATTGTGGACATGATGGGCCAAAGGGCCTCTTTATGCGCTGTAAAACTCAATGATTTTATGACAGTTATCTTTTAGCCTGACACAGTGACAATTTTTATTTCTCTTCTCCCTGTCCCTCTCTCTGGTTCCTCCACATCATTCTTGCCCTTTTCTCTCCAGTCTCTTCTTTCTCTACATGATGTTGCAAATGAAACAGTGAAGAATCATCAACGTTTTCTTACAAAATCCTGAACTAAGTTTGTGAAGCTTCTTTCTCAAACTCACCAACACAAAAGACTTGAGATGCTGAATGTCAGAGGGATTTGATTGTCCTTATTATACTACTCCTATGCTTCAGTGTTTTCCCTTCAAAAATAAATTCAGACTAAGGCAATTGGCCAGATCAGTGTATGTAATTACTTGCAGCATCGCAGCTTATGTGCCAGTAATCATTACTGCTTTGTGCCAATTAGTGACAAACGACAAAAACATCTCTCTGATATATGCCCTCTGGACTGGGCAAGCAATGAGGGATTTGGGTCAAATTAAAACTCACACTATGGGACTAATTGCAGGGGAAAAGGCACTCACTTTATCAACTTGTAGCCAAATCACCTTCCAGCTCTTTCATGAAAATGGATAGATTTTGCTGCAGCATTTTGCAATAGCACAGTGACAGCCTTTACCTACTCTCTCCAGTAACATTATGAATAATATGAAGGTAAAACCTAAGGATTTGTAATAATCTGCAGCCCTCGAATGATTCGAAGCTTCCCTACCAATCCTGGACTGCAGTTAATCTAATTTATCTCCTGACCTTCTACCATATTCATAGTATTTCCTCATTCAATCCCAAGTTTCAGTTCCAAGTGTCTTCCAAATTGTTTGCTTACACTGTCAATGTAAAAGAAGTGCCTCGTGATATACTCTGACATCTGCGCTGTTCAACTGACTTCACTTTTCTGTAGTGAGGTAGCTCTTTGCCTGATCCCCCAACTCCTGTTTAAAACTCACCCACAAAATTAAGGTCATTTCCTTTCTCACTGCCCCATCCTCCACCACCACATCATTAAACTGACCTCCCCAGTCACACACTTTCCCCCAAAACCCTCTGACCTCTCTATCACTCTGCACCTGATTAAACTGATCTACCCATCACTTTCCCACTTCATTAGACCCATCTCCTGCCTCTGAGCCTGCTGTCCTTTTAGATTCTTATTCATATTTCCTGATGTTATGGAAGCTGAGATTTCTCAAAGTGCCTGATACTTTGAACATTATGACAAATTCATTGTTGCCAATACAATTTCAAGTATAGTCTTTGCACTAGTGAGTTATTTGTGCTTTCTTCTTCTTTCTCTTCCTGTGCCTGGCAAAATACAGCCCACTCCTTTCACTGCTATGATGCCTCACCTGAAAGATAGAATTTCCAAAAAAATTAAGTGGCTCTGCAGCTTCAGAGGGTCAAAATTCATACATGGATAGCACTTAAACCTAGCCAACACTAGATACAAATCAGCTGGCATATTCTAAAGATAAGCTGTATTCCAGGTGTCTTACGTGGTGGACGTCAATGTGGAAGAGTTTATATGAACAATGACGCACAGGCTACATAGCAAGGCCCAAGATTCTCCAATACAGCACTGCGGCCTCTTGTGCAAGTGTTAGGTAGGAGGAGGTAGACATTGTGAATGCAAGCAGCCATCATTGTCAATGATAACAGAACAGTTCAGAAGGCCTGGATACAGGGCTACAAAATGTTCAATATCTTCACAATGTGGTCTCGGCGTAAACACAAGGAATAAATTGTGACTCAATTGGTCTAAAAATAACCAGTTTGAATGGATGCGAGCTAATCTGTACAAAGGAAGCAGTTACTAGAAGAACACTTTGGACCCTTTTGAGATCACTGACTGGGCAAGACAATTAAGCTAAGTAAATAATCACAGCCTTCTCAGCTATGGAGCTGCTCAGACTTGTTTATCGAGCAGTTACAGGTTTGCATTTGCTGTCGGGAGTTTTGGGTTTTGGAAACAGATGAAAAAGGCAGTGACAAATTCATACAGCACTTCCCCTGAAAAGCTTCTAACATAATTCTGCTTGGCAGCTCATGCTTCGGAAAAGATCCCGATGACAATTGCACGTGCCTAGTGACACTCATGTATGCGTGCTAGGATGCCAGACTGAAAGCTATCTGGAACATTTCATCTCATATTTTTCTTCAAGAATTAGCAATTATTTGGCCTTTAAGTTGATCTCTCCAGAGAAAGGTGGGGGTGACACACGTTAGGTTATTTAGAAGGATTAATCTTTAACATTCCAAATTCTGTTTACCACCTTTGCATCTGTGTTGAATAAGTCTTTTTATAACAAATCAATAATCCTGAAACAATTAAAGATAAAATATAAAATTGATCATATTGGTAACAAGGCAAAACATTTAAATATACGTTGTGACCAGCAGAGTACGTGGCACTGGAGAAAGACAGTGTACCCTTCCAACATCAGTTTAACAATGAGGAACCAATCATCAGCACTGTATCAATGGTATTCTGGAAGAAGATATTGATGTTGCAAGCAAATGTGCATTGAGATGCCCTGTCAGCATATCTGTGTTCTTGCAGACACCATCAAAACCAAGAGTAGGAAATTCATATGGAATCTGCCCCTGGATCAGATGCTTGGGAAACTGCTAAGTTGAAACCAAGAGCTGAACATTTCCTGAATCACATCTACCTAGAACCCACTTGGCACATCCCACGGATCCCTGCTTTAAGCTGACCAATATCAACATGCCTGTCACATTGTATCATGAATTCACAGTACATGAATTCCCTAGGAGTCCCATTGGAAAGAAAGATCCCAGTCCAGGCTGGATAAATCTCCTCTTATCTGCTGCCAGATTCTTTAGCTCTGATACCCCAACAACTGATGAAGTGCATCCATGGGGTCCCTCAGCTTCTGATTTCAAACAAACCAACACTATTCCCCAAACACCAGGTGTCCAATGTGGACTAAATCCCACTTCATTGTATTACTGATTGGTTGGGATTCATTGTCAGGAAACTGGTTAATCTCAGCTCAATCCTTCCACAATCCAGTTTTATTGAAAAAAAAGAGGCTGAGTCAGGTCCCTGGGCCTGTGACATTAACCTTTTCTTTTTGGACAGAGTCACTTACTGCTAGTGGTACTTAGACCCAGGTCATCCTTAGCACTGCATCATTCAACTTCAAACTCTAACCCTGCATGGATTAAACTATTTACAACATAATCATGAACAGGAGATTTAGTTATCACACCACATAACTTGAAAGTGATCCTGCACCTCATACAGTCTCACCACGGGTCTAAAAATATCATAATAGAAGGTAGTAATGGGGCAGGTCAGACCAGAATCTTACCCACTGGTGTCCTCCATCATTGACCTTGCTAAGATGTGCAGAACCTGTGGAAGGACACCTTGTTCTCTTGGGATTGATGGGGATCCCCCACTTCCTGATTGACTCACACTGTTAAAACTGATTGGAAACTGTCACTTTTGAGTGTTCTGGAAGTTAATAGCACAGACCAAAAAAGAAGTTGCGGGGTGTTTGGAATTAAAGTGAATGTAAATCTTGCACTGAGGGAGGATGAGTGAACCCACCAACCCACTCCTTTCATAACCACCTCCATTGTATCTGAGATACAACACAATCCATTAAATCTCTTTCTACACTTCCCGGAAGAGTTTCCCCTGTTGAAGATGCTAGTCCATCCAACTAATGCTCTTCGACAACCTAGTTGCACAATTTAATAAAAGCAAAATACCGCAGATGCTGGAAATCTGAAATTTTAAAAAAAAACTCAATGGGTCTGGCAGCATCTGGGGAGAGAGAACATTATACAATAAATTGGTTTCTTCTGCTATCTATGACCATCAACTGAAATTATCTGCTGTATTTCTGTAATTTTAAGCATGTTAGCAGACCACCCATGATTTATGTTGAATAAGAAGTAATTTTGTAACAACAGATCCTGTAATGTATAATGTGTTATCAAGGCCACTGATCTGCAGCAACTGAACCTTGCAAATTCTGTTTTCATAAGGTTATACTGGGCTTTTATTTGGATTTTTAAGGATCAAATTCTCTGACTGTATAAACCATAAAATGAAAGTCTTTGATTGGACTCTATCTTATATGATTGACTTTGAGATCTTACCTTATTTAGATTAGAATAGCTGTGTGATGTATGGGATGGGTGAGGGGTTAGGCTCTGGAATACCAACACAACATACTTTTACTGTGGTAAGATCTTAAAATCTTTTCAGATATTTTCTGAAGGAGGATCTAGGCCCGAAACATCAGCTTTCCTGCTCCTCTGATGCTGCTTGGCCTGCTGCGTTCATCCAGCTCTACACCTTGTTATCTCATACTTTTACTGTGGCTAGACTGTGAAGGGTCAATCTATGGGCTGGCTCCACAGAGGGTAGAGTGAAAGCAGGTTTGATTTTGCTCTGATCTCCAGCAGTATTTTGTCAAATTCTGTTGCTGAAACTTTCCGCCTCTCTGGCCTCTAAGTTGCACTTCAAAGCCTACTGCTCTGGTCTTTACATAATCCACACTAAGTTTCCATTCTGATTTAAGAGGGCAGACAGGATTTCAGTTTAACATCACACCTGAAAGATGTCATCTCCAACAGTGTAGCTTTCCCCTCTTTGGTGTAGGATCAGCTTAAAATTTGCACTCAAAGTCTGGATTTTCACCACAATACAGGGGTGGAAATGGAAACAGGCAAGTGTGTAGTTTCATACAGCCTGCTACCTTGCTAGTTTGCTGGCAGCATCCGGCCCCCCCCAAGGTCATTTTCCTGGAGGCAAGATTGGTTGTGAAATGACCACCTACTGACAAGCTGGATGTAACCTTTTAGTAGTAGAAGCTAGTACAATTACAACATGATGGTTACATGAATAGGAACGGTTTAGAGCAACATGAGCCAAATGCTGGCAAATGAAACCACATTTGTTTAGGATATCTGGTCAGCATGGACAGGTTGGACCGAAGAATCTGTTTCCATGTTGTACAACTCAATGACTGTATGATACTAAGAGCATTGAAAGGCCAATTAAAGCCAATGGTTAGAGGCTGATTTGAATTTCCCATGATCGCACAGGCCCTACAGTGTTGGAAGCTGGTAGCTGCCTGAAGGCAACCACCTCACCATTGAGACTTCAGGATGACTTTGAGGCTCCCAGACCCACTCAGCTTACCTGGCCACAGCTGCAGTCCACCCTGAAAAGGGGTTTCCCCACACAGTAAGTGATCTGGAAACTGCAAAGGTATAAAAGTACTGAGAAAGCAAATCAAGGTGGAGGACACTCACTCTCACCTTTACCAACAACTGCAGACACCTTCCATGTTGGGGAGCATCCTATCGGTTATCCAGCTTCAATTGCCCACCTGCTGTTCCTAATTGGGTGGTGACCTTGACTTTTAATTACCTAATTAGATAATTCAGGAAAAATTAGCCTGACTTTATGGTACCATTAGAGGTAGCACCCATGAGTAGCAACTAATTGCAAATACAGGAGATGGCAGCACTAGGGGAGGGTGCCAGAGTATGGAGCAGTAATGGAGATCACTAGGACATGGTAAAACCAGGGAGGTGTGGGGAGGGAGGCAGTGAAGGTGCTGTCAAGGTCTCTCAGTCTTTGTGTTTCTGTCAGTCTCTCCCTTCCTGCTCAATGTATTTTCTAAAATAAACAAGAACACTTATTTTTAAAAGTTTAATTAAGAACCTGGGGATCACTTGGGAGCTACACCTGGAACTAAGTTGTGCAATATTGTGTCAATCTGTGGAAATTGCCAGACAAAAGTGAGGTAAAAGAGTATCAGTTGTGATTCAGTCTGTCACCCTCAGCTCTCAGTCAGGAGTGTGTGCAAATTGGCTGTCACACTGAAATGTAGACATCATTGTAACATAAGAAAAGTGTCAGATATGAAACATTAACTCCGTGTCTCCACAGATGCTTCTCCAGCACTTTCCGTTTTTATTTCAGATTTCCAGCATCCACAGTACTCTGCTTTTATTTAAGCACTTTGAAATGCAATGTGACAGCCAATTTGCACATAGTAAGCTCCCACAAGCAGCAAGATGTGTTTTGATGTTAGCTGAGGAATAAATATTGACCAGAATAGTGCAATTATGATCTCTTACAGTCACTAAAGACAGTATGTAGGACTTTAATGTGCGGTCTTGGCTTCCCTGACAGTGCTGCACTCCCTCTGTAGTATCAGCATATGCTTAAGTCCCTGGAGTGAGGTTTGAACTCGAGGTGAGAGTGACAGACTGAACCACAACTGATACTGTTTTACCCCACTTTCCACTAAGTAACACAAGGGGCAGCATGGTGGCTCAATGGTTAGCACTGCTGCATCACAGCACCAGGGACCCAGGTTCGATTCCACCCTCAGGTGACTGTGTCAAGTTTGCACATTCTCCCCTGTATGTGTGGATTTCCTCTGGGTGCTGTAGTTTCCTCCCACAGTCCAAAGATGTGCAGGTTAGGTGGATTGGCCATGGTAAATTGCCCATAGTGTACAGGGACATGTAGATTAAGTGGGTTATGGGGGGGATGGGTCTGGGTCTGGGTGGGATGATTGGAGGGTTGGTGTGGACTTGTTGGGTTGAAGGGCCTGTTTCCACACTGTAGGGATTCAGTGATCTATGATTGCTCAACTGTTAGGTCCAGGTATACATTTCAAAGTGTTACCCCAACATAATTATGGTCCCGTACTTTCACTGCAATACCACAGTATTATTGTGGCATTGTCACAACCTCAGTCTGGGGGGGGTCAGTTAGCTCAGTTGTCTGGATAGCATAGCTTATAATGCAGAATGATGCCAACAACATGGGTCCAATTCCCTCACTGTTTGAAGTTATCATTAAGGATTCTCCTTCTCAACGTTTCCCCTCGCCTGAGGTGTGGTGCCCTCAGGTTAAACCACCACCAGGCATCTCTCTCTAATAAGAAAACAACCCTATGGTTTGGTAAGACAACGGTGACTTCAATTTATCGTGTTCCAGTATGATGTGAGCATTCCCCTCCATATCCCAGCATTGTCCAGTGGAATATTTCAGGGTACTGGCTTAAATGAACAAGCTTCGGATAACAGGGCCATATGTAGCCTGATTGCATTCTCGGTTTGAATCACAAACTGAGGTTGTATGAATTAAAATATTTATTGTAGTTTAAAAATTAATTACAGAAAAATCAGCTGCTCACAAAAAAAAATCAAGAAACACATTTTTAAATGTGTACAATTTTATTTAAGGACTAGAAATACAACACATCATCCATTTCGCATGTGCACACAAACAGGTTTAAAAAATCCTACACCATACAGCATTCAAATTCACAGAGTGTTCCACTGGACAGTTCTAGTCACAAAGGGAACATGATTATCACAAAATCACCTCGTGCCAAACATCATTAAACTGGTAACATTTCAGAACAGCATTGAACCTCGCAATGAGTGCATCAATGCACAAAGGCAGGCCGTTTGATCCACTGGCACAATGCCATCTCCCTAGCTTTAGACAACAGTTTGCATGTGTAAGTGAGCATGAGAGGTTTTCCTCCCTTAGTTAATTGTTCAAAAACACACATCAACTCTTCATACATTTTTTTAAAAAAATCAAACTTTTCAGGGATGTTATTACACAACTTTGGAGCAGGTGGGACTTGAACCCAGGTCTCCTGGTTCAGAGGTAGGGACTCTACCACTGCACCGTAACAGCCTTTGTCAACTCTTTTGTCACATACCCATCAAAATCATCCATACTGCTAACATTTTCAGCATCATTTGTCCTGTGAATACCTCTAAAAATCTGCCTGTTTTCCTTATAAAAATAACAATTCTTCACCTATGACATGCATGCATGGTGTAATTAATGACCGGGTACTGGGTCAGTACTGTCATGACATCCATACAATGACTGCCATAAATCAGTCATTTATTATCTTCCAAAGTTAATCATCCATTGCTTTGATTCACAACAGCATCGTGACAATAATTTAACTGTGCAAAGCTGCTTGCTGCAATTTGAGATGGAACATCACCAACCCGTACTGTCAAAATAAATTTGCAAAAATTGTAATTTAAGACTGATCCCCGAGTCTTAAACACAGGTTATTGGGAGTTTACACAGCACCTGATCTGAGTCTGATCATTAGATGCATATTCACAGGGGAGTCTGGCTTCAAGTCCAGCCTGCTGCAGAGTTTGTAATAACACCTCTGAACAGGTTGATTGAGAAAAATATCTACACTCAGAATGGTCTTAGACTGCAGGTACACTCTAGCTATTCTGAAGCTGATCAGATGCCAGTATTGCCTCTAACTTCTTGCTGTGGATTGTGTGGTCCCTTTAACATTGATGGCTAAAGGAGCATTATTTTGCTCTGCATAGCCACACACACACAGCTTACAGGGAACAGTGGTAGCCACTGTGTCTGATCTGAGACTGCTGGCTGGGTCACCACCTCATACTGCTGCTCTTCATTCTGACTGATCCTATGCAGAGTTTCACATGATTTAGAATATCATGTTAATTGGAAACTTTTACTTGTTGATGTTGCTACACAGAAGTCAGATGAAGAACTGTGCACCAAGGTTAAAGAGGACACCAGGCATAGCAACAGGTGGTAAATTTGAGTTTTGGGGGCTTACAGACTAGGATGAAGCAAAGACTGAGGAGGAGGAGTTCCACAGTTTGAAGCTCTGAGGACGAATGCGATGGAGCATGAGGCTTTATGAGAAGTATTGATTTCAATGCAGTGAGAAGGGAGCAAGAGCACATGAATAAATATTAGCCGGGTTAAGTAAAAAAGTTCATGGCTCATCCAGGGCCCTTAGATGGGATCTGCCCCTCTTTAATAAAAAATTGTTTTATCTTAGCATTTCAGTAACATAACATTGACAATTTTAAAATGATATGGCTGCAAAGTGGTCTTTTGTACAATCACCACCTTCTCAAAGGACAGGCAATAACAGCTAGCCCATGTTCACAGCCCACAAGTCAGTGAAAAAAAAATCAACCACTTGTTTCAAAATGGTTCAAATTCCAGGGCACATACTGTTAGTTTTTCTTAATATTTAGTGAAATGAGGGGATATATGAATTTTGTGCAGGTTTAATTGGAAAAATCTCTAAATAATCCAAAACAAAAATCACAATTGTTTCCAACACAGCAACAACCTCAGAGACTCCTAAACCTCAAAAAGAAAACAGATATTAATCCCATTCCTGTGCCGTCTTTTACAAGAAGTCTTAACCTGGTTAGAAGGACCATCATGAAATATAAAAACTGAAAGAACTGCAGATGCTGGAAATCAAAGACAAAAACAGTAATTGTTGGAAAAGCTCAGCAGAGCTGGCAGCATCTGTGGAGAGAAATCAGTGTTAACATTTCGGGTTGAGTGACCCTTCCTCAGAACTGATCTGAGGAACAGATGCTGCCAGACTTGCTGAGCTTTTCCACCGTGAAATATATTTGTTCCCTAAAATCAGGAACAGTACCTTTGCTCCTGATTACTAAGCAAGGATAAATTAAACCAAGACTCTCATGTTAATAAACCAAACCTTCTTCATGATCCTCAACCAATCTAATAATACTTGTTAAAAAATATTGTTTATACAAGGGACTCTACTTATAATTAGTCCAATATTCAAAACGCTAGTCTAAGAACTCTTAACATTAGCTTTTAATTGAATTCCAACTATCTTCATATTGTTTATACTCATATTTCCTAAAACCACATAACAGCAGACAGATTGTGTCATGTACATCAGGCCTGAATAACACTAAGCTTAATAATATCTGACATCTCTCAATTTTATACAGACATTAATTCATTTATCTCAATAGCATGATTTCAAAGATGAGGACCACACTGGTTCCTGAATGTATTTTATTTTCAACTCTCAGTTGTCATGTGGAAATCAAATATTGGAGGGTCTGTCACAGAACAGTTCTATCCTGTGAAATGTCTCAAGTATAAAGTGGAATTGCCTGCTATCAGCCTAAATGGGTATCCCTTCAGCCCCTGGACACAGCAGGTACAGCAGAATCACTGACTGTTCAATTCCACCGGCTCTTTCTGTTCCACCTGGGCAGGTTCAGCTATCAATCAGTAGATGAATAGCTGAAACTAATACATAACACACTGAAGCAGAAAGTTGGAACACTGAGGTGGCACCATTGACTGAATCTAGTTTTATATCCTAAACACTGTTCTCCTTTTAAGCAGATAACATGGGGGTCTCTATGTGTGTGTGTGTTTCTAGAAGATTATGTCGTGTTGCTTGTCCTATACTAAAACACACAGTTGACAATAGTCACAAGCACACAGAATACAGTGTATAGACTTTACCATCTATAACTATCCCTCTTGCCAGAGGTTGTTACTAGAATTCAAGCATGTTATAGAATCTGGCTAAGCTTTCACCCTGGTTGACAGATAGACACAGAGCTCCATTGCAATCTGCATTGGCAACAGTATATTTTATACAGTCATGGAAGATTTTGTGCAAGAGAGGAAGCTATACAGAGCAGAGCAGAACATGCACCTCTGGGGGGAGGCCAGCATGGAACCTAATACGAGATCAGAGTCAATATTACGATACTGACAAGAAAAAAACCATCACCCCACTTATATAAAGTCAAACACACAAATCAGAGTTCAACAAGTCACTTCTATTCCATTTCTATTGAAAGCCAAGCATTTCCTATTATCATAACAGGCATCCCATTTAACACAACAGAAGTATGACAAGAAAATGATAGGAACGAAGGTTTACATGACAGAATGGGAGAAGTCTAAGAGAGAATCCTAACTGATTGTTCTTCACAGCTTAGTCTAATGTATCAGTGGGAGTCAATGGGACAGGGAGGTAACAACTACTCAATGTCCTTATAAACAGCAAGAAGCTAAAAATACCTCTGAATCTTCCATCCGTCAATACCCACAATTACCTATCAGTTTTCAAAAACAACTTGTATTTTTGTGGCACATATTTAATAAAACATCCCAAGAGGCTTCACAGGATAGTTAAAAGCTAAATTTGACTCTAAGCGACATACAGAAATATTAGGGCAGTTGATCAAAGTGTGTTAAAAGGGAAAAATGAGGTGTACAGGTAAAGAGAGGGATTCCAGAACTCAGAGTCTTAGCACTTGAAGACACAATCAACCAATGCCAACTAAAGAAAGATTCACATTCATACAATGCTTTTACAAACATAGGTCATTATAGTCAACAAAAGTACTTTTGAAGAGTTGCAATGTGGCAGCTAATTCCCACAACCAGTAATGTGATAATAAGATCACCTGATTTTTTTTTGTAGTGTTGTGGGATAAATGCTGGCCTGGATATACAGCTATCTCCTTGTTATTCTTTGAAAATGTGTGATGTGATCTTTTATATCTACCTATAAGAAAAGCTGAGGCTGTCTCTTAGCATCTCCAACAGCGCAACACATCTCTTCAGTATTGTATTTGAGCATAACTTTGAGTTTTGGGCCTTTATCTTACAACTGGATGGTTTAGAAGTGAGAATGTTATCAACTGAGCCACAGCTGACACTCAGCTTCCTGCAACTCAGTAGGAGTAACTCAATCTATCTCCACACTGTGAGGCAGTTAACTATCCAAATTGCTGTTCATTGACCCCCAAAGTGGACATCAAAGTTGAATAGCAGTGCGTACCTTTTGGTTTTACATTTTTATTGTGCCGTGAAACAACATCACTCACATTCCAAACAATCAGTGGTAATGATCAGCAGATTATTCTAACAATGTATACTTGATAAACAAATACCCATTTGGGAAAAGAGGTGACCTCCAACATTAAGAGGGGGGAGATGGGATTTGAATAAAACATAGAATTAATAATAATCATCTCATTTGTCAGATGAGATCTAGACAAATCCAGTGACCGCAATTATCCACATTACAATTAAGGAGCTCTCCAGAGTGTGGATTCAGACACCCATCCTTGTCGTTCTGAGAATGAAATTATCCCAGAGGGAATTAGATAGCTATGTGGCTGGAGATTGAGAGGATGGGCATCCCCTCTCAGCTCTTAATTAGTTTAACTAAGTTAATCATTTCCCTTTATGAGAAGCATCCAACACTTATTGATTTCATAGAATGCAATTGCTTGTGCACAAACTGAATCAATAAATTTAAATCAAGGAATCCAATTGTCCAGAAACAAACATTAATGCACAGTAACAGTCTGCTGAGCAGATCACAAACAGTACTCCTAATAGGTCTGTTCAATCTAAGAATTAATTTGAAAGCTGTGCCATTCCCTAATGGCTATAAAAAATCCTTGTAGAGTGGAACCAGAACCATAACTAATCAATATATTTCCCTGTGCTTTGTATTAATGTTGTCCTCAGTTTCCAAACCCAGCCTAGAGTGCACTGGAACCTCAGCTCTGCACAGAATGAGGAATTCTGTGAGATTGACAGTTTTTTTTAATAATTCATTCACGAGGTCAGGGTGTTGCTGACTGAGCCAGCATCTGTTATATCTTTGAGAAGCTGCCTTCTTGAACTGCTATAATCTATTTGATCTAGACAAACCCACAATGCTGTTAGGGAGGGACTTCCAGGATTTTGACCCAGCAACACCAAAGCATCAGCGATATATTTCCAAGTCAGGATGGTGAATGGCTTCCAGGTGGTGGTGTTCCCATGTATCTGCTACCCTTACTCTTCTAGATGTTAGTGGTTGTTGGTTTGGAAGATGCTGTCTGATGACACTTGGGGAATTTCTGCAATACATCTTGGAGATGGTACACTCTGCTGCTACTGAGCATCAGTGGTAGGGGAAGTAAATGTTTATGGATGATTGCCCAAGAGAGATGGAGAGAAATTTTCCAACGTTTTTCCCTGTGTTTGACCCAATTTTAATCTGGTTTTACTCCTCTCCCATGAGATTACATGGCTCTTAGATGGGGTAGGAGGCATCACAAACGTGTAGGACAGCCTAAATGAACAAATAGGTCTTAACCTGTCTGTCATTTTTATATATTTCTACGTTTGAACAATGGACATACATGAATTGGGAATGGGAGTTTCCTGTCCTATTCTCAGTTAACATAATTCCTTTCAGAGGAAATTTACATCCAACTGTCTGGGCTAGAATTGAATCAAGATATTTGATAGGGTACTGCAGGGGAAACTAGAGAGAGAAACTGACCCAACATTAACTTCTGTTGACCACTTTTCTGTCTTTTAACTAACCTCAATCCATACTGCTACTACCCCCTTCAGTAGGTTTCTCTTCCTCTGCATCCCTATCTCTTCAGGGAATCCAAATCAAGGGGATATAATCTTAAAATTATAGTACACCATTAGGAATTGAATCAGAATGAATCTTTTCATATAAAAGCAACTGGGCAGTGGGAATGTAGAATGCATTTCCAGCATCTACAGCATTTTTGGATCAGATGAAGTTTTCTAGACTGAGATCAAATGACATGATTAGAAAATGACAACAATGGATAAGGAGCAATATGAGGTAAATTGATTTAAAGTGCAAATCAGTCATGATCATAATTAATGGCACAATGGATGCAAAGGCTGAATGTCTCATTACTGTTCCTATTTCTACTGATGCAAAATGTGAAAATTGACTTTGTTTTAACAATTGGCTATAGTACAGGCACTAATCACAAACAAATGATCATATATCCACCACCAAAAGTATTATCATAGAATCCCTACAGTGTGGAAGCAGACCATTCAGCTCATTAACCATCTAAACAGCAGCCCACCCAAACCCACCCCATCCCTGTAAACCTGCAGTTCCCATGGTCAAAGATAGTAAGAACTGCTGATGTTGGTGTTGCTGTTCAATCAATGGCCTTCCCTCCAAGGTTAGAAATAGATATGTGTAGTGATGCTTGCATAGCGTTCAATGCCATTCACAACTCCTCAAATACTGTCCAAATGCAGCAAGACATGGACAACATTTAGGAATGCGCTTTCAGTGACAAATAATGTGTCACACAAGTGCCAGGTAATGATTATCTCCAACAAGAGAGAATCTGACTAACCCCTTGTACAGTCATTGGGATTACCATCATTGACACACCTCTACCCACCCTGCCCCTTACCACGCCCTGCCCCCAATCAGTATTCTGGGTCACCAGTGACCAGAAATGTAATTATACCAGCCATATAAATACTGTGGCTACAAAAGCAGGTCAGAGGTTCAGAATTCTGTGGCATGTACCTCACGTCCTGGCTCCCCAGAGCTTGTCCACCACTCCATAAGGCTCCATTCAAGACAGTGATGGAATATTCTCCACTCCCCTGGATGGGAGAAGATCCAACTATACGACAATTATCCTGATCAAAGCAGCATTTTCCTCTCCAAACCACAATCACCCTAATTTACAACAATATTGCCTTAACTTCACAATTGCTGGGTCAAATCCTGGAACTCCATCCCCAGTAGCACAATGGACATGTACCTGTGCCTCAAAAATACTGTAGTTCAAGAAAGCACCAAGCTTCTTCATAGCAATTGGGGTGGACAATAAATGCTGGCCTTGCAAGAGATGTTCAGCTCCCATGAATGCCATTAAAAATCCAATCTTGGAAAATTGTGCTATGCAGCTTGCAGAGCATATTGCCTCTATCAATTGTTACACCAACTTATAGCAAAACTGAGTCATCAAAGGAGCTTTTAAAAACTGGAAATGCAGAAGCTGTTTAAATTTAATATTAATCATGCTAACTGAGAGAGCTTACAGAGTTTTTTTCTAAACATTTTGGCCAGCTAAGTAATCTAAGAATTTCACATAGTTTGCTTTTTACCTGGATCTCAGAGAGCTAGGTTCTGAAATTAATTACTAACCTCACCCATTCTCTTTCTGGATCCCTCCATTTCTCTTCCTCTTTCTGTATGTTTTGGTTTGCTTTCCTCTGTTCTTTCACTAAAGAGAAATCCCACTCTAGTTTTTAAGAGTTATCACAGACAACCCTCTGCCCTGCTCAAGCCAATTAAAATTCTTCTTTGGAACCATTAGGGAGACAATGATTCTGAATACAGCCAATAAATAGGAACAGTCACTGGTTTTCAGCAACCCCAGGTTCCAAATCTGCACAGTAGACACTCTGCCATTCAAGAGCCACAAGCTGATTTAACAATGTCACTCATGTTGCATTACACCACATGTATCAGTGAGTTCAAACACTGCTAGCAAGCCCAAGAAAGAGACTGTACCTAGATAGTGATGCAAGCTCAAGAAAGATTTTATCTCAACCAGAATGTACCTTCAAAACATTAAGAAGCCAATCATTTGTAAAACTAAAACAGAAAAGAGAATTAGCAGCTGAGCAGAGGCAAAGGTTTCAGAATCTCACTCCTGACTTCACACTAAGGCATAATCAAACTGTCCCCTCTCCAGCCCATCTTTGCCATCAGACCATGATGAAGCAGGCATCCTGCTGTAGGGATCCAGCAATATCCGAAAACATCGGACCACCAGGATTATCAGAAAAACCAATAAGAAAATCACAAATGCAAATACAGTTTTTTGCTCAGCTCCCATAGGTACTGAATAGTTGGGGTGCCCATTGAGATCCATACTGGTTGAAGCCAGCAACTCATCATCAACCGTAGACATGTCATTCATTGTGGTAACATCATTCATCGCCAGATGTACTCCCGCTGGGCTGTTAATTAGCTCTTCAAAATGTGATAAGTAGGTGCTTTATTCGTCATCAGTCTGTCAAGCTCACAGCAGCAAATTGAGCTATTTACTCCCTCTGCAAAACAATAAACAGTTAGCCCATTGATAATTTATACAGTACTCCCCACAAATGCAACTTCTCCAGAGCCTTATGCTAATTTGCAACATTCAGTCAGATACTATTTTTGTTTAAAAACACCATTATTGAATTGTAGAACTCCATTGGAAAAAGTGTCATGTGTACCCCCCTGCGATCAGATAGAAACTGAAGGAAAGTATTGTTTGGGAATCTGATGCACGAGTGGAAATCAACCTGGCCAGTTTAATGAAATTCTGAAAGTTCTATTTTTCAGAATACATGCAGCATTAACGTACTGGTGAACACAGTTTTATTAATTGAAGACATTGTTAATTAAAAGGTATTTGTGATTTGGCAAATAGATTTTGTTGTCTAAAATAGGTGCTCCTTCCTGTGCTAAAGCTTTTAACTGAAAGGATTAAAGGAGTTTTTTTTAATGATTCAGGATTCCATGCAACTTTTAGGATAGAGCTGAAAAGACAATACAAGCTCAGCATGCATAGAAAAGGAAAATGAGTAAGCAAATGTTGTTCATTATGCTTGGTTTTTGTTCTTGTCTATTTTTCCCTCCTTTTGCTGTCATATAGTGCTGGCAACATCTCTGCATTGCACTTCGTCTTCAATTGATTAGTCTATACATTAACTTTTGGTCTCCTTAGTTAAGGATATCCTTTGTGCTGGAATCACTACTGAGAAATTTCACTAGTCTGATTCCTGGATGACAGGACTCTCCTATAGGAAAGGTTCAGCACTTTAAGCCTTTCATTTTCTAAACCTTGATGAATTAGAGGTGATGTTATTGAGATATGAGGGTGTCTCGACAGGGTAGATGCTGAAAGGATGTTATCCTTCCTAAACCTCTCCCATTTAAAACAGAGACGAGAAGAAATTTCTTCTTGTGGAGCATGGCTTCCCAAAACAGGGGTTGGAACCTTAAGCAGGGTCACAAGCTGAAATTTTGTAGTCACATGCTCTGAGGCAGAGTTCTGGCCAAATTAGAACAGCTATAATCCCCCCCCCACCACCCACCCACAACAGACTCCGGCTCTCACAATCCACAATTAAAGGTTACAACAATTTTCAAGCTTCAAAATGGAGTCACAGTGGGGAAAAAAACAAAGGGTCATTAATGCTTGGAATTCTCTTCTGTCTGGGTTATTCAATATATTAAAGGTTAAGTAAAAACTGATTTTTGATCCCTAAGAAGGTTGAGGGATACGGTGACAGGCAGGAAAGTGGAGTTAAGGCCGCAGTAAGATCATACAAGATCTTAATGGATGTTGAACCAGGTTTCAGTGTCCAAATGGCCTTCTCCTGCTGCCATTCCTTCTGAACATAGAAGTCCCCAGCTTTTAACAGTTGAGGGCTTTACAGCCAAGCTTGACCTCTAAATAATTTAAAGTTGCATTTGCTAGGAGTCAGTAACAGTGATCATGTCATTGAGGTACAGATGATCTAATTAAATGACAAAATAAACTTAAATGTTGAATCATCTCCTCTAGTCCTAAAATTATACAGCTCATTAAAATGTCATGACATCAATAAATCAGGTACAAATGACCTTGTAAAAGAATTTAATAAAAAAATCCAGTCTCTAATTTTGAGGCAATGAATACAAAATTGTCTTGTCATATGTAAGCTTAAATAAATCATCACTATTTGCCCAATAACATAGGCAATTGGTCAATATGTAAATCATTAAATAATCATTGCTGTTGAAACATCCTAATTAAGGAGGCAGTGTTTTATTCTGTTACTACATATTTGAAAGGTTAATAAAGGTGAGTATTTGAATGTTGCATCATGTTATTAAAAAAAAACTTTCTCAAGGCATTGTTAAGTGGTGCAGTGTGTATCCAAGTCACGAAAATGTTTCTGATTCATGGATCATGGCTGAATTTAGCCATTTTTTTTTCCAATTTGGGACTGGACCATTAAGAAATTTTGAAATCAAGCTGTGAGCCAGTATTCAAAATGTTTTTTTTTGCCCAAATTGTTTAGATGTCATTAATTTTAACATTTCTAATGAACTTTCATCAACAAAACACTATTGGTTAGAAATGAGTCCAGGCTTGTTGAACCATCATCACTGAACTCTCAGTTTCTTTGCTGTTCGTGGAATCAGGTGCAGTGTTCAACAGACTCACAACCTGATAACACTCATGTTACCCTACTGCTCAAGACAAATTTCTCAAAATTTAAAACTCAATCCCAAACAATGCTCTGATCTAATTTAATGCAGACCAGACTCTGTTTCTGTCCCCTGATGTCCATTCTCTTGTTCCACATGTTTATCATACACTGTGCCTCACTCATTTGAATGCAACCTGCAACCATACAGTCGGATTGTTACAGCTTCTCCCTGCAGGCAGTGAGTGCTCTGTTTTACAATGTATCTCCAGTGTGCAAATGTCATCTAACATTAGTGTCTGGTTATTTCTTCCTTTTTTTTCATATAATCTGCCCTCAGGACTCTGTATCAATGTAAAGTGCCCTCACCTCACATATAGCCCAAAGCAATCCCTACATCTTCCAAAATGCCAATGCCCAGTCTGAAGTATCGGCACTGACTGTTCCATCCCAAGCTTCTTCCTCCAGCTCTTATTATGAGTTTTCATGATTTGGTTAACATTAACATCACTGTTCCTTAAAGATTATATGCCATTGTGTTGAAAGACAAACTGTTCAGGAGGGAGGCAATTTTGAAAATAGCACCAGCACATCAACTATGAGATTATGATATTCCAGAGTACATATCACTTTCTCAAAATGTCACATGCTTGTCCTGTGCCAGCATGTGCAGTTACTGCTGGTAAGGGCATTAACAGACTGAAAATCTTAAATTTCAATGTTTCATCATACTCCTCTTAGCATTCATCCTACCAATGTCCCAGACTCAATCAATTATTCACCCTCCCTATCCCAACCAGCTCAGCTGATTCTCCATCCTTCCCATCCTCCCATCAAGACTTCATTCACCCTACTACGTTTCCATAAAATCCATTGTATATAACACATTAACAATACATGTTCCACAACAACATCCCTATCCCCAGTCTACACTCCATTCACCTTCCCAACAACACTCCATTGAACTTCCCAAGACCATTTGACTGAATCCATCCTATTGCTGGTGCAGATTGAATCAGTTTTGATTTGATTTGATGTATTGTTGTCACATGTGCCTAAGTATATTGAAAAGTTTTGTTTTGCAAGCAGTACAGGCAGATCACAATAAAGAAGGACATACAGATCACGGTTGTAAGAAATGTAAGAATCAGATGTGCTGTAGAGAGCTCGCAAGGAGTCACCCGGTATCTGTACCAACTTCAATCTTTTAACATACCATTGACATTTCACTGGCACACCATTAGAATCTTATCAATTCCTCATCCTCTACTGTAACTTTCAGCATTTCTAAAGCAGCAGAAAAGGGAATTATATATCCAGTTTTCTCCAGGTTTCTAAGCTCCATGCTAAACAAATTATAATTTGGCTAAAACTGTGCCATCAACATCATCTCCCACACAAGTTCCATTGATTCAAGACCCAGCTCTCACTGAACACCCACAGATCAAGTGACCATTACAGGGCCATCCTAAAGATCCACGTCAATGTTGTATAAGTGAATACAGCACATGAACCAGACACAGGAGTTGGCCATTTGGCCCTTCGAACCTGCTCCATCCTTCAATAAGATCGTGGCTAAACTTCTACCCCAACTCTACTTTTCTGTATTGTGTCCACATCTATTAATCTCTGTCTGAAATATCCAGAATGACTCAGCTGGCTGCGGTAGATAATTCCAAAGATCCAAACTTTTGTAGAAAAGAAATTTCATCTCAGTCCACAATGTTTAAACTCTAGAATTAAAGCCAGAGAGACATCTTCTGAGCATCTGACCCATCAAGCCCCTTAAAAATATTATATATTTCAATTAAATCACCACTCATTGTTCCAAACTCCAGAGAATATAGGCCCATTCCATTCAATTTCTCCATATAGGACAATTACATTATCCCATGAATCAGGCTAGTGAATCTTCATTGCATCTTCAATTCTAAGGCAAGTATCTCCCTCCCTGGGTAAGATGAAAACTGTACACCATACTCCAGGTGTAGT
The DNA here is from genome assembly GCF_021869965.1 of Rhincodon typus. NCBI lineage: Eukaryota > Metazoa > Chordata > Chondrichthyes > Orectolobiformes > Rhincodontidae > Rhincodon > Rhincodon typus. The sequence continues at coordinate 14,290,309 of NC_063360.1, read as the reverse complement.
CTCACTATGGTCCTTTAGGAAGACTTCCTTACTCGTGTACCCCAAACCTTCTTTAATGAAACCTTACATATCATCTGCATTCCTAATCGCAGATTATGGGCATGATAACTTTCAGTAAATGTGTGTACAGCATCTTCCAATCTTCTAAAAAGAGGCGCCTAGAATAGAGTGAGTGTCATAAACACACCCTCTCAGTTTGCGGTACAGACAGAACCCCGCTGAAAAGAGCATCAATGTACATCTGCCTCCAGAACCTTTAGGCAAACCAATTAAAAGAACATACACTGATAGATGAAACAGCACATTAACTGTCAGACAGCCAGTACAAACTGACCTTCATTAAAGTCAAATACTTGCTGTATCATTGGAGGAACATAAAGTGTTCTGATGGATTGTGAAACACACTTTTAACTTGTCAAATGAGGACTCGAGAGTGAACCTGTAGATGAATAAGATATTGACTGCAGAATAGAAAGCAGCACCTCTTAGTGGAGCTGGGACTGAAAATCTGACACTTTCACCATGTTCCTTGCAGTAGAAGAGCTACAGGTTAGGTAGGACCTGAACATGAGTAGATATTTCCCATCTGCCCACCCCAAACAAGCAAACCCACTGATATGGGAGGGGTATGAATGCACAGGAACCATGAAGGATAACTGTTGTCACAAACTTTTCACACTTGCAAGAAACTGACTAAGATTGATCTTTTGATGAAAATAAAATGGTAATCCCAGACATCCAGAATTAGTGAATCTGAAAAATTACTTCAAGGAAACAAGGAATTAAACTATTAAAAGATTTTGATTTCTACAGCGGCTTTTATAATCTAAAGATTCACCAGGGTCCCTTCACAATAAAATTTGGCATCACGTCAGGTAAAGAATGACTCGGCAGGTAACAAATAGTTTGTCAAATAGTGGTTTTAAGGAACATCTGAAGCAAGGAGAGAAAGATAAAAAGGTGGAGAAGCATAGGGAGTTCAAGAGCTTAGCATTCAGGCAACTGAAGATATGGGCAATGATAAAGTGACTAAAGTTAGGGTTACTTGACGGCCAGAACTGGAGGAATGAAGAGATTGTGGTTGGTTTTAGGGTTGGAGAAGGTTACAGAAGCAGGAAAAAGCGAGTCCATTGCAATACATTCAAAACAAGGTCAAACATTTTAAAATCAATGCATTGCTGGAGCAGGAGATGTGATATAAAGAAAACAGATGCAATATAATGAAAATAGCGGCTCATTTACAAAGCTGAAGATGGGATTCCGATTCATCAACTGATAAATACCAGGGGTCACTTGTTTGCAAAGTGTCAAATTATTGAATAGTAGGATTTAATGTGCTGAAATAAAGTCAAAAGAAATGCCAAGGTTACTGCAATAGGACTTATGAAAAATGTGACAGGGAAACAAAATTCACACCATAGTGTGCACTTCAGATATAAATTCGCAAATAATGATATTGGAATGAATGTGAAATTGATGAAGAAAGGTATTTCAGACAATCTGATGGTGCTGGATGATTAGCATCTGCAAGAGACAAGGGTTCACTTTCTGCATTTCTGTGCTTTAAATTGAATCATGAATGGGTTTAAGATGCGGGGGAGAAAAACATTGGTTACTCCACAATATATCAAGTATATCTAGTGAGAAACAGCCACTTCAAACTCAGGCACTCAGACAGAACACTAGGGATGATCTGATTGCATGTGACATCTCAATGTCTTGACCTCTGCAAACAGGATTCTTGAACACAGTCTTAACTGGACCATCTGAACAATCTTGAACACTTCCAAATGGCCAGTTCGTCCCCTTGGGGGTAGCTCGCTGCAACACAGACAGCAAAGGGACTGCGCCCAAGGTGAGTGCTGTGTGACAGCACTGCTAACAGGCACCATCAATCCAGTATCAGCCGTCGTAAAGCTTTCCAGTAGCTGATGTAACTGGCGGGTACCCAGTTAGGACAGACTGAACTGAATAATCCACTTTAATTCCATTTTGGATTTGAGAAGTAATTGAATCATCGCAAAAATAATGGAGGTTGAGATAAGGTTATTGAAATCTAGACAGAACCCAGCCAGAGGTTGTCATTATTTGAAGGCAGACAGGAGATGTCTGCCTGTCCTTCAATTATTTGCCAAGTTCTGCATTGAGCTGTCAAGTACATTATGATAGTCTGGTGATTCTGTACAAGTGAGTCACTGATGCATGAGAGAGAATTATTTGCTTCTGGTGAGGTAACACTGTGTTGTAGACCGATGTAGGACTTACTCCTGTGTTACACAGAGGCTATAGGGTGGAGATGAAGGCCTGCAAGATTTCCGGCATAGGAATACACAGCACATGGTGATTAGAATTGGGGGAACATGGTCTGTGGTGAAATAAATTAAGATGAGCAGGATCTGGGGTAGCTGGTTAAGTTTTTGCACAATGTGACAAAGTGATTTATTTATAAATTCAAAAAATGTAAATGTTCGCATTGTACAGCAGCTGTATCAGTAACTAAAAAAGAGGTGGATTTGAAATTCAGGCAGCAAATTGTCATCAGCACATTTTGGCTCAGCATGCAGACTGATCCATAGCAATTTCAATTTATGTTGTCAGATTGTGATTTTCTGAGTGGAATCAGCTGTTCCATTCTAGTTATATTCTTCTTATTGAATCTGTCAAATCACAACGCAAGTGTTCTCCAAGAATTAAAGTATTTGTATAAGGTCATATATAGCCTGTGTTAGCTTGTGAGTGTTTCACTTTACAAATAACCAGCAGGACAGTTTAATGTTTTAAACATGATAAAAGGTTGGGATTTACTACACAACCATGGCTGAAAGATATTTAATTAAAAACTGCAGAAGTAATTTGCTAAAATACGGATACAAAGATTTAAACTAAGTAAGGATAAAAGTTGCATATGAAGATGAAAATAAGATCGGTCTCTACTATTGTTGCAGAACTGGCTTTGTTGAAGAGTCTTCTTCTGTAGCGGAGATTGAGGTTCCATAGTCTGGTTTAGTATTGCTCGTCTGAATGACTCCTTCTGGCCCCCTATTGAGAAGCAGTGACAGCTTCAAGATGTTTCTCTCACGGACTCTGCACAAAATGGTTGCCGTCAGTTAGGCCTCTTTATTGTTCAAAACATAAATTGGCTGCTAATGCAAAACTATTGTATTGTGATTCCATGTTGGGTGCTGTGTTAGCCTAGATCTGAAGAAGGGTACTGACCCGAAACATCGACTTTCCTACTCCTCTGATGCTCCATGACCTGCTGTGTTCCTCCAGTCCCACACTGTGTTGACACATTCTATTCTATTGTATTTTTTAAGTTGAGGTAATTAACAAATTAACTGTCACAGCCATTGAAGTGCATGTTTCATGCTGTAAAGTTTTCATTGAGATAGACAAAGCGATTTGTCCATTGTCCTCCCTGGGACTGGAGAAACCAAGTCTATGTAAGCAAGGAAAAGCTATATAAACCTCCAGAGAAATTACTGTCAAGGAGTTTCTGTTTATCCTTGGTCATGTTCATTGAATTTCAAAAGGTCTGTTGTGGTTCTTTTTGAGATAAATACAGACAGGTCCCAATTGCCAGTGAATCTACAAGAGTAGTCACATGACTTCTGAGAACCATTTTGTATGGCTTTTTGTATCCATTTTAAAGACAGATAAGATTTATATACATAATAGAATTATAAATTGTACTTTTTTTGTTGCAAGACTCAAATTATTTTTTAACTCCCTCCAACAGACCACTCCACATCAGTGTCGCATGCTGCTGCTTATACTCATTAAGAGGGTTGTAAATATTGGGTAAAATTTATCTGTTTAAGTTATTAAAATGATTTCAGTTTTCGTTAACAAGTGTATTTAGTAAAACTGAAAACACTGAACCATTTCTTTAAGCTCTGTAGTTTAAATTATCAAAGATGAAGAGAAGTAATGGGTAGACGTACAGGAACATTTGTAGCCACATCTTACATAAACATAAGAGGAAAGTTACTTTACTGCAGCATTTTTTTCTCATCTGTTTCAAACATTAATTGCAACATATTAATGACAAGACCTGTACTTATTGATTAACTGTTTAACCATTTACTATTTTATTTTCCTACTCACAAACCCACAGGTTTCACAGGTCGGCGCAACATCGAGGGCCGAAGGGCCTGTACTGCGCTGTAATGTTCTATGTTCTATGTTCTATGTCACTTCCTGTCAATGATACTGCCCCAGTGGTAACATTCATACGAACATACAAATTAAAAGCAGGAGTAAGTCATTTGACCCTTAAAGCCTGCTCTGCCATTTAATAAGATGATGGTTGATCTGTTTGTGCTCTGAATTCCATATTCCCATCTATTCCCAACTATCTTAGATACTTGTACGAAAAAGAATCAATCTACATCCACCGTAAAATTATTTAATTAACGTGCCTCCAACGTTTTCCAAAGCAGAATTCCAAAGTCATACGACTCTCACCGAACTTTTCTCCCTTAACTGTGTTGTAAAAGAACAACCCATAATTTTAAAACTGTTTGCCCTAGGTTGGGCTCACCCATAAAGAGTAAACATTTGGTAGGAATAAATAAGTTGTTCACATGTTGGCAAACTGTGCCTAGTGGAGAACCAGTATTTGGGCCTATATATCAATGAATCAGAAATATAATATTTCCAAATTTACAGACGATACAAGGCTATGCAGGAATGCGTGTTGTGCAAAAGATGCACAGTCACTTCAGGAGGATTTGGACAGGCTTAATGAGTGGACATGGTAGATGGAATATAATGTGGAAAAATGTGAGGTTATCTACTTTAGTAAGAGGAATAGATGTGCAGAGAATTTCTTTAATGGTAAGAGGTTGGAATTAGAGAGGTTAGAATTAAAGAGATTGGAAAGTGTAAATGCACAAACATACCTAGATATCCTTGTCAATAAGTCAATGCAGGCTAACATGGAGGTGCAGCAAGCTATTTAGCAAGGCTAATAGAATGTTAGCTTTTATTGCAATAGGATCTGAGTACAGGAAGAGCTAAGGTCTTACTTCAATTGTATAGAAACTTGGTTAGTGTGTGCAGTTCCGATTGCCTTACCTATGAAAATATATTGTTACCCCACAGGGAGTGCAACAAAAGGTCACCAGACTTGTTCCTGGGATGGTAGGACTGTCCTATCAGGAGAGCTTGGGCAAACTGAGCTTGAACTCTTTAATGTTTTGAAGAATGACAGTTGATCTCAATGAAACCTACAAAATACTTACGTAGAGAGACTGGGTAGATGCAGGCAAAATATTTTCCCTGGTTGGGAAGTCCAGAATTTAAAAATAAGGGGGTGCCATTTTGGACACAGATGGGGATTTTATTTTACTCAGAGGCCCATGAGTCCTTGGAATTCTCTACGCCTGAGGGCTGTGGAAGCTCAGTCTTTTATCTATATTTAACATAAAGACTGTTAGATTTCCGATTAGCATAAATGTTATGGGGATTGTGTGGAGAAAAGGCATTGAACTCTTTAATCAGATTATTACATTGATCATTTTAAATAGCAGAGCAGGCTTTCCTAAATAAGGAGACCAAAACTGCTCGGAGCATTCTGAATGTGGTCTCACCAATGGACCTGTAAAACTGAAACATTACCTCCTTATTTTAATGTTTAATTCCTCTCATAATAAAAACTAACATTCCATTAGTCTTCTTATTTGCTATACCTGTACACTAATTTTATGTGATCATGCACTAGAACACCTAGATCCCTCTGCATCTCGGAATTCTGTAGTTGTCTCTATTTAAGTAATACTCTGCTTCTTTATTCCTCCTTCCAAAGTGAACAACTTCACATGTTCACATATTATACTCCATCTGCCACACAGCCCTTTTGCATTCAGGCTGAGTAATCAACTCATTTGTTTGTAATATCAGTAAATAGACTAATATCTCATTCGCCAAAATCCTATATCTTATATTTTCTCTGTTATTGACCATCATAGCCTCTGCTTAGCCACAATGCAAATACAAAAGCTGCCACATGATAAACATTCCAAATCAAATTTGTAAATCAAATCATGTCACATTGCATAAAAACACCAACGACTCAATCTCATGCATTCCTGGAGCTTTTGCCTATCTCATTTTTCAGATGCAGTGTTTTCCCAGTGACTGTAGCACAGGAGGTAAAAATCAGTGAATTTCAAAGGCAGCAGGGGCATTAGATAGCCTTAGAGCATGACTTCAGCAGTCAAAAAGGTGCAATATCAGGAAATGGACCATTTGCCTGGGAAACTGATACTTGGCTGCCTTTTTGCTCTCCCCATTCTTGCTATTTGACAATGTATGGCCAGGTTGTAGCTCCTGACTGTTGAAGTGACAAGATTAAAGTTATGGCGAGGGAAGGACAGGAACCAAGAGGTGAACACTTGGGTCATCCACAACTTTGAAATCGAAAGCGACTGTGAGATACAGGCATGTTGGGATTTAAGGAAAATTTCACATGAACATCCATCAGATTCAATTGTTTCTGCCACACCTCTGACCACAGCCTCCCCTATAGCTGCTGCAGTGACAGTGAGAGTTGTCTCATCCATCCGGTGAGGACATGCCCAACTCCCACTAGTTAGATGCCTCCAGTTGTGCATCATCTTGCCCTGCAAAAGACAGGGAAATATGTCAGTGAGTATGGTGCAATGTTTTTGGGCAATTGGTTATTGCAGTTGAATATTGTAGAGTGAGATGTGTGCATTAGGTGCCATGTGTATGAGGGAGAAGTGAAGCTAATAATGGTTGACATGAGTCACGATTGATGGATGGGGGCATGATGCATTGAGCACTGTGTGAGGACATTTGTAGAATATAGCATTTGAAGATCTATTCACTGACCTTGACCATTTGGGTGAGGCAGTTAAGTTTCCCATGGCATTGCATCCAGGTCCATTGATTCCTGGCATTCAATGTCAAAGTTATATACCATCACTACCTTTTCCTGGTTGCCTGCAGTTAAAGAACTTTCTCTCCATTTGTCCATTTCCTCCACCATGATATCCAGGGCAGCATGAGACAACCTCATTACATGCTTTCTGTTGTATAGTTCTATAGTTCAGGGGTCTTTTTCTAGCCAATTTCTTGTACAAATCAGTTCCGGCACCTTCCTGAAGTAGGATGTAGCTCCCTTTCAAGACATTTTGTCTTTCCATCTTCCACATAATATCAATAAATGGTAACACATTCTTGTGCTCCTATTGTATTTGGTGGAGACAAATATGGCCACTGTCTCTCATCAAGAGCAGGGAAGAAATTTCTTATGCCTACATAACTAATCTTCCACTAGTTGTCCTTTGACCAGATGCTCCATGACCTGCTGTTCTTTAAGCAAATGCTCTTTAACCTGTTGTTCCATGACTGGTTTCTTACCAGTGGACTCTTGATTTTAACTAATTTGACTAAATTTGCCATTGAAAAAGATTCAGGTCAAAACACAACTACACTCAAGACAAAGAATTTTTGATTATGAAATTTATATAAGTTATCTGCTATGTTGTACTGCAACTTGTGTTCTAGAGTTGCTTGTAGTCCAACCCTAATCTTAAATACTGTATATTTTGGACAATGTAGTTGCACTCGCATCAAGTGTTTCTTCAACATGATATACTATCTGGTAATACAATGACGCTTGCCCCTGTATCAAGCTTAAAATTAGTGCTTTTTAAGCACTAGGAAGCACTTTTACTTTTGACATTGACATAAATATCCTTTCACCCTTAGGACTGAATCACTTCTCCTAGGAATACTTTTAGCCCTTCTTCTGTTGGATGCTGTTTTACTTCATGAACATTTTTGTGTGAGTAGCTAATTAGGACCTTCTTGCCGTGTAACTATCCCACTTCAGCACATTTTCTAGCAGTGACTTATTGCTTTACAGGTAAAGCATTTGTTTTTAATGACACTTTTTGGGCCTGTGAGGTTTCCTTGCACCACAGTACTGCCAATTACTTATACACTCTCAAATATCTCCCACCGGCTATCTTGGTTTCTCATTCACATTCTTAAGGATTTTCTACTTTAAGAACTGAATAAATTCTATTGATCTCCTGTGGTAAGTTTGATTTTCTCCTCTTAGGATTGGTACGTTCTGCTTCACTCACCATTTTATAAGCATTCTCTTGAATCAAATCTTCTTTTAACTGCAATAAATCTGACAAAGACCCATCAACAATTCTAGCCACAATATATACCTTGTGAACTCTGACTTTAAATCTCTATAATCACATTTTCCCACTAATCTGTAGAGATAATTAATGGAATTATGATTTCCCTGGAGACTGAATTCCTTGTTTTTGTTATTCATTCAGAGGATGTAGACATCGCTGGCCAGGCCAGCATGTTAGGGATGGTACAGTGGCTCAGTGGTTAGCATTGCTGCCTCACAGAGCCGGGGATCTGAGTTCAATTCCATCCTCGGGCAACTATCTGTGTGGAGTCTGCACATTCTCCTGTGTCTGTATGAGTTTTCTCCGGGTGCTCCAGTTTCCTCCCACAGTCCGAAGATGTGCAGGTTAGGTGGGTTGGCTGTGCTAAATTGCCCACAGTGTCCAGGGATGTGTAGGCTAGGTGGGCTAGCCATAGGAAATGCAGGGTTATAGGGATAGGGAGGGAGGTGGGTCTGGATGGGATGCTCTTCAGCAGGGCAGTATGGACTCGATGGGCCTAATTGTCCAGACAGCAGTTTTCAGTCAACAACATTGCTGTGGGTCTGGAGTCACATGTAGGCCAGACCGGGTAAGGATGGAAGTTTCCCTCCCTGAAGGGCATTAGTGAATTAAATTTTGCTCTTATAAGAATTTTATTTGTTCCAAAGTGAAAGCAGTTGTCAACAACTTTCAGAAATTCATCAAAAGTATCTTTTGCTTCTTTTACACCTTTATAAGCTATAATTTCATCAGTTATCTCCCTATTGTAAATAAAAACATATTTATGTCCTCAGTTTATATGTGGTCTCTAGTTTAGAAGCAATTCTATATCTTAAGAATCATTTTCTCTAAGATCTCCACTCTGTGTGGTCCATCTCTGAAATTAAATCTTAGCAAAATTATTTCTACTGTCATATTGTCCTGATGTGACTATTTATTGTCCTTGTTTCAAAGGCTTTTTAATTCTGCACTGTAGCAATACTGCTGCTGTACTGCAAGATTTTACTGCATTTTTGTAGTCAAACTGTAGAATTCCCAATTTTTGTGAGTAAAATGGGGATGTCGCACATTCTGTGACTAGTGCCCCACCTCCAAGGAGTTCTTAGCTCACTCTTGAGGCTGCTTGTCTCTTACATCCATGAAACACTTCTTACCTTCAACTGTAGATTCTGTCTTGTTGAATTTTGGGTTGCCTTCTGCAGGAATTTTGAGTTTAGCTTTTCCAAGCAATGACTGTCCACATAAACGACTTCCTTAAAGCCTCATCTGAAGAAATCCTCAGACTTACGCTATTGTTAGCGTGTGGAATGCAGCTAAATGGAGTCTATATTGCTTGTTACTCTGTTGTAAGATGAATCATTACCACTGCTCAACATGTTGCATGGGTTAATTGGTAGATCTGCTGACACCATCCTCTTTCCTTGTAAGGATTTACAGGGCCTGCTTGGTCTACTTTGGTAGAGACACAGTCTAACAGGAAGAGGCCCTTGTCTTAAACCAAATGTAGTTTATTGCATGATAACAATGATATATAAGTTAAATTCATGTGACAGACATTGTAACAGCTGATAGTTTTCATTCCTTCACTGTCCTGAACTGTTCTCCCTCCAAGTCAATATGGCATTAACTTAGTGCTTAAGGCTCTCTTTAGCATTAATCGTTTCAGACCCTTATACTCTTCCACAACAGCTCTGTGCAATCATTAAGGGATGAAAACTTGGTGAGGAAGTTGTTATGAGAGAACTTGTCAATGAGATGAGATGGCTAGAGCAGGCTGAAGTACAGATACCAGATTCTGCGCTGAGGGAACTGAATTTATTGAGATCCAAGGTACAAGGAATGCAGTTTGCCTCAACATAAGTCATAGAGTCATACAGTGCAGAAACAGGCCCTTTGGTCCAACTCATCCATGCCAACCAGATATCCTAAACTGGTCTAATCCCATTTGCCAGCATTTGTCCCATTTCCCTCTAAATCCTTCCTATTCATATACCCATCCAGCCTTTTAAATGCTGTAATTGTACCCGCCTCCACCACTTCCTCTGGCAGCTCGTTCCATACACGCACCACTCACTACATGAAAAAGTTGCCCTCAGGTTCCTTTTAAATCTTTCCCCTGTCACCTTAAACCTATACCTTCTAGTTTTGGACTCTCCTACCCTGGGGTAAAAGACCATGGCTATTCACCCTATCCATGCCCTTTATGATTTTATAAACCTCTATAAGATCACCCCTCAGCTTCCGACATTCCAGGGGAAAATAGCCCCAGCCTATTCAACCTCTCTGTTTGGCTCAAACCCTCAATCCTAGCAACACCCTTGTAAATCATTTCTGAACCCTTTCAGGTTTAATATATTCCCTACAGCAGGGAGACGAGAATTGAACACAGTATTCTAAAAGTGGTCTAACAAACGTCCTGTACAGCAGCAACATGACGTTCCAACTCCTACACTCAATGCACTGACCAATGAAGACAGCGTGCCAAACATATTCTTCACTGCCCGGTCTACCTGTGACTCTACCTTCAAGGAACTATGCACCTGCAACCCTAGGTCTCTTTGTTCGGCAACAGCCCCCAGGACCTTACTATTAACTGTACAAGTCCTGCCCTCATTTGCTTTATCAAAATGTAACACCTCACATTTATCTAAATTAAACTCCAACGGCCACTCCTCAGCCTATTGGTCCATCTGATCAATGTCCCTTTGTAACCTGAGATAACCTTCTTCAGTGTCCACTACGCCACCAATTTTGGTGTCATCTGCAAACTTACTAACCATACCTCCTATGTTCACATTCTATAGTCCAAAAAACAACCCTCCACCACCAGTCTCCATCTCCTACCTTCAAGGCAATTTTGTATCCAATTGGCTAGGTCCCCCCTGGATTCCATTTGATCTAACCTTGCTAACCAGTCCACCATTCAAACCTTGTCAAACATCTTGCTGAAATCCATACAGACAACCTCTACCCTTTTGCCTTCATCAATCATCTTTGTCACTTCTTCAAAGAGCTCAATCATTTCGGTGAGACACGATTTCCCATGCACAAAGTCATGTTGACTATCCCTAATCAGTCCTTGCCTTTCCAAATGCATGTAAATCCTCTCCCTCAGAATCCCCTCCAACAACTTGCTTACCCACTTATGTCAGGCCCACCGGTCTATAGTTCCCTGGCTTTCTTTACCACCTTTCCTAAATAATGGCACCACATTAGCCCACCTCGAGTCTTCTGACACCTCACCCATGGCTGTCAATGATACAAATATCTCAGCAATCTTTTCGCTAGCTCCCACAAAGTTCTGGGATACACCTGATCGGATCCTGAGCAACCTGAACATCCTGAGCAAGAAAAGACAACAAATGACCAGGACCTAGCTCCTGATCACTGTCCAGTGATTCTCATTCAAAGCTATCTTTGTGTTAGCTGAGCTTGTGATAGGGTAGAGTGTGACACTGTTTGAAACCAAGACATTTCTGAAAAACAGGGTTGAGGTTAAAGTATGAAGGAAGCCTGTGTCAAGAATTATTATTTTCAGATTTCATTTCTATTTACTTTATGGATTTCTTTAAGCAGACGATGAAACAAAGATGGCTTTGAGGAAAATTTAAATTCAATTTATCATCACAGCTTTTACTTTGGTGTGATGCCCCTATCTAGACCTGTTGGGATAACTGGAATTGAGGAACTTTTCCAGAAATCAGACCCTGAAATAGATTTTGTTCTGTGTTCTATTTAAAAGGTAGAGGTTGTAGAAAAGAAATGAAAGGGTTAAAAAGAGATCACAAGACGATAAATGAAAACTAAATTTTACAACAATATTAATGCTTCACTTATTAATGTCAGCCATGACTCCATTCATTATAGTCAGTTGCTCAAATGCCTTAATAAATCTGCAAGTTATATTGTTATTTGCATATTTGTTTCTCCTCTGTTAAATACAAATTATTCAAGCAATTAATTTTCATAAACTCTTAACGCTTCTCCCCTTAAAACCAAAGAATTAACCAAGCCTTATCTACATAGGCTGCCATTTTTAATGTGCTATGCATCCGCACTGAAGACCCAGCTTTTCTATTACATTTAGAATTTTACCATTCAAGGTTTCCTTTTCTCTTTACAGGTCTTCCAAAACTTGCCAAATTCCATAATTTGATGTTGACAGCAAATATTAAAATCACTTCCCCTCCCCTAAATGCCATTAATGTATGCAAATAATATACCAATAATTCAAAATTAGACCATTATTCACTAGCTGTTTTCAGTACTTTGAACTGCACATGCCACCTGCTAGCTAATCTAAATCTTGTTCAGCTTTTTTTGACAATCTGCATTTCAATTCTTGGCCCCAGATTACGTGTTAGCAGCAAATTTCAATATTGTTTCATCAGTTCATAAGCCTGGATCATGTACTTATCCAGTTAAGAAGATAAGTAGCACAAAGATCCCCATGAAATACCGCCGATACACCATCCAGTCTGAACAACTATCCATTAAGCTTACCCTTTGATTTTTTTTCAGTCCAACATCTCTTTACACATGTTCCCTCAGAGTCTTCTATCTCTTGTCGACTCAATGCCACATTGGAATGTCAACAGCTGACTTCAGAATAAAGGTAGAGGTGCAGTTACAATTTAATTCCTGGCCTAGACTATAAAGCTCATCTGTGAAAGTCAGGCTAATCTTCTGGATTGTATTCTGCCCCCCCGTTTGGCTAGCTAATGGGCAGCGGTGGTAAAGCATCATTCCTCTTGCTAATTTTTCTCTAGTCAAAGCAAAAACCAGGCAAAGCCTGATATATAAAACATAAAAAGTTGCACAACCTCCAAAACAAGTAAAAAAAAACCTTTGGATTTTGTTTTGAGCAGCAGCACGAGCTAATTCACTCCTCCATTATCAACAGCAAGACTGCACATTATCGCACCTTTCATCAACATCACACTGTAATATGTTCAGCTGACAAGATGTGAAATGTTTAAGCTTTGGCTACTTGCCTTTGAACTGGAGATAGCATCACAGCCGTTGAAATCGACCACTTGCTCCCTCACTCCTGAAGCTTCCAGGCACAGCACCATTGACAAGACTTGGGAAGCTGATGAACCTTTATGGCAGATGACAGGAAAAAAATAAGCTGACTGCTTCCAATCTGAATAACAGGGAAATGATTTCAAGCCTGCACCCTTAATCCTAGAATTCAGAAAGGACATGCAGTTGAAGAATCTAAAATCCCATCTTGTTACTCAATCCATACAGCCCAATTAACCGAAATATTTCAAATTACACAGTTTCTATAATTATAACACATTTATTCCAATGTGAATATAATCAGCTCTACATTTCGTGACTGTGATTATAATGGGCAATCTCACACACCAACCCTCAGAATCAAATCATTGCTCACTCGGTCTGCATAAGAGCTGGCATTTAAAATCTAGCCTTTCTCATTGATTGTACGGGACAAAACTTTTCATTTACATCCATACTGTCCACTAACAATGGAACTAAAGGAAAAGATCTTTTAACTTTCTGAGATGTTTACATCATACAGATTAATGGGTTGCAGGGTAGTTTTGGTCAGCAGTCTTAACGTCTTATGTGCAGCACTGACCTCAGCAAGGTTACTAACTTCAAAATGATATTAAAGTAGACGCTGAATGAGGTTTACAGTCACTGATCAAACATCAAAGGGAACAGATCATCCATCCTAAAAGCATCATTAGTTCAAGGTGGTCTATAAACCGGGTATTTGTGAGATTCAGTGCCTCAACATTACAATTTAATAATTCCAGCATAGTGTTATTCAGAGCTAATACTTCTAAAGTTAATTATTAAAACCTTTGTTTAAAAATTTCCCTCACAATATTCTAACTATACTTCTTTCTCCAGACATTTCACTGAGAAAGAGACAACAGACCAACTTTGAGCTGTGCATTTACTTATAACCTTAGTCTCATGCTTTGTTTCTTTTTACCCTTCCCCCGCTACTTACAAAGATGCTGATTTTCTACATATAAGGAACAAGCAGTGTTGGTGTAGTCAAAGTATAATAAAGCAGAGAAGAAGATCGTTCAGCCCATCAGGCCCATGCCATTATCCTGTAGCCCTGAGCTCAAGTAATTGTTCATATGTGAGGTCTAAAGAAAATATCAACAACTATTCTGCTAGTTGTCACTCAACCCCTACATGAATTAATTCTCAGTAAAGGTCACTGGATAGCAATCTGGAGCAGGAATCTTCTTAATATTCCTTCTTCTTGACTTAAGACACACAGTGTGAGTGTACTGCCCCCTCCACTGCCTTGGCTAAAATAATATAACTAAGGATAGACCAGAGATACAATCCCTTCGACGACATTACACAGGCACCCTGCAAGCTCATGTTTACAAGAATCAATTCCATCTCCTCTAGACATTAGCACAGTTCACATCAAACTAAAGATGGCTTTGCAAATGGAAAATACCACACTAGTTATCAAGAATTCAGTCCGAATAGCCAGTAAACATTTTAAGAGGCCAAAGCTCTCCATGTTAAATCAGAGCTGATACTGAGCAATTTCAGATTTGCTCAAAAATGGTCTCAAGAATCTGAAAGAAGCCTATTCACATATCCCAAAACAAAAAAAAATTAAAATATCTGATGATGCAGAAAGGTCAGATTTAACACGGCCAGGCATCCAAATGCAGGAGGGAAAAGGGAAGAAAAGAATCAATGGTTTCTAAATTGAACCGCTACCTGGTCTAGAGTTCCAGAGATTTACTTTCTGCCTGTGAAAACCAACCTGTTGGGTTACAGGATTTTCCGGGTTTATTAGCAGCTAGCTGCTGCTTTCTTAAGAGATCATAAAACAACAATGAACGACAGTGTGGATTAGGGCTAACAGTGAGGATTAAAATTGGGAATGAATTTTAGTCCAGTCAAAGGGGTTAACAGTTTAGTGACTGTAGATCAACTTACCTGAGACTTCAAACCATGCTGAGTTTTTACGAGTTGCCATGGTTACAATGCAGGCAACAGAAGCTCTGATCACAAAAAAAAAGTATTTTTGACAATTAAGCATCACTGCAAGGGTATTTTCCCCCGGCTCTGTCCTGCTAGTGTTTGTGGAAACACATCTAAGAGTGTAGAAGAAAATGTTTCAACAAAATGTTCAATATTTACATTTTAAAAGCTTGTTATAGCAGAATGATTGGATTAACGGCCTCCGGCACTGTAAACAGATGGGGAAGGGGGGAAACTCAAGGCAATAGCAGAATGTTGCTCGATAAACTCACCTGGTTTATATCGCAGTTGGTAAAATTTGCAGCGAGGGATTGCGCACAGCGACAGCCTTGACCAGTCCGGGCTGTGACCCGGGAGGAAGCTGGAGTGACTTAATGAAACCAGACGCAGTGTTACAGGGAGTATTACAACAAGCAACAAACTGAAGAATCAGACCACGATTATAGCCCACTCAGGTTTCTTACTGACCGCTTATGATGTCATCCCATGTCACCCTGAATGAGATTTTTCTATCGCTCAGCACTACCCAGCCTCCAATACTGAAAGGGTTAGTAACAGCAACTCTCATTCCCCTCTGCTACCACTCCCACCCATGGGTCTGAAAACTGGTTGCTGTTAGAACCTCCAGTTCCATTGAACCCAAGCCCACAGCGATGTGCTGCAAAGGACTGGGTACACTCAACATTATCAGCATTCCTCTGAATGCAGAAAGTAAGCGCCAACTTGTAGTTGGGTGTTGAAAATATTCCGAGCAAAAGAAGTTAGCAATGAAAAAGAAAATCTCACCTTAATCACCTTTCTACTTCATCAGTAAGTTTTGATGACAAACACATTCAGGAATCGCCAGATGGCAACACTGTGTGGGGCGAGGACACCGCCTCACTCAGGATGAGAAAGCATTGCTTCAGCACACCAAGTTAATTGTTATCTAAAAGAAAAACAGGCAGTCAGGCTCCAGACGCCAGCCCCCGGTCATTGACACACACACACGAAAACAAACCCTGATTCCAAGGGCTGTGCCCGAGGCAATAGCCAAGCAGCTATCATCACAATAACCTGAAGGATTTCCACCAGTCTATCCCCCGTCCTGTTCATTCCTGCTCGTTCGATTCTAGAAACTGTTGAATCCGGGAGATCCTTCCTGATTTGTGTTTTATCTGCAAAAGCACCAGCAGCAGCAGAAGCGATCGCACCCACCCAAAAAACAAACTCTACAGGTTCTCTGTGTGTCAGGCTCCGGTCTCTGCGCCAATCTGTGTGTAACAGGCTTTTGTCTATCGATCCCTGTATGTCAGTGTGTGTTGCAGTCTCTATATCCCAGTCTGTGTCTCAGTCTCTGCACTGCTAGACTTCCTGTCTCAGTCTCTGTGTATTTTAATCCACGTCCCGGTCTCGGTTTCCATGCTGCAAGCCCGAAAGAAAATCCTTCTGACAACCTTTGTGACACATTGGAGCATTGACTGTAGTAAGGCTACAAAATGTGACCATTTCAAATATCACAAAGTTTCAAAAAAAAAGCAGGAAATGCACCTTGGGCTACAGGGCTACAGTAAACAAACTATATTGCACAAATAATAACCACTATGTTGGAAATAATTATTGTTAAGGCAGCTTTCAGATATGCTTCTGTCGTGAGCCTGGAAAATAGACCACTTCATCTCTCCACAGAGGCTGCCTGAGCTACTAGGTTTTATTTCAGATTTCCAACAACAGCAATATTTCACTTTTGTGTTACTCAAATATTATCTGAGAATCGTTTTGTTTGTTAGAACCCTCAAAATACAACTCCTTAATACACTTTTTTGAAAAACATATTTCATGGAATGTGGGCATTGCTAGCTGGCCCAGCATTTATTGCCTATCCCAAGTTGCCCTTGAGAAGGTGGTGCTGAGCTGCCATCTTGAAATGCTCTGGTCCATCTGCTGTAGGTAGACCCACAATGCCACATGAGAAGGAGTTCCAGGCCTTTGACACAGTGACGCTGGAAGGACGATGATGTATTTCAAGTCAGGATGGTGAGAATTTTACAGGGGAGCTTGCAGGGGATGGTATTCCAATGTATCTGCTGTCCTTTTCCTTCCAAATGGTAGAGGTTGTGGGTTTGGAAGGTGCTGTGTAAGGAACTTTGGTAAATTTCTTGTAGATGTCACACGTTGCTGCTAATGATTGTCAGTAGTGGAGAGAGTAAAGTCTTGTAGACGTGGTGCAAATTGGATTGCTTTTTTCCACATGGTGTCAAGTTTCCTGAGTGGGAAAGTGGGGAGTATTCCATCACACTCCTAACTTGTACCTTGTAGATGGTGGACAACTTTTGGGGGGCAGGAGGTGAGTTGCTGGCCGCAATATTCCTAGCCTCTAACCTGCTCATGTATTCAGGCAAGCCCCAGTTCAATTTTTGATCAATGGTAACACCAAAGATATTGCGAGTGGGGTATTCAGTGATGGAAATGAGGTTGAATGTCAAGGGCAATGGTTATTTTCTCTCTTTTTGAAAATAGTCATTGCTTAGCAGTGAATGACATGAATGTTACCTGCAACTTTTCATTCCAAGCCTGGGTAGTGTCGAAGTTTTGCTGCATTTGAACATTGACTGCTTCAGTATCTGAAGAGTCACACATGGTTCTGAACATTGTGCAATTATAGACAACCATCTCCACTTCTGACCTTATAATGGTGGGAAGGTCATTGATGAAGCAACTGAAGATAGTTGCACTTAGGACACCATCCTGAGGAACCTCTGCAGAGATGTGGTTGATGTGGGTATAGTTACAATGTTTAAAAGACATTTAGATAAGTACATGAATAAAAAATGTTTGGAGGGATATGGGCCAAACACAAGCAGGTGGGACTAGTTCATTTCGAGATTATAGTTGGCATGGACTGGTTGGGCTGAAGGGTCTGTTTCCATGCCATATGACTCTATATCCTGGAGCTGAGGAGACCGACTTCCAACATTCACAACATTTTCTTTTGTACCAGATTTGACTCCAACCAGCAGAGAGTTTGCCCCGATTCTTATTGATTTCAGTTTTGCTGGCGTTCCTTGATGTCACATTCAGTCTAATGTACCCTTGATGTCAAGGATAGTCACTATTACCTCACCTCTGGAATTCTGCTCTTTTCTCCATGTTTGAATCAGGACTGTAATGAGGTCAGGAGCTGAGTGACCCTGGCAGAACCCAAACCGAGCATCACTGAGCAAGTTCTTGTTAAGCAAGTGTGGAGCTGGAGGAGCACAGCAGGCCAGACAGCATCAGAGGAGCAGGGAAGTTGACATTTCGGGTCGGGACCCTTCTTCAGAAACTGGGGCAGTGGGGGGGGAGCTCAGAAAAAAATAGAGAGAGGAGGGGTGGGGCTGGGGAAGGTAGGTGGGATGGTGATAGGTGAGTGCAGGTAGGGAGTGGTGGGGATTGGTCAGTGAGGTGGGAGGAGCGGATAAATGGGAGAGAAGATGGACAGGTCAAGGAGGTGGGGATGAGAGGGAGGGTTGGTCATGGGATGAGGCCGGGGGTGGGGAGATGTTGAAACTGGTAAAATCCACATTTAGGCCATCGGGCTACAGTCTCCCAAGGTGGAATATGAGGGGCTGCTCCTCCAGTTTCCGGGTGGTGTCATTGTGACACTAGAGGAGGCCCAGGATGGACATGGCACCCAGGGAGTGGGAGGGGGAGTTGAAATGGTTCATGACTGGAAGGTGTTGTCGTTTGTCGTGAACAGAGCGCAGGTACTCTACAAAGCGGTCTCCGAGCCTCCGCTTGTTCTAACCG
Organism: Rhincodon typus; assembly: GCF_021869965.1. Lineage (NCBI taxonomy): Eukaryota > Metazoa > Chordata > Chondrichthyes > Orectolobiformes > Rhincodontidae > Rhincodon > Rhincodon typus. The sequence continues at coordinate 14,271,377 of NC_063360.1, read as the reverse complement.
ATGTAGAGGAGGCCACATCGGGAGCAGCGGATTCAATAGACCACATTGATGGATGTGCAGGTGAACCTCAATCTAATGTGGAAGATTTGTTGGGTGCCTTGAATGGAGGTGAGGGGGGAGGTGTAGGGGCAGGTTTAGCACTTCCTGCGGTTGCAGGGAAAAGTGCCAGGGGTGGTGGGGCTAGTGGGGAGTGTGGAGCGGACAAGGGAATCGCAGAGACAGCAGTCCCAATGAAAGGCATATAGGGGTGGGGAGGGAAATATATATTTGGTTGTGGGGTCAGATTGTAGGTGGCAGAAGTGGCAGAGAATAATACATTGGATATAGAGGTTAGTGGGGTGATATGTGAGGGTAAGGGGTATTCTGTCTTTGTTGGGGGAAGGGGATGTGAGGGCAGAGGTGCGGGAAATGCAAGAGATGCGGTTGAGAGCATTTTCGATCACTGATGGGGGAAGTTGCGGTCCTTGCAATAAGATGACATTATCCCTGACTCTAGCATCTGCAGTTCTTACTATCTCTTCTTGTTAAGCAAGTGCTATTTGTTGACACAGTTGATGGCACCTTCCATCACTTTACTAATGATGGTGCAAACTGATGAGGCAGTAATTGTCTTTCTTTCTGTGGACAGGATATAACTGGACAATTTTCCACTTTGTCAGGTAGATGCCAGTGTTGTAGCTGCACTGGAAGAGCTTGGTTAAGGGACCAGCCAAGTTCTGGAGCACAAGTCTTCAGCACTTTTGCCGGAATGTTGTCAGGGCCCATTGCCTTTGCAGAATCCAGTACCTCCAAATGCTTCCTGATACCGTGTGGTGTGAATCAAATTGGCTGAGGACTGGCATCTGTAATCCTGCAGAACTCGAGAGGAGGTCAAGATGCATCATTCATCTCACTGAAGATTGTTGCAAAAGCTTCAAAAGATTTGTTCAAAATCTAATCCATTTAACATAGTGGTAGTGCCACACAATATAACACTAGGTATTCACAATGTGAAGATAGGTCTGTACCTCCACAAGGACTGTGCAATGGTCACTCTTACTGATACTGTCATAGGCAGATACATGTGTGATAGGCAGATTAGTGAAGATAAGGCCAAGTATGTTTGTCTGTTTTTTTATGATTCAATGAGTATGGCTGTGTCAGGCTGTTGCTTGACTAGTCTGAGAAGCATCTCTCCTAATTTTGGTACTAGCCTCCAGACGTGGTAAGGAGGACTGTGTGCGTCGACAGGACTGTGTTTGCTGTTGTCCTTTTCTACACCTTTGTCAATGCCAGGTGTTCCATCAGGTTTCCTTTCTCCTTTAAGACTTTCTAGTGACTGATACAACTGAATGGCTTGCTAGGCCATTTCAGAGGGAGGTTATGAGTAAACCACGTTGTTGTGGGTCTGGAGGCACATGTAGGCCAGACCAGCTAACCAGCTTTCCTTCCCTAAGAAGGCATTAGTTGACCAGATGGTTGTTACAACAATCAATTCAAACCTATATCCCCGAACATTATCAAGTCTTTGGATTACTAATCCAGCAATAATACCACTAGGCAATCAACTCTCCTTGTTCAGTGTCATGAGTAGTATTTTGCCTCCAAAGTGTTTTCCGTAGTGTACGTGTACAATTCTGGTACCAATGGTACTGGGTGTGACTTTGGTGAGGACATAAGCAGACATGCAGGGTGAATCTAGTGGAAGAATGAACAGTGGGTAGACTGTGACATCAGTAAGCTTGTCACATCGATTCATCACCAGCCTTGCCATTTGTAGATTAATATCCGAGCTAAGGCCCTGTCTTAACCTCACACCTCCTTGCCATCTGCCTCCACCAGGTTGATTTCAGCTGAGTGCTACTGCAATCAGAGAAACGTTTGCTCATTTTTAGAGCTGCTCCAGTCTCTGGTGCACACTGCGGGACTTCAAGGATTTACAGACTACCTTTTTTTCCCCAAACATAGCAACATATGCTTTCTCCTTGGTCTACAGCCTGACAGCAGGAATAAGGAGAGCTGACACAGAGAAGCTGTAGAAAGGAAGTGGAGATTGAGAAGGATTCAGCATGTGTCCATATTCACCAGGTAAAAATTCTTCTACCTGCACCTCAGCAAGGAACATGTTTGTTAAACCCTTCCATTACCCTAAGGGACACCCATGCGGAAATCAGCTAAAACAGCAGCCCTAGAGCAGATTTATTTTCAGTGACTCTAAAGCTGCTTTTGATTATGATCTTTTACGGATCTGGCTCCTTTCAGATTGGAGCAGGCCAGCTTGCCATCCACTGCTGTGTAAAGGGAGGTCACTAAAGTACAGAGACAGCAGAATGCATTTCATTCTCTCCTGCCAGTGTGGAATGACCATGCAGTTTCACCATGCTGAGGAGATCATGGACTACATGCATATTGCTTTATGTCTAACACTTGTCAACACATCACAGCCAATAAGGGATTCCAGTCAATCAACATCTAGCTGGTGTTCCATCTGCATTTGAAGTGACACAATAAATTAGGAGTGGCTACTCGGTGACAAAGGCGTGGTTTAAAGACGTGGTTAATGACTGCAGTGCGCAAGGCGCACAGAAGTCAACAGGATGCAAACAGTGGAAGCCATCCACATGATACAGCAGACTACTGGGAAGCTTAAACAAATCTGGACAAGACCAGCAATACTCAGCTCTGCAGAGCATGGTTCAAGCTGCATGGTCATCTGTTGTCAGGTTGTGCAACGTACATCATAAAGAAAGAAACCACACCAAGACCTGATGCAGCGGGCACCTGAGGAGGAAGAGGAAGGGGAGAGGTGCTGAGCAGGGTGAAGCAACCAACAGAACTCATTTCTGCCCAGTTTGTCTAAGATCAACTCATCCCTCTATAAAACCAGGAAGCAGAGCCCTAATTCCCCATTCACCCAACACTAACATGCCCTCAACAACAAATAAGAATGATATTATTAAATTGGAGAGGATTCAGAAAAGATTTATTAGGATGTTGCCAGGAATGGAGGGTTTGAGTTATAAAACTAAGCTGGATAGGCTGGAACACTTCACGGGAGCATAGCAGGTTAAAGGGTGACGTCATAGAGCTTTATAAAATCATGTGGGGCAGAGATACAATGAATAATAAGGGTATTTTCCCTAAGGTGGAGCAGTTCAAAACTAAGGGGCATATTTTTAAGGTGAGAGGAGAAAGTTTTAAAAAGGACATGAGAGGCAACATTTTTACCCAGAGAGTGGTTCGTGTGTGGAATGAACCGCCAGAGGAAGTGATGGATGCAGGTACAGTTACAACATTTAAAAGACTTTTGGATAAGTACATGAATAGGAGGGATATGGGCCAAACGTGGACAAGTGGGATTAGTTTAATTTGGGAACATGGATGGTGTGGACTAAGGAAGAGTCATTGCTTATTCAGAGAGCCAATGTCAGACATGATGTCTGCACTGTCTTTCGAGAGAAACAAATGAGGGTCAAGACGTGTGGCACGGTCTTTGTAAATGGTGGGGCTTTCATACTTCATTGGCTGCCAGGGCATACAATCTGAGAGATGTGAGTGTGAGGGTTACAGCTGTGCTAAATGTGTCAGGGGGAGGCGAACCTATAAGTATTAGATATAAGTTATGATTGGAAATATAGAAAATAGGAGCCTTGTTAGGCCATTCAGCCCTTCAAGCCTGCTCCGCCATTCAATATGATCGTGGCAGATCATCCAACTCAATCCCCTGTTCCTGCTTCCTTCCCATACCCTTTGATCCTCTTAGCCTTAAGAACTATATCTAACGCCTGTAGTATAGAGATTGACAGATATTGTTGGTAGGTGAGTGATGGGGTTGTACATTGAGCAGTGTGGTAGGTGCACTTAGTGGGATATGACATTTGAAGCTGTGTTAGAGTAATATTAGAGTCAAAGAGCAATACAGCCCAGAAACAGACCCTTCAGCCTACCTAGTCTATGCTGACCATAATCCCAAACTAAACTAGTCCCATCTGCCCGCACTTGGCCCATATCCCTCCAAACTTTTCTTATGCATGTACTTATCCAAATTTCTTAGGGATTAAGTTATGCATGTACAGAGCTTTGTCTCACCTCAGAGAGTTCCCCTGCATGTGACAGTAAAGTACTTAGCAGTTTGACTGTGACACACGAGTTAGAGTGGAGATATTTTGCCTTATAATAGCCAATTCAGTAAAAAAAACCTCTCCAGCCTTTGTTACAGAGATAGTAGGAACTGCCGATGCTGGAGAATCTGATATAACAAGGTGTAGAGCTGGATGAACACAACAGGCCAAGCAGCATCAGAGGAGCAGGAAAGCTGACATTTCGGGTCTAGACCCTTCTTCGTCAGCTTTCCTGCTCCTCTGATGCTGCTTGGCCTGCTGTGTTCTCTCCAGCCTTAGGTTATATCCTAAGTAATGTAAGTGATAACAATCTCCGATCTTGATTTCTTATGTGAGGTGATTGACCTTTGGTCTAGATTCTGAACATGGGCTGTCACAGTAATCCAGCCACTACTGACATCGTAAAGTTTATCTGAAGGATCTCCTGACCCTATTGACAAAGGACATTTTTCCTCACCTCTACCTTCAAAATCAATTGTGGATCATCTATTCCAGCTATTTGAATTAAGGCTATACAAAGTGAAGGCTGGCTTTAAATATTGCAAATGATTGTAGCCTCTCATAATTCTGAGCCTTCTGTTCGGATCTTCAGCTCCCTAACAACATGCTTAGCACCTACTGTCCCAGTAAAGTTAGCAAGCAGAAGGAAATTTATGAGTTACCTACATCAGAAGTAACAGAAACAGACAACCCTCATATCACAATCTTCTCATCTGTTTTCCAACCCTGTCCAATTCTCAGCCAGAATGTCTGCATGCTATAACCTTGATGGATAGCATTGATATTGTCATCACCATCAGTCACAGGGTACAATACGAGTGTGGATTGAGAACATTCTCCATAAAATTACAGTCTGGTCACCAATAAAACATAAAATCACTTGGTTATCCATTGAGATGATTTTGGAATATGTGTGTTTGGATGCATTAGGAGTGTAAGAGTAATAAGCAGGGACCCACATCATTGTGGTTATGTTGCTGAGCTAGTAATTCAGTGGCCTAAACTAGCAAAACTAGGATAAGAATTCAAATAGTACCTTATTAGGTGGGAAATTAAAACTCATTTTCTAAAAGAATCAGTCAGTTAAAAAAAAGCTAATTTCAACAAAGGTGACCATGAAACTACTTGATTTTTCTAAAAGCCATTTGGTTCACCAATGTGCTTTATGAAGATGTTAGGGCTTGAAAGAATTCATACAGAGGACTCCCTGAAACACCACCCACTATAATGGTGTTACACAGTCTTGGGGGACAAAAAGCTTAGGAACTCGGAGAAGTGAGACCCACTGTTTGGGTCTTCCTCATTGTCTTTGTAACAATGTCTCTCAAATCAGTGTAACTTGTACATGGTTGCTATCACACACTATACCACATCTAGTTTGAAAGCAAGAGCCTGTTCTTATTAGGCTACCAAGTGGTTTACCTCGACTAAACTAGGTCTAGCAGGCCTTGTAGATCAGGAAAGAGGATGGTGGCAGCAAATCTACCAGATAATTTATACAGAATGATGAACAGAGGTGAGGATTCATCTTATCACAAGGGGATTTCCTTAACGGAGAGAGAGAGAGAGGGAGGTGGCCCATGTTAAAACCTGTTATGTTACAGCATCCATGAAAGACAAAACTCAGATGAGATTTCAGAATATTGAAACAAAAAAAAGTTTACAAACACAGTTCCGTGATCTAAAACTGTTGATGTTGTATTACCTTTTGTAATTGCCATGTTCTTCATTTCTGACACGTTTTGAGTTTGTGTGTTCAGTGTCAGGCCAGTGCAAGTAATTCTTCATTACTGTGACAGCAGGTAATTTTTCTGGGTGTTCAACCCCATCACACAGATTTTCTGGTGTTTTATCTTGACTTTTGTTGGTGGCTGCCAAAGCCAGCGTTATTGACAATGAAACATATTCTGATATTCTTCCGCTGCAGTTCCTGCTTCAGAAATGATGCAGAATTATCTCACTCTAAACCATAACAGAATGTGTGGGATTTGCTGGCGTGGGATGTCCTATATGTTGTGATTAAATGCTGTAGTTAAATCCTTTTTCTATGGTGAAAGCTAGCAATCTATGACTAGTAACATTTATGGAACAAGCTGTTCCACAAGTTACTAGGCAGCAATACTCAATTCCGCCCAGCAATGGGAGAGAGGTTTATTGCAAGGTTTTTAATATGTCACTCAATGAAGTTTGGGGATCAGTGGAGATTGCTTACAGGGACTGAAAATCATTAAGTCTGTGTGGGAGGTAGAGAGATGTTAGGAGTTTTGGGTTTTTAGCTGTATTGCTGCAGGGAAGGCAGATTAACTACATTGGTTCTATGTAGGGGATTTAGTGAGTTAAGTCTCAAGAGCAGTTCAACAATCCCCAAACTGTTCCATTATAACTAAGGCCAAATTATGAGAGTAAGTAAGCAGCTGCATGTTGTAGTTTAGGATAGGTCCTGGAAGTTGTGCTGGCACACAAGATTCAGGGTATCACTAATATGTCAGTACAGCTGTAAGTCTGGGGTTGAAAAGCCCATAAGCTGTGTTTCTTTGATATAACACAGCAAGACTAGAGTGCAGGGAAAACCCATGGACAAAATTAACATGGTGAACCTAGCTGTTGGCAAAAGATTGTGCCAGTGAATAAGAACTGGAGTTCAGTTATCAGAGTTCAGGGATATGTCCACCCAGGGAAGAAGGGTCAGCAATCATAATATTGAGGCAGTCCGTAATGGAAGGCCCTTGAGAAGGAGGTTAGTGGCCAGATCAGCAAAAGTGAAGAATTGACATCTTTTGTGAAGTTTAATGAGATGTGATGATTCACCATAGCATTAACGTCTGGGAGGAGCTGCTGAAAAATCCATGGAATCTGTCTTGATCGCATTTGCTATTTGATGTGTGCTGAGTAGTGTTCAGTCACAGTATATTATCCACTTCATTTTGAATGTTGGAAATAATTCATACATGTATTATGGATTGTACTAATATTCTAACTTATGCAGTAAAGTTTTATTGTTTGTTTAAATCTTGTGGCTTTGCTCTCTTGGTAAGTCCCTTGGATCTCACCTCCTGTCTACTTTAAAAATAAAAGTTACTGTCCCTAACAAGATCATAACATAAAATCAGTGGTAACGTTTGGGATCGTAAAATAAAATTGGCCATTTGGGATCATAATAACATTAAGTTATAATTTGTAATAAATCATTTTTGAATCTGCTCCTCACCCAATGTTTTTCTTCTCCAGTAGGTAATTCAGAGGACCATTCTTGTTGAGACTATAAGATATCTTCTGTGTAAGACTCTTAAAGAGAAGGTCTCATATCCTCTAAAGTTTTGACTTTACTGTAAGTATGAATAATAAGAAACAAACTTTGGATAGAATTTCCACTTCATGTGGACAATCTTTATTGAGTCATCTGGCATTGGCATATACTCACAATACTAGCTGTTTAATTAGACCCACATATGGGAGCTCATTCTTGGGTGTTCAAACTGCTGAACAAACTGTTTTGCACAAATTCCTGAGAATGGCCAAGTCACTTTTCCCTGGCTGCAGCAGTGGTGTCCTAGTGACTGTAGATTTAAACCCTATTCTGACCCTTGACATAAAGGATAATACTTCAAATTGAGTCATCTGACTGGGTTTCAGACCTTTGTTAAACTAACAGTAAGATATAGGAGCAGAATTAGACCACACAACCTATCAAATCTACTTTGCCATTCAATCGTGGCTGATATGCTTCTCAACCCCCATTCTCCTGCCTGCTCTCCAATAACCCTTGATCCTCTTACTAATCGAGAACATATCTACCTCTGTCTTAATAAACTCAATAAGCCCAGTGCGGCAATGACTTCCACAGATTAACCAGCCTCTGGCTGAAGAAATTCCTCCTCATCTCATTTCTAAAGGGTCGTCCCTTCACTCTGAGGCTGTGCCCTCAGGTCCTAGTCTCCCCTACTAGTGGAAATATCTTCTCTATGTCCACTCTATACAGGTCTCTCAGTCTTCTGCAAGTTTCAATCAGATCCCTCCTCATCCAAGTACAAACCCTGAATCCTCAGCTGCTCCTGATAATGACAGGTCCTTCATCCCTGGGATCAATTTTGTAAACCTCCTTTGGATCTTCTCCAAGGCTAGCACATCCTTCATTAGATCTTAGGCTGAAACTGCTCACAATATTCCAACTGCAGTCTGACCAGAGTGTTATACAGCCTCTGCTCTTGTACGCGAGCCATAGAGTCATAGAATCATACGATCATACAGCATGGAACAGACTTTTTGGTCCAACTAGTCCATGCCAACCATATTCCCAAACTGAACTAGACCCACTTGCCTGTGTCTGGCCCATATTCCTCTAAACCCTTCCTTTTCATGTACTTATCCAAATGACTTTTAAACATTGTAACTGTACCTGCATCCACCACTTCCTCTGATAGTTCATTCCACACACTAACCGCTCTCCATGTAAAAAAGTTGCCCACCATATCCTTCGTAAATCTCTCTCCTCACCTTAAAAATATGCCCCCCAGTTTTGAATTCCCCCACCTTAAGGAAAAGACCTTTGCTATTCACCTTATCTACGTCTATCATTATTTCATTCACTTCTCTAAAATCACCCCTCAACCTCCTACGCTCCAGTGACAAAAGACCCAGCCTATTTTTATAACTCAAACCCTCCATTCCTGGCAACATCCTGAAATCTTTTTTGAACCCTCTCCAGTTTAATAATATCCTTCCTATAACAGGGTGACCAGAACTGCACACAATGCTGCAGAAGAGGTCTCACCAACGTCTTGTACAACTTCAGCATGACGTTCCCAACTCCTATGTTCAAAGGTCTGAGTAATGAAGGTAAGCGTGCTAAACATCTTCTTAACCACCCTGTCTACATGTAACACAAATTTCAAAGAATTATGTACCTGAACCCCTAGATCTCTCTGTTCTCCAACACTACCCATGGCCGTACATTAATTGTGTAAGTCCTGTCCTTGTTTGTTTTACCAAAATGCAACGAGTGCATTCCTGGCCGTGAGGTAAAGCCCAGCGCAGACTCCCTGTGTTAAAACTTTAAGACTGTAATGCTGAACTTTTACCTTTAGTTTTTTATTTTTCTAATTTACACCTAAAATTTTGTACCTAGATATTTTTGTACCTCAGATGGTGCCAGAAATGATGACTTTGTACACTTTTCGCGGAAATCATGTATCCCTGTACTTGAGTACATATGACAATAAATCTAATTTTAATTCTAATTCTGATTCTACCTCGCATTTATCCAAATTAAACTCCATCTGTCACTCCTCAGACTCAATTGACCATGATCTCTTTGTAATCTTTGATAACCTTCTTCACTCTCCACTCTACTATCAATTTTGGTGTCACCCGCAAACTTACGAACCATGCCTCCTATATTCTCGTCTAAATCATTTACATATATGTCATACGAAAGTGGACCCAGTACCAATCCCTGTGGAACACCGCTGGTCACAGTCCTCCAATCGGAAAAGCAACACTCTACCACCACCCTCTGTCCCCTAATGTAAAGCCAATTTTGTATCCAATTGGCAAGCTCACCCTGAATCCCATGTGATCTAACTTTACTAATTAGTCCACCATGTGGAACCTTATCAAAGGCTTTACTGAAGTCCAAGTAAACAATATCTACAGCTCTGCCCACATCAATCTTTTTGGTTACTTCCTCAAAAAGCTCGATCAATTTAGTAAGACATGATTTCCCTCACACAAAACTATGCTGACAATCCCTAATCATTTCTTGCCTCTCCAAATGCATGTAAATCTTGTCTTTCAGGATCACCTCCAACAACACACCCACCAACAATGTCAGGCTCGTGGGTCTATATACCCCAGGCTTCTCCTTACAGTCTTTCTTAAATAAAGGCACAACGTTAGGAACCCTTCAATCCTTTGGCACTTCACCCGTGTTTATAGATGATACAAATACTTCTGCTAGGGATTCCACAATTTCCTCCCTAACTTCCCACAAAATCCTGGGATAAACTTGATCAGATCCCAGAGATTTACCCACCTTTATCTTTTCTAAGATTCCCAGCACTTCCTCTTCTGGAACGTGAACTGTTTTCAAAACATCAATATTTATTTCCCCTGAGTTCTCTAATCTCATTTCTATCTCCACAGTAAAAACCAATGCGAAATATTCATTTAATATCTCTTGCATCTCCTGATGTTCAACACAAAGTTGACCTCATTTATCTTTAAGGGGCACTCTCAAACGAATGCTAACATTGCATTTATTGTGGGGTGGCACGGTGGCTCTGTGGTTAGCACTGCTGCCACACAGTGCCAGCGATTCCAGCCTCGGGTAACTGTGTGGAGTTTGCATGTTCTCTCATTGTCCGCATGGGTTTCCTTCGGGTGCTGCAGTTTCCTCCCACAGTCCAAAGATGTGCAGTTGAAGTGGGTTGGCCATGCTAAATTGTCCATAGTGTCCAGGGTTGTGCAGGCAAGGTGGATTAGCCATGGGAAATGCAGAGTTTAGGGCATAGGGATTGGTGGGTGTGGATGGGATGCTCTTCAGAGAGTTGGTGTAGACTCGCTAGGGCCTAATGGCCTGCTTCCACACTGCAGTGATTCTATAATTCCACCTGCCAATTGAACCCGTTTGTGAACCTTAAGAGAATCCTGAACTCCTAAGTGCGTTAGTGTTTCAGATATCTGATGCCTTTTCTCATTTAGAAAATAGCCTACGCCTTTATTCTTCCTACCAAAGTGCACAACCTCACACTTTCCCACATTGTATTACATCTGCCACTTCTTTGCTCAATCTCCCAGCCTGTCCAAGTCCTTCTGCAGCTTCCCTCCTCCTCTAATAACCCTGGCCTTGTAAAACTGGATGCACAGTCTCATTTTATGCTTTCTGTGGGTAGAGGGGGAGGTGGGGGTGCAATCAAACAATAGATGCAATATCCGCATCTTGACAGAGCCGGAAGAAAGTGATTTAGACATATCCAAAGATAATTTTCTCCATGAAAGTTGTGGGAAGAGTGTCTGGTGGTGCAATTTGTCTGGGTCACTGCCTAAACAATATATCCTGACATGTCTGTGCATGTGTTCCTGTTCAGTTAAAACTGTTATTATTTTTAATGTTTTCAATAGGACACCCAGTGATAATGTTTTTGGTCAACATACTCTCTTCATCCAGATGTCCTCCATACTCCATATCCTACCATGACAGACTGGTCCACACCACAACAGGTTACGTTTTACTTACAAATGGGACTACAAGACATGTAAAAATCTCACAACTGGTCCCAAATTCTTTTGAGAATGTTCAATGCCACCCACACAGTTTCCTTGATTAAATTTACATTAAGTCTTGCTCTGATCTCAACCTTTTAGCACGGATTGTAATTCACAATAACAATAGTTTGTGTAAAAATGCACACAGCTAAGATAAAGGCATATAATTCAACTGCTTGCTGCAATCTGCCATGTTTGGAACAGTGAAGTCCAGAGATTGTAGTGAGATTCATACACTGAGATCACTTTCCTTCGAAACATTTTGTTAAAGGGTAAGGTTGAAATCTGAAGAGATCCAAATAGGCCATAATTCAGAAAAGATATAATCCCAGTTACTTATTAGGGTTCAATTAATATCTTTAGTAGAACTACAATCTTTAGTTTAAAGGGAAAAGTCCTTGAAATTCTTTATATTAATAGAGACTTAAGAACAAAGAGAACAGAACAGGCATTAACTAGTTCTGCCACGGTAATGTCAGGAATAAAGACACCCAGAGGCAGCACGAAGGCACTAGAAAATTATCACATGCTTTGCATTTAAATTACTCTTACAGGTTTCAGTGATAATGAGTGATAGTGAGATAACATTCTGGAGATAGTTATACGGCAGCAGGAAGGCACAGACTAAAGATGATGGCCTTGCTTCCCATGTGTTACTCTGGACTCCCAATGGGTGGAATCTTCAGACTATATGATACTTATCAAGCACCTGAACCAAATAATCTCGATCTCTTGTGCCTGCATCTGTTGGCTTGAACATGCAACTTCATCAGAAGATATGACAGATAGTAGAGATAAATGGATCATGTGTGGATGAGCAAGATGTAACTGTGCAAACATTTGGCAAATGAAGTATAATATGGGAGAATGTCATCCTGCCCACTTTGGAAAGAAGAATAGCAAAGGAATATGTTATTTAATTGTAATCAAGATTGCAGAAGTGTGAGGGAGAAAGGGATCTTGATGTCCTGGTACATGAGTCACAAAAAAATTAGCATGCAGATAAAGCAAGTAATTAGGAATGTTGCCATTTACTGCAAGGGGAATGAAATATAAAAGTAAATAAGTTTTGTTGAAGTTGTACGGAGTGTTAGTGACAGCAGATCTGGAGTACCACGTACATTCCATAATTGGGAAAGGATATAATTGCATTGAAGCAGCACAGAGAAGACAACTGATTCCTGGGATGGAAGGTTGATCAGATTGGGTAAGTATCCATTTGAGATTAAAAGAATGAGAATGGATCTTGTTAAAACATATAAGATCCTAAGGGAACTTGATAGTTTGTAGCTGAATGAATGCCTCTGCTTTTGGGGTCTACATTGAATGAGGGGACACAATTTAAAAACAAGTTGTCTCCCACTTAAGACAGAGAAGAGAAGTAAGTTAGGTTGTAAGTCCATGGAATTCTCTTCCCAAGAAAACACTAGATGCAGGGTCATTATTATATTTTTATATTTCTAAGGATGATTTAGGTGTTTTTGAGTGAAAAGCTATGGAGCTATAGAGGAAATTAGAGGTTACAATCAGCCTTGATCTTATATAATGGCAGAGCAGAGTCAAGGGACCAAATTGCCTACTGCTGCTTTGAATTTGTATGCACTTATAAATATTGGATTACATCAAATTTGTACTTTTTAAACATAGTATTTATGCAAAGGCCCTTTCAGGAAATGCAGTAGATTCCCTGTTGCCATTCATATATCTCAGCAACGTGACAGATTTACAATCTGCCATGACAGTGATAAATATGATCTCTCCTTTACAGGGCTAAACTTACTTCAAAAATGGACAAATAGTGATCTTTAGACAAGTTAGTGAACAGTTGACCATTGATTGAGTCACGTCCAAGAGAACAATATGGAATAAACAGGAACATCTGCTCTGAATTTACTGTTTTACCTAAATGCATTGAAAACAGGCAATTGAATCAGCATCAAAAATTCGCATCTCCTGTTTTAATTCACATTTGTATGATAAATGACATATTAGATATCCAAGGTTGCCTACAACTGTTCAAGATGGAAAGACCACGGAATCAGACTTGAGAATATTCAAACATGTTATACTTCAGCAGTTCGTTTTGAGCAGCAGAGCAGAGAGAAGAAATGATAAGCTCATAACAGAAAAAGAAGACTCTTATTCCCTCTTTCCCTCATTGCTTCCTGTTCATCATCTTGGGAGACAGCACCAAATGAAAAAGCAAATAATGAAAGTAATCATTCACCAAGAACTCAAAAATCTACAGATTCCAGTATTAATGATAATAGAAGTCAATCATTAGACAACTGTAGTCTCAGGTCAGAAATCTAATGATTCAGGACCACTAAGGATGTTTGAACAGCTTCATCCTTTACTTTACCTGTCTATACTAGAGACTCTTCTTCTTTTAAATTTATTACCTGTGTTTGTGTTTGATGTGCTTCTGTTATTTTTTTCCTCAGGTTAACAAAATTTCTCTCTTTCCTTCAAGGAAACCTTGTAACTAGTATCTTTATTTTAGTTAAATACATTTTAATTTGATGTGTGATAGGTTAATCCCTGTTTCTAAGGCCAGAGAAAGCTTAGCACCAATGAAGGAAAAGCAGACACTGACTCTGTAATTTGTTGAGATATGATGCGATTTGGCACATAAGACTCCAAACGGTAATGGGGTCGTAACTCAAAGCCTTGTTGCTGGGTACCCATTATTTAGAGAACCAGGATACTAAGTGGGGTAATTCTCAGCACCTGGGTTTGCACCTTCTGACTAACAGGACATTACATGCTATTTAGTGATAGCTAATTGGAAAGTTAGGCATTTAAGTTACAATGTAATATTATTTGAAAATATGTTTACTTTCTACTCTTTTCAGTGAGTATATATTTAGCTTTTGCATAAGTTTATTTCACTTAATTCTAGTGAAGCTTTATTTAGTTTAAGCCTGTTTCCCAGACTCTGAACAGCCAAGTTTAAGCATTTAGTTAGCAGTTAGAACAAGTGAATTGTACCAAGGCTAGTAGTAGGAAGATTGTTCACCTGGAATGAGGCATGTAACTGTATTGTATGTATGGAGGTCCTGACTATTTATAACTTGGTGGAGTGCCTTTGGGCTGCTCCCTGCATGTATGTGAATAAACCATTCACGTCTTGAACATGGACAGCTAAGTGTCAGTTCTGTTATACTGTCCACTTAGACTTTCAACATTATGCTTAGGAGGTGGACAAATGGTGATGAGGGTAAGGAGAGAGAGTGCATTAATAGAACATAGAATATAGAATTCCTACAGTGTGCAAACAGGCCCTTCAGCCCAACAAGTCCACACCGACCCTCAGAGGATCCCACCCAGACCTAATCCCCTATAACCACCTGAGCTACACATCCCTGAACACTACAGACAATTTAGCATGGCCAATCCACCTAACCTGCACATCTTTGGACTGCGGGAGGAAACCAGAGTACCCAGAGGAAACCCACACAGACACAGGGAGAATGTGCAAAACAGGCAGTCACCCAAGGGTGGAATTGAACCCGCATCCTGGCGCTGTGAGGCAGCAGTGCTAACCACTGAGCCACCGTGCTGCCCCAAATCATCCTTCAGAAAGTTGAGTCCTATTTATCATCAATGGAAATCGCAGTGTTTCACTTTCACCAATTATTTTTGGCTGGTTGGTCCTGATAAAGGTTATTCCTATCAGACTCAGGTCAAATGCTGCTGGAGCACAAGAGCTTCTAAGACTTTGATCTTTAATCTCCAAAGTAATTCCATGTGAAAATGGTTATTGAAATCTCATTTGCCTGTCATGAAACTGTTGGGATTAAGTGTAATGCTGTTTTCAAAGAAGAATAATATCAGGCAGGATAATTTCAATACATCATCTGATTCCATCAGTTTCCCAATTGAAAAGTTAGGTTAAAACAGTCTCCAGCATGGCAGAGGTCGAGTTTTATATATCAGCCCCACAGACACACTTCTCTAAAACTCTCCTCTGAGTCTTTCAAGTCAGAGTCTTTGCTTTCAGAAGCTGAAATACAGTGGGAATCATCATGGATAAAAATAGAAAATAAAACACATCTGAGCCACTTGCCACTACAAGAGCTGATGATATTCTACAAGTGGGTCTTCTCATACTGAGCAGTGTGACACTCTCATTATACATGAGTCCCACTGCTTCTAGCAATTAAACAGGGTGTTAGCAGCCAGACAATCAGTTTGTTCACACCAGCTGCTGCTCCAGAACTAGGCTCTGATCCAAGTGCTGATGTGCCCCTCACCACCAGTTACTGATTTATCAGCAATTTATTCCATTTTAGTATTATTCTTAATGTCAAAGTGAATATAATCTAAAATGATCTAATTGAGTGGCAAAGCAGATACAAAGGGCCGAATGGCTTACTCTTGCTCCTGTCTGTTATGCTCATATTATTTTGTGAAATAGTGTTTATTAGAGTGAAGGAAGTTAATATTAGAACTAGGATGTTGGATGCTAGTTTTGGGCTCAGAACAAGGGATGGCGATGCTGGGGAGAAGAAAAGAAGAGTTACATTTAGGGTGAGGGATGTTAGTGTTGGGGCTTAGGTATCATTTGTCAGAAGATCAAGAAAAGTGTGCACGCAGCAGGAGAGCCTCAACCTCAGAGTAACTCCCTCCTTCGTCAAGCATTCCTAGCTCTTGTACGGCATGGTGTATTTACATCAGTGGAAAGACTTGCATTCATATAGCAACTTTCATGGCCACAACACTTTGCAGCAGCCAACGAAATACTTTTGAATGTAATCACTTGCAATTACTTTTAAAACGATCAGTCTGCATACAGAAAGCTCCCGCAAATGACAATGTGATAATAGCCAGGTCATCTGCATTCTTGATGTTGATTGAGAGATTAATCTTGGCCGTGGCATCAGGGATAATGTCACTGCTCTTCTCTGCATTAGTGCCGTGAGACCTTCCGCATTCACCTGAGCAGACAGAGTTTTGGTTTAATGTCTCATCCAAAAGACAGCGCTTCCAACAGTGCAGCACTCCCTCTGTACTGAGGTCCTGCACTGGGGTGTAAGCACTTGATTACTGTGCTCAAATCCTGGAGTGGAACTTTAAGCAACGACTTTCTGACTTGAAGACAAGGTGACAGTCTCTTAAAAATGTACTGTTAAAGTCTCATCAAATACGTCAAGGTCAAGAGAGCATAGGTAAGATACAGTGTAAAGCAATCTTGCATATACAACACTGTTTGTCATGGTGCCATGGTGCCAGTATTCTACAAACAGTGCCATGCAGTACACAATATTGGTAACATATGTATCATTCCCATAATATACGTAACCATATTAATGAACTTTCAAATGCAGTAATGTACAGTGGCAGTAAAATGGGCTGTTTATGCAATAATATCAAATGAGGATATATTAAACTTTTAAACAGTTTGCATCCCACTGTAGAAAAAATATATAATTGACAAAGTGCTATTGTTTGTGTAATGTTAAATTATGTAGATTCTCTTATTTTGTAACATTTAGCATCTGAGAAAGGCTAACAGTATCCTGCTGTCCCACAGCCTGTGCAAAGCATAGAGAAACCATTTTCTCTGTGTTAAATTATTTATTATGAGCCAGATGGGGCTCTCTTTAGCCTCCAGGTCCCATGTGGGTTGCCTGCTTCTAAGGGCTGACAATGGTTGTACGTACCTCTGTGACAGACATGCCAAGAGCAGACTGCTAGTTAGGCTGCCTAGCAACCCAACTCACTGGCCACCTCTCACCTCATCCAGCAGAGGTCTATTATGTATCTGTTGTATTATTTATCCTTTTATTAATTAAGTGCTAATAGGGTCTGCAACTTTCTCATGTTCTGACGCATATGTCATGATATTTTCTGTTTTGATTGTTGTGACAGCCTAGTTGATGCTACTTCCATTATTTTACACATAAATAAAGAGATAAATTCAGATGAAATCAGCTCATTCACAGAGCTCCTCCCACCAGGTTTTAAATGGTTTGTTATTGAGTTCCACTTCCCTGAATTGCATAGTTGTTACCAGATGAGGAACGTCTGTGAAGGGAACATCAGGGCATTACCTCAACCGACATTTTGTTGTCAAATTCTGCAAATCATCCACTGAATAGCAAGCTGAGAAATTCTTACTAGCCATTATCTTGAATTCCATGTGTCCAATATTAAAGTGTTCTTATTACCTACTCTGTCTATTTTTATTCATCGGGGAGTAGTATTCCCCTTTGCTTTTTAGTCCTTCTAGAGAAATAATTATGTGTAAGTGAACTAGTCCCTTCTCTGGATAAAGCAGTAAAAATACATTTATTAATGTGTTTGCATTAAATCCTATATATGCTGCTTTACTGAAGGCATTAGCACATCACTGGTTTAACAGACTTGCCAAAATGAATTACACCAGAATTTGATACAAGCATATTAAGCAATGGACTAAAAGGATTAAAGAAAGGAGATTCTAGCCCAACAAGCTGCCTGGCTCCTGCCAGGCCATCAGAACCAGAGAGTGGAAGCTCCACAATGATTCATCCACTCACTGTTTCCCCATCTATTGTTTCACTCCCTTCATTATACGTTCAGGAAGAGCCGACTTACAAACAGCGATGATGCAGAGCCAAAATCCACTACTCCAGAGTACATTTTCTTCACTTTAATTGTATCTTCTGCCCATTTTATTTCACAAAATCTGTTTGTAATAGAATGATAGAAGAGCACTGCACAGAAGGAGACCATTATCCCATTGGGTCTGATCAGATTACAGTCAAAAAAATAAAGCAACAAAGTGAAAAGGTATACCTGATCGAGGACGAGAAAGACAAATTAATGTTTTGAATAGAAACGCCTTCCAGAATTGGAAGATAAGAGGAACCCATAAAGGACTGAACAGGGGAGAATAGCAAGGAAAAGTCTGATGTTATAAATGCTGACCTCTGTCATATAAAGGTAGCAATTGTGAATAATTGTGACTTAGGCTACAAGTGCAAAATGGGTGATATCAGGCCTGTAATGTCCAATCTTCATCAAGCATAGGTGAATATTGAATGTTTGATACAATAGCAATTAGTTTACACTCTTCAAAGGCATAGTCACTTCCATCCGCCCACCCAGGGGTTTGATGGATCATGAACGGGTCTTTTTAAAAACTAGAAATAGTCACAATATTGTTCGATGATGCACAAAAAACATCTTAGTCAGGGGGAGAAATATGCTCAAGGGAGAAAAGGCCTAGGACAACAGCCAATTAAAGAACTGTGAAGACCTGACTTTGCTGCTATTAAAGCTATAAGGGGTTAGGGTTCAAGCTACAAATGGGAAGCTTCATTCATCAGTCTCCTTTATCAGGGACTGACAAGCACCATGTCCATGATTCCCTGTGACGTGTGACTAACAGAAAAGGGTCATACCTGTAGAACAAAGTTAGGAGGAGTTCTGGGTAGCTCAGCACAGAAAGCATCCATAAAAGAAAAGAAATTGCTGGAAAAGATCAATATGTCCGGCAACATTTGTGGGGAGAAATCAGAGTTAATGTTTCGGGTCCAATGACCCTCACTCAGCACATAAAGAGTCCATTTGAGTCATCATGTCTGCACTGATTCTTCAAAGAAGTAATTCATATAGCAACATTTCCCAGCCCTGCACATTCTCCTTTTCACAATTCAATTCCCCTGAAATGACGTGATTGAACCTGCTTCACTCTCAAGCAATGCATTTCAGATCTCAACCACTCTCTAGAAAAGATTTTCTCATGTCTTCAATGCTCCTTTGCCAATTACCTTAAATCTGTGCCCTCCAGTTCTCGATCCATCCACTAAAAGAACGGTTTCTCCCTATCTACTCGCCTAATGATTTTAAACACCTTAATCAAATCTATCAACCTGGCCCTGTGGTACTGTGACAGAGACATGAAGATAGGAGGCAACAATATTAAATTAAAATCATTAATGCTGAGACCTGAGAGGACTCTTGGGAAAATGAACTTAAATCACATAACACAGGGAGAATCTAAAACTGGGGAAGTGAATTATTCGACTGAGACTGTGATCAGGTCCAGGAAACAATCAGAACACCGTCCCGTTCCACTCTGCCCCTTGTACTGTCACAGGGAGAGACAACATTGGATTGAATGCTACTTCCCCTGTATATTCTCACAGAACACCTTGGGATATTTTAAAGGGATACCTTTATGCTTCATTCATTCTTTGTTAGTGTCTGATTCATTCTCTGTCAAATCAGTTGGGCTATTTTACTTTGCTAAAGGCAACAAATGAAGAGAAGTTGTTATATAAATGAAAGTTGTTGCTCCTGTTGTTTCTATTCTTTTAGAATGATCAAATCCAGCGAAGCCTTAAGCAGCTGTTGTGTTTCATTCAACTACACAGACAGCAGGCAATGAGACAAAAAGGTGTTGAAGCTCCCAGTTCCTCAACAAGATAACATGACATATAGATATCCTTCAGTTCAAAATTCATCACCTTTGCTTCCAATTTCCATCCTTCTCTCAACTTCACTTGGTTTATTTATGACTCTTCCCTTCCTTGACTTCACCATTTCCATTTCTGGGGATAGGCTGTTCACCAATATCCATTACAAACGCACCAACTTCCACAGTTAACTCGACTTTAATTTCTCACACCCTGCATCCTGTAAGGATTCCATTTTACCAGTTTCTGTTTCTGTTGAATCTACTCTGATGTTCTGATCATCTTCCACCAGGCTGCCTCTGAAATGACCACAGCTAAGGACTCCTCTTCCATTGTCATTGACAGGGCCTTGAGCGGTGTATAACCCATCTTCTACTTTTCTGTCCTCATCCCTTCCCTTCCTTCCCAGAGCAATGCTGGTGATCCCCTTGTCCTTATCTTCTTCCCCACTAGTCTCTGCATTCAAAAGATCATCCTGTATTATTTCTGCCACTTCTAGCAGAATGCCACCACCAAACACTCATTCCTCTCCCCTCCACTATCAGCATTCTGCTGGGACTGTTCCCTCTGTGACACCCTTGTCCACTCCTCTATCTCTCCTAATGCTTCCTCACTCCCCAGTGGCACTGTCCCATGTGAAATAACTCCACAGAGGCCAGTATTGTCATCACGTCAACCTTTATTTACATGCACAAAGTCATTGACACTGATCCTGCTGCCTCAGAACCAGCTCTCAGAGTCTCTGGATGTCTGACATTCCTATTTATATCTGTCAGCCAGGGCTCCCTGATTGGACCAGGGTAACAGCTCCAATCAGGGAGCTCATATTCTATGAGGTCCACCTGGCTGACCTCGTTACAATCACTACACCATACAATTGCAAACTCTTGCCTGTTAATCTCCCCTCTCCTCACTGTCCCAAGGCCCCAAAAGCACCTTCCACATTAAGCAGTGATTTACTTATGCTTCTTTCAATCTAATTTACAGCATTTGCTGCTCACAATGTAGTCTCCTTTACACTCGCGAGACCAAACGCAGCCTGGGTGACCAAAACACCTCCATTCTGTCCATAGGAATAAACCTGACCTCCCTGCTTGCCATTTCAATAAATCACCTTACTCCTGTGCTAACATTTCAGTCCTGGGCCTGCTGCAATGTTCCAATGAAGCACAATGCAAATTTGAGAAGCAACATCTCATTTTCTGCTTTAGCACTTTCCAGACTCAAGGTCTTGACGTTGAATTCACTAACTTCAGAAACTTGAAAACAAGGATGAGAATTTTAAAATTGGGCCTTTGGCAGGGTGGCAGCCAAAGCCCAGTGATGACATGTGAATGGGACTTGGTGGAGTTATGGTATAGTTATAGAGTTTGGATGATATCAACTTATAAAGTGTGAAAGATGAGAGGTCAGTCAGGAGAACATTGAAACAGCCAACTGAGCTACTGAACCTTGTCCCCATGTATTATAATGGTATCAAAGTCATCATCTTGTATGACAGATGTTTGGTCATACTTGGATGTGCTATCTGTTTCATTGTAGATTTGACTATTGTTTGAGATAACATCATATGAACTGTGCTAGGTCATTGTAACATCATAACATCATTTGTACAAAGATCTTGAGCTCTGAGGCATTGTTCTGCTTCAAGTGGAATAATTGACTGTATACACATTAACCATGCCATTCCTTCCACCACCGCATAGTGCACATCCATTGGGTGGTAAGAATGTATGATGGAAGAACTATGTGGACCTGTCTTCCAAACATGAGAATTTCTAGTAAGGGTAAACCATTAAAATAAAACAAAGAACTGCAGATGTTGGAGATCTGAAACAGAATCAGAAATTGCTGGAGAAACTCAGCAGGTCTGCCAGCATCTGTGGGAAGAAAGTCTGGTGACTCTTTATCAGAGCCTTTGCCTTGAAGAGTAATACATAGATTTAGCATACCAAATAGAAACTCTTGGCAAGTAGTTTGGCATCTAGTGATCATGAACCTCATTGTATGAACAGTGTATTCTGCAAGACCATTACATTGAGCATAGTGAGGAAATGAGTTCTTCATTCATTCATAGGATGTGGGCAACACTAGCTATGTCATCTGGAATAGTCATTTTTTTGTCTTTGAAAATTGCATTCCTAGACAGTCCTACTTAGTCTCTGAATGTCCAAACAACACTGTCTTAGTGGATAACTGATTATAGCCAAGCCCTTAGACTGCAAGTGGGTGACTCACCATAGCCACGCCCCTGGACTGTGAATGACCCATGTCGTTCAGGCCCCTAAAAAACTCAGGCCACACAGTTTCCGATTTCCTCAAAATATAAGTAACGGATTTGGACCAATCAGTGCAATGCTTAACTTTGCGAATGCTGTTGTTTTATGCCATGGAATACAATTGAGTCCCAGTTGAAGTTATCCTGAATGAGAATGCTACACCTACAAGAAGGGCCAATGTTGGATTGGGCATTAGCTTCACAATGTGATACTGCATTGTCTTAAATATTATCTAAAGAATCATAGTGGTCTGGCTAAAGATTAGTCAGTTGATGGAGAGATGTGATGTTGCAGTCTGGAAATCTTTGTGTTGGAATTGACACATTGGCTACCGTTTGGATCGTGATAATACATGGATCTTTGCATGTTCATAGACTAATGGTAGAAGGTCCCACTGTACCAACAATGTAAAAGGGTTTGAGTATCTATCCCAAGGAACCATTTGACACTTAAGAATGACAATTGCAATGTATGAAATATCAGACCCTTTGTAAGCAGTTAACACTTATCACTTGTGGACTGCACAACACTGTACCAGTTTTCGGAGTACATCTTGTGCAAGATGCATATTGTACTTGCACCAATGTTAATATTGGTATAGAGGACAAGTTGACCTCCATACAGAGAGTTGTAAACACAGCCCAGTCCATCACACGCACAAACCAGTCTCCTATCCATTGACTCCATCTATACTTCCTGCTGCATCAGGAAAGCAACCAACATAATCAAAGATCCCTCCCACCCCTGTTATATTCTTTACCAGCCTCTTTTGTTGGGCAGAAGATGTTAAAGTTTGAATACACATACGAACAGATTCAAGAACAGCTTCTTCCCTGCTGTTATCAGACTTTTAAATGGACCTCTTAAATGTTAATGTTGATCTCTCTCTCTGCACTTTCTCAGCAGCTGTAACAGTGTATCCTGCATTCTGTTCTGTTACTCTGTTGCACTTGCATAGTACGATCTGCCTGTGAAGCATGTAACACAACACTTTTCACTGTACAGCGGTACGTGTGACAATAATAAATCAAATCAAATGTTGTCCATTCTTTTTGGAATATCACTTGGAAAGGGGAAAATACTTCAATTTTCTGATGCTGTCTGTATGGTGTGTCAAATAGAGCATATGTAGTGTCTGACCAGAGAATGTAAGCTATAATTTTGCAGTTACAACTTGTTCTTGGTTGATATACTTACTTCTTGATTGATTTGTTTGCATGTCATGGATGAGAGTTTGAAAACATCCTTGTTATTGTTCCTTGGTTGACCATTTATCGCAGGCTGCTGTTGAGAATTGTGTTACACTTCGGGTTTCTCCCTGCAATTGGATTTCTTACACATATTAGCCCAATGTCCTCCTGCACGTGTCATGAAATGCTGGGCACCATTTTTGGCATCACATTCTGTACTTTTTCATTAACACCTGGCTACAAATTGTTTGATATTTTCAGCCTGGCTGTTGGCATTATGGGCATGAGCACAAGCCTGTGAATCCTAAAGTTGAACTTGGACCTTAAGTTGATTTTCTAAAATCTGGAGAATGTTTTCACGATCTTTACGATCATCGCTCAAAAGGATAGAGATTTTTTGCAATCATTTATTTCCCAAGACAATACGCTGTTTGACAACCTGTCTTTCTTCATCAGTTAACTGTTGATCCATGGGGTGAAGATTCATTCTTGCTTTGAGTAACTGAAATTCTGACAGAATGTCTCTGGGATGCTAGCCATGTACAAATGTTTATTTTCCGTTCTTTCGTTTCTACTTCGTGCTCTTTAGACATTTCAAGTATACACAGGGTCAATATTGCAGTGTAACGATTCTCTGCTTTTTGTTTTTTTTGTGCTATTCTCTTTTGCTCATTGTTGTAATGTTAAAAGTGGCTACAATAAAGTAGCAGGCCTGTGCCTTTAGGAGCCTTTCACACCAAAGAAGTGTGGTGACATCATGCACACCTTTTCTTTTTTGCCTTTGTGCCATTTCCAAGAAACAAGATGGTGAAATTGACCAATGTCTGGACACAGGTAAGGTCTTTTTGTTGTAGTAAACATTTTCTCCAGAGTTTTCTTCCCTGTATTTTGCTCAAGGATTTCTTTCTTATTTTGGAGATGTTCTTCAGGACCTGTAAAACTACTGTTTGTTCAAATTAGATCAGTGGAGGCCCCTTTTCTTTTTGGAGAGAATATTCTCAAATATCGCTTGCTTCAACACAATTGTAGACTTCAAGCTTGGCTGTCAATTGTGAACTTCAGCTCTAAACTCAAATATGTGATGGATAAGTGTTAGGAAAATAACTTCTTTCAGTTGTTTCAGCGGCGGGAGTTCGGGAGGAAGCGCGAGGGCAGCCTGGGAAGGTGAGCTTTTCGATTATAAAAGTCTTACCTCGCGTGCCTCCATTTTTGGAGTAAGTGAGGTAATATATTTGGGTGGTTGCTTTACCCGAAACACTACCTAGGTAGTGTCTCCCACCCATCCTCCTCCTCTAACCAAAAAAGAAGGTTCTGAGCGCTGATTTGGTAAGGCTACTAGTTTTTTTTTTATTTGTCTGGGAATTCAGAACAGTGGGAATGGATGTTAGGGCAGTTGTATGCTCCTCCTGTAGAATGTGGGAGGTAAGGGTCACCACTAGTGTCCGAACTGACTTCATCTGCGGGAAGTGCACCCAACTCCAGCTCCTCGGAAACCGTGTTAGGGAACTGGAGCTGGAGCTGGATGAACTTCGGATCATTCGGGAGGCTGAGGGGGTAATTGAGAGGAGTTACGGGGAGGTAGTCACACCTCAGGTACAGGAAAAAAGTAGATGGGTTACAGTCAGAGGACGGAAAGGGAACAGGCAGACAGTGCAGGGATCCCCTGTGGCCATTCCCTCAAAAACAAGTATATTCTTTACTCAGGGAGTAGTAAGGGCGTGGAATGCCCTGCCTGCAAAAATAGTAGACTCGCCAACTTTAAGGGCATTTAAATGGTCATTGGATAAACATATGGATGATAATGGAATAGTTTAGGTTAGATGGGCTTCAGATTGGTTTCACAGGTCGGCGCAACATCGAGGGCCGAAGGGCCTGTACTGCGCTGTAATGTTCTATGTTCTATGCTCTATGTTCTTGCAACTGCCACTCTTGAAACCTTCTTTCAGTTGTTGGTACCAGAACCTAGTGCCCATTTGCTGTCACCATCATCTAGTACTCACTGGCTGCAACCATGATGTGACTGGGCTTTTCTGTCTGTTAGCCCACATAACATATACTACAGAGATTTGAGTCCGTATTGAGACAGATATCTGGAAGTTTATTAACATCTGACGATGTACGCTATTAATACATTTCAGACTTATATACATAGCTTGGGTAATATGTTTACTTAGATTACTAGTATATTACAACCATAGATTACATCTATTATATATAATTAACATTGTTTGCTGGCTGACTACCAACCAACTGCTGAGTGTACAAAGAGTAAGATGGTGACAACTTACCATAGCCATTTAGCTGTCTTAAAAGTACGATGCCCTTTTGAAATCTGTCCAATGACACAAAATACCCTGTCATCCTAAAGTGATCCAACCCTTCCACACTATTCCCTCACTCTCCTACACTGAACTCCCACCCCCACACTGAACCCACCATCCCACATTATGGCTTTCCCTCATACACAATACCTAACCCTCTCGCACTATGACTCCTCTTTAACACACTATAACCCCACTCTACTATACTGACCCCCACTAAAATCTGTAGTTTAATCCTGTTGTCACACACTGATCCAGCTTTCCCATATTATCACCCACCGTTCCACACCAAACTCCACTCTCCCACATTGACCCCAGCCTTCCGTGCTATGCCATGCCCTCCCACATAATATCAATTACAGATACAACATGGTGTCCAGGAAGTCAACTAATCATCTCCGTTCTGGCCAGGAATAATGGTGTCACTAATGTTAATGTCGGACTGTGACTGGATCTGCAGCAGGTGGTGAGAGAACCAACAAGAGGGAAAACATACTTGACCTCATTCTTACCAATCTGCCAGCTGCAGTTGCATCTGTCCATGATAATATCATTGAGAGTGACCATCACACGGACCTTCGAGACAAAGTCCTGCCATCACATTGAGAATAACCTCCTTTGTGTTATCTGGCACCATCACCGTGTTAAATGGGACACATCTTCCAACAGATTATGACTGGTCATCCATGAGGCACTGTGGGCCATCAACAGCAGCAGAATTGTCCTCCAGCACAATCTGTAACCTCAAGGCCTGACATATCTCCCCTCAACCATTACCATCAAGCCAGGGAATCAACCCTGGTTCAATGGAGAGGGCAGGAGAGCATGCCAGGAGCAGCACCAGGCATACCTGAAGATGAAGTGTCAACCTGGTGAAGCTACCAAACAGGACTACTTGCATGCCAAACAGCACAAGCAAGTGATAGACAGAGCTAAGTGATCCCACAACCAACAGATCAGATCTAAGTTCTGCAGGCCTGGCAAATCCAAATATGAATGGTGGAGGACAATTAAACAACTTACTGGAGGAGGAGGCTCCACAAATATCCACATCCTCAATGATGGAAGAGCCCAGTACATCAGTGCAAAAGATAAGGCTGAAGCATTCGCAGCAATCTTCAGCCAGAAGTGTCGAGTGGATGATCCATTTCTGCCTCCTCCAGTGGTCCCCAGCATTACGGATACCAGTCTTCACCCAATTCGATTCACTCCACATGATATCAAGAAATAGTTGGAGATACTTGATACTGCAAAGGCTATGAGTGCTGACAACATTCTGGCAATAGTACTGAGGGTTTGTGCTCCAGAACTTGCTGATCCCCTAGCCAAGCTGTTCCAGTACAGTTAGAACACTGGCATCTATCCGACAATGTGGAAAATTGCCCAGGTATGTCCCATGCATAAAAAGTAGCAAAAATCCAACCCGGCCAATTACAATCCTATCAGTCTACTGTCAATCATCAGTAAAGTGATGGAAGGTGTCACTAACAGTGCTATCAAGCAGCACCTGCTCAGAAACAACCTGCTCAGTGACGCCCAGCTTGGGTTCTGCCAGGGTCACTCAGCTCCTGACCTCATTACAGCCTTGGTTCAAACATAGACAAAACAGCTGAATTCCAGAGGTGAGGTGAGAGTGACAGACCTTGACATCAAAAGTGCATTCAACCAGGATTGGCATCAAGGAGCCCTAGCAAAACTGGAATCAACGGGTATTAGGGAAAATCTCTCCGCTGGTTGGAGTCATATCTGGTGTATAGGAAGATGGTCGTGGTTGTTGGAAGTCAGTTATCTCAGCTCTGGGACATCTCTGTAGGAGTTCCTCAGGGTAGTGTCCTAGGCCCAACCATCTTCAACTGCCTTGTCAATGACCTTCCCTCCAGTACAAGTTCAGGAGTGGGGATGTTCGCTGATGTTTGCACAATGTTCAGCACCATTCACAACTCCTCAGATACTGAAGCAGCCCAAATGCAACAAGATCTAGATAATATCCAGACTTAGGCTGGCTGACAAGTGGCAAGTAATGTTCATGTTACACAAATGTCAGGCTAGGACCATCACCAAAAGAGACAATCTAACCACTGCACCTTAACAGTCAATGGTGTTACCATCACTGAGTCCCCACTCTCAACATCCTGGAGTTAGTCATTGACCAGAAACTTAACTGGACTAGCCACATAAACAAAGTGACTACAAGTAACTCCCATCCTGACTCCCCAACATTTGTTCATCATTTACAAGGCAGAGGTCAGGAGTGTGATGGAATACTCCCCACTTGGCTGGATGACCGCAGCGCCACAAAACTCAAGAATCCTAATACCATCCAGGACAAAGTAGCCAACTTGATTGGCACCACATCCACGAGTATCCACTCCTTCCACCACCAACCCTCAATAACAACAGTGTGTACAATCTGCAGGGTGCACTGCAGAAATTCACCAAAAATTCTCAGACAGCACCTTCTAAATGCATGACCACTTCCATCTAGAAGGACAAGGGCAGCAAATACATGGGAACACCATCTGCAAGTGCCCCTCCAAGTCACTCACCATCCTGACTCAGGAAATATATATCACCGTTCCTCCACTGTTAGCTGTGTCAAAATCCTCGAATTCCTTCCCTAAGGGCATAATGAGTCAAATCACAGCAGGTGGACTGCAGTGGTTCA
Organism: Rhincodon typus; assembly: GCF_021869965.1. Taxonomy (NCBI): domain Eukaryota; kingdom Metazoa; phylum Chordata; class Chondrichthyes; order Orectolobiformes; family Rhincodontidae; genus Rhincodon; species Rhincodon typus. Next base: position 14,243,151 of record NC_063360.1, on the reverse strand, counting down.
AGAAGGCAGCTCACCACCACCTTCTCAAGGGCAGCAATAAATGCTAGCCAGCCAGCAACACCCACATCCCACAGAAAATGAATTAAAAAACTGAAAGAACACACCAGGACAGGATACATCTAACTAAAAAGAAGTAAGGTAAGCACAAGTGGTTAAGCAGTGCCTTTACATATTCAGACTTTCTCCTTTTGATAATACTGTGGAATGATGAATGTTTACAGCCCAGAAGGAGGCCTTTGAAGCCATTACATCTGTCTATTCTGTAAACATTGGACCCTCCTTAAGGAAGGACAGTGAAGTACACAAGAACTGGGAGAAAAGCTGAAAGAGAATAATCTGGGAAATCAAATCATTTTAATAGACAGATATTAGCTCATCTTCAGTTTAGATTCATACAGTTTGAAAGACATGTTGTGATGAAAGTTTAGAAATATCTGAATGTCATGAACAAAATCAGGTCAAAAATTGTCCAGTTCATAAAATCTGTATTGTAACAGTGTGGTTTAGGAATTGATCCAAATCTTGTCTATTAATTGATTAAGAGGTTTTTTAACTGTATCCCACTAACATAACATCCTTTTCTTTTTACATTAAATTATGGCCTTTTTTCATTTAATGGTCTCAGTTCTTATATGGATTAATACTTCATGAAACATTTTATGTTAATTAAACCACAGAATGCTAACTGGAAATTGTGATCTGTCCTCCCTGAATCTAGGGTTACTTTACTTCTCTGGCTTTTTATTATATTAACATTTTATAACCGTTAACGAAAAAATACTAATGCAAGGATTACAGTGTCACAGCAAATGGAGTATAAAACAGAAGTTGGGAGGTAGTCTTAATGATATCATTCTTAACACTTCTGTTTACACAGATTAAATCCTAGCCCCCCACTTCAAAATCTTAAAACATCAAAGACCCAAACTACCCATACTCGGTCATACTGGTCATAACACAAACAACAGCAATTATGGGGATTCACTTCTCCTTTAGGAGGCTGATTGAAGTTAAGACTTTCACAAGGATGAGCCTTCAATTGGAATGGACACAAGGTTCCCGGTGCCAGGGTGACTGTCAAAGCTGGTGTCAATCAAATATCATGGAGCTTCAGAGGAGCTGCAGTACAAATATCTGGAATTAAGAATCTAACGATGACCATGAATCCATTGTCGATTGTCAGAAAAAAAACCCACCCTGGTTCACTAATGTCCTTTAGGGAAGGAAACTGCCATCCTTACCTGGTCTGGCCTACATGTGACTCCAGACCAATAGCAATGTGGTTGACTCTGAAATGCCCTCTGGGCAATTAGGGATGGACAATAAATGCTGTTGAGCCAGCGACATCCTCATCCCGTTAGTGAATAAAATAAAGAGGTAAGTAAAAGGGAAACAGGAAGTTTCCCTCATCCAGAAGATGCTGTGCTCAGCTCTGTTTTAAAAAACTTTAATTTAAAAGCAGCCAGGCCATCACGCTTGTAGGCGATGAGGTTAAGGGGAACGATATCTGCACACAGTGATCTTTGGCTTGTTCCACTCCCAGGCAGATCATGGAAGACCTGGAGTGCTGGCATTTCCCCTGTCACAGAAGGGGTTCATTTCCAAAGAGTAGATCTGTTTCCTTCATTATCACTGGAAACTGGAAATTCCCAGTCAACCTCCTAAACTTACCTTCAACAAGTCCCTGCATGAGACTGACGGCCTGCCTGCTACATGTGGACAAGTGACCTTGGCAGGCTGTGAATCTGAAACTTCATAAGATGAGTGGTGCCTTCAAAGATTCCAAGACTGGCAAGCCAGTTGGCATTGTTACCTTGACACCCTCCAGCCATCTCCATTTTCAAATTGAGGAATATTCAATAAAATTTCAGTCCCATTTCTCCAGCTGTTCTACAAGCCTTACAGAGGCCAGCACAGAAACCTGGAACATTCACAGACTAATGTTTATTTAGAGAGAAAATAAGCGATCAAATCAGTTCTCAGTTCTTGGCTGAGGACTAACAAAGCCCCACTATTTGTTTTAGTCAGATTGCATCCTCTTATCCTGAGACAACATATTGCATCACTCCTTTCAAACCATTAAACCTCAGATTGTTACAATCCGGTCTCATATCTTACTGGATTTCTATCAGTGATTAACACACATTACATTTTTGTAATTCATTCACAGAATGTGGTGTCACTGTGCCAGCATTTGTTGCTCATCCCTCATTGCCCAGAGGGTAATTGAGAGTCAAGCATATTGCCATGGGTCTGGTGTCAAATGTCACCAGACCTGATAAGATGTCCCCTTTCTAAAGGACATTAGTGAACCTGACGGGTTTTTATGACAATCAACAGTGGTCATCATTAGGCTGGCTCCTTATTTGATTCATGGGATTTGAACCCATATCGTCAAATTATTGGCCTGAGGTTCTGGCTTGTCACTTCAGTGATGTTAACACTACTCTGCCATCTCCCCTGGACTAATACCAATCAAATATCTGATTATTTTATTTTAATGTAAATTAGTTGAACATTAGGCAACTACAACAGATACTCAACAAATAATTATGCAATCAAACCCTTCACTCTTTTCAGCCACAATTCACAATCCAGAGAGTGCATCAAGACAAGCAATTTTCCATGTTAAAATATCACAAACAGAATCTCCACAGGCTTTCCTAAATCCTCCACTATAAGGTCAGGAGGTGTTCAGATGAAATACTGTAAAAGAGCAGCTCTGTTCTTTTTCCATCTCTGACTTAATGTGAACAGAAGATCAGTTCATGGAAACCCCAGAGAAATGACAGATACAACCACTCATACAGTTCCACCAGGTTCTGTTGACTTTCCACCAGAGCTTCAACAGGCATTTGGGAGAGATTCCCTGAAGGAATTTCTGCTAGTGTTCACAGCTGGGCCCATTTTTACAGATTTTTATTGGTGTATGATGGAAATCACATGCTGCACTTTGTGACTAAGAGGCCTGAGTGTATTAGAGTTGTTACTTTCTATTATCATTTGATGGGCCAGGTGGCCATTTTGAATGATGCAGCGACGCTGAGTTTAACTGCATTGACTAAATTAAAAATAGAAGCTGTGGGTGGATTCCAATTTTAGAAAGTAAATCTAATCTTTCTTTTAAATTTTGATGAAAGTCAAAATAAGATCCCTTCCTAGCCTGGAGACACTGAACATAATCAACCTGTGTGTCAAGACTGTTGGTCCTGATGATAACATGACCTTCATTGAAGTGACCTGAAATTTCCAACAAAATAACAAATGTTGAATCATGAGATGTTTTCATCTCTTTTTGTTTGCCAATCCTTAATACTCCCATCCTCTGCCTCACACGCCACTGTCACACGTTTTGAAAATGAAAAAGCAATTTTTTCACAAATGAAAAAGGCACCAGGCAACAGACAGCAGTGAATGCAGCAGGCCAAGCAGCATCATAGGAGCAGAGAGGCTGATGTTTCGGGCCTAGACCCTTCATCAGAAAAGGGGGAGGGGAAGGGGGTTCTGAAATAAATAGGGAGAGAGGGGGAGGCGGTTAGAAGATGGATAGAGGAGAGAATAGGTGGAGAGGAAACAAACAGGTCGAAGAGGCGGGGATGGGGCCAGTAAAGGTGAATGTAGGCTTGTCCTCACATACCACCCCACCAACCTCCGGATCCAACGCATCATCCTCCGACACTTCCGCCATCTGCAATCCGACCCCACCACCAAAGACATCTTTCCCTCCCCACCCTTATCTGCTTTCCGGAGGGACCACTCTCTCCGTGACTCCCTTGTCCGCTCCACAATCCCCTCCAGCTCCACCACACCCGGCACTTTTCCCTGCAACCACAGGAAGTGCTACACCTGCCCCCATACCTCCTCCCTCACCCCCATCCCAGGCCCCAAGAAGACTTTCCACATCAAGCAGATGTTCACCTGCACATCTGCCAATGTGGTATACTGCATCTGCTGTACCCGGTGTGGCTTCCTCTACATCGGGGAAACCAAGCGGAGGCTCGGGGACCGCTTTGCAGAACACCTACGCTCGGTTCACAATAAACAACTGCACCTCCCAGTCGCGAACCATTTCAACTCCCCCTCCCATTCCTCAGACGACATGTCCATCCTGGGCCTCCTGCAGTGCCACAATGATGCCACCCGAAGGTTGCAGGAACAGCAACTCATATTCCGCTTGGGAACCCTGCAGCCCAATGGTATCAATGTGGATTTCACAAGTTTCAAAATCTCCCCTCCCCCTACCGCATCCCAAAACCAGTCCAGCTCGTCCCTGCCTCCCTAACCTGTTCTTCCTCCCACCTATCCCCTCCTCCCACCTCAAGCTGCACCTCCATCTCCTACCGACTAACCTCATCCCGCCCCCTTAACCTGTCCGTCCTCCCTGGACTGACCTATCCCCTTCCTAACTCCCCACCTACACTCACCTTTACTGGCCCCATCCCCGCCTTTTCGACCTGTTTGTTTCCTCTCCACCCATCCTCTCCTCTATCCCTCTTCTATCCGCCTCCCACTCTCTCCCTATTTATTTCAAAACCCCCTTCCCCTCCCCCTTTTCTGATGAAGGGTCTAGGCCTGAAACGTCAGCCTCTCTGCTCCTATGATGCTGCTTGGCCTGCTGTGTTCATCCAGCCCTGCACCTTGTTGTCTCGGATTCTCCAGCATCTGCAGTTCCTACTATCACTGCACTGAGAGTATCTGCTTAAGTCTGCAGTGTGGGCCTTGACCCCGTAACCTTCTTATCTCATAACCTGCATTATACTGCCAGCTAGGAATCTCAAGCTACCTGGAGGATGTTGAGCTTTGCAGTTGCATTACAAGGACAAGAGAGGCTTCAGCTGGTAAATATTTAAGTTAACAGAGAGCCCAGTAACTATCTATTAAAACTGCTTCCATGACTAATGCAACGGTCCAGCAGGCTCCAGGAACCAAAAGTATTAAAACATGTCCCATCAACAAGTTGAAAAGTGATGCTTGGAAAATTCCTAGGCGGTGAACCGTTCACTAACTGCATTTTTCCACTTGCACTTATTACTGAGAGTTAGGAATGGGGGTGCTGGAATGATGGCTATGAAGAGAAGCTATGATCACAATCTCTCAGAGAATTGCTCTCACCATTTGCAATACCTGGGTGAAAAACACCCTTCTGTGCACCAGACATACTACTGCACCATCATACTGTTCCTTACTTGAACCCAATGTCCTAGTCTCAACCATCCAGCCACTGTTGTTCACCATTAATATAAAGTTTACTTCCTGATGTCAATCATTGACAACCTAATCTGTTAGGGTGTGTGTCCTCACTGCCTAGATTAAATGTGCTGAGCCAAAATGATTTTCTGGATCTTTTTCAATTTGTCATACAGTTTTATAAGAGCACCAATGAAATGTCACTTTGTACAGCTTATCTGGATCTTCTTAGGTAATGTTTCCCAAGGTATCTTCCACTAACACTCAAAAATGAACATGAACCCAGATTGTTAATGCAAACAAAGCAACTTTAATGTAGTGTAGTAACATTTAGTACATAACTGTTACTTTGCATATCATAGATTAACAAATGATAAATAAGAAAATATAAAGAGAAACTTAAGCTTTACTTTGAAAATATTTTGTGAAAATGTTATAACTTAATGTACTGACATGACCATTATTTCATCTAAACTGCTTCAAATTATGAACCTTGGCCAGAAAGCTGTGGATACCCAAGCTGAGAATCCTAAGGTGGGTGATGTAGGAAGCTAGATCATAATGCAGCTCCAAAGTGAGAAAATTGAATTCAGAAGGCCACAGCTCAGCAGTGAGGCATTGCTGTCAAGTGCATAATCAGGACTGGGCTTCAACAGTCAGGCTTGGTCTGCAGCCTAGAGAGAGAGAGAGAGAGGCAGGGATGGGGGAGGGGGTGGGTGCTGAGAGACGAGCAGTCCAAGGACAGGTCTGGATGCCACCTGAGTCTCAGCAATGGTGCTGGGTGCAGTCAGTCAGAGAGCAGGGGGAGATCATGGTCCCTGTTATTGCTACTGTACCCCCAACTGAAGTCACGACCCACTCTTAGGAATTGGCCAGGACTTGGGATCAGCCTCTTTACTGCTGCTAGGTTGGCCTCATTATGTTGTGGTGACCAGAAATCCTCCATGTCTCCCATGAAACCTGCACTGGACCTAATACAATGTTTCCTAGTTCTGGTTCAATGTTACCCTGGTAATTTCATCACAGGACCTCCTATCATGAACTATCCCTACTGAAAACAACAAATGCTGAAGATCACAGCGGGTCAGACAGCATCCATGGAGGGAGAGAGCAAGCTAACGCTTCGTGTCTGAATGACGCTTCATCAGAGCTGAAAGTGAATTATGGAGGGGTCAGAATTAATGCTACAGTTGTGAGGTATGTGGGGGTGGTGGGTGTAGAGTGCTGGTGGAGAAAAGTAGTTGATAGTTCAGATTAAATGAGCGGAATATTAGAGCCATCCCTATCCTTGTTCAACCAACACCTGTCATAAATCAGCAAACAGATGCTTTGTTAGTTGATTGGTTTATGACTGTGAGTCAAGCAGCCTTTTTATCTATCTCAAATACTCTTCAATTCCAGAAGATGTCAGCTCAATGGGGGAAAGTTGTTGACCCTTCTCTCTACAGAGCCCATTTAACCGTCGGGAGATTTCATCGCCATAGATTTGCCAATATTAGAGAGTATCCAGTGTTTTATTCATCACTGTTATACCCTCAGTAAATGTGATCTGAGCAACTTCAACTCTGAATTGCTGTATTTGATTTGTGTTAATGTAAAACTGGAGCTAAAGGGGATTGTGTATATTAACTGAACTATGCACAAGCATACAGAACATTTAATGGGATTAAAATTTTAATTAAAAGGCACTCGATAAGTCACAACACATGGAAATGTTTAAATGTCTCACTGCACCAAAAATTAAGAAGGATCATCTGATTTACGAAAACAGCAACTCACACTTATATAGCATCTTTAATGTAGAAAAATATCTTACAGCACTTCAAAGGCATAACCAGACAAAAGATAACACCAAGACAAAATAACAGAGGCATTAGAGGAGGTTATAAAGAGCTTGATGTAGATGTTGATAATATTCTTACAGGGCAAGTGATAGAGGAAATTAATAAGTGAATTTCAAATCACAGGGCCTAGGCAGCTGAAGGTATGATCACCAGTGATAGAATGAAGGTGTAAAAAGGCTATCATTGGTGAAATGGTGAGATTATGGTGGATGTAGGAAGTTACACAGACAAAAAAGAAGTGAGGCCTGAAAGATTTAAACACAAGGATGAGATTTTAAACTATGAGCCGTTGGAGAAGCAAAGGACAATTTGGGTCAATAAGGACAGGACTGGTAATGAGTGGGATGCGATGCAGGATAGCATACAGACAGAAGAGTTTTAATGAACTAATATTTTAGAATTCAGAGAATAAGAAGTTGGCCAGGTGAGAATCAAAATAGTTTCCAGGAAGTAATGGAAAAGAAGATAGTTATGTTTGTTGGAGGTCAATCATTTCACCCCAGGATAATGGTGGAAGGTGTTCCTCAGGGCAATGCTTTAGCACCAACCATATTCAGCTACTTCTTCAATGGCCTTCATCTACCTGAGGTGAGAAATGAGGATGCATATTGATGGCAGCGAGACAGGGGACCATGTTGTAATTTGGCCTTTCATCCTGCCATCCAGGTCAGGCCTTCCCAGAATGCATTTTGTGCTAACTCTGTTTTCTCACTGTTTGTATATGTGTGCTGCTTTTACAGTTCACGGAGAGAGAGAGACAGAGAGAAAGGGGAGGGATTGAGTTCCCAAGGGTATTCTGGCCCCACACCATCTCCACTGCCACCAACACTGTCCTCTCACAGCTTTATCTGTTGAGTCAATAGGATCCACTGCACCAACCTTCTGATAATTTAACATTCCAGCTGGAAAGACAGCTGTGATATATGGGGCAAGTTGCACTGGATAGTCATGATGAGGTGCCCTAATGCTGCCTGACAGCTTGCCCCCATCAGCCCACCAACCCATGCTGGTTTCACAGCACCACCAGGATACCCACAACCCCACTTTACAAGTGTCCCCCCATTCTACATTCCCCATACGTGCTCACATTCAAAGTTTAATTTATTCCCCAAGAATTGGCCAGTCTACCTAATTATTGTACAATGTTCAGATTGTACAACTCCTCAGATACTGAAGCAGTCCATGCCTGCATTCAACAAGGCCCAGTCAATATTCAGGCTAGTGATGGACAAGTAGCAAGTAACATTTGTAAATTAATTGCAATAAATGCCAGGTAATACAATCTCCAAATCAGAGAGTCTATTCAAAAGGATTTCTATTTCGCTCAGTTGGCTGGATAACTGTTTTGCAATGCAGAGTGACAGCAAAAGCATGGGTTCAGTTCCTGCACTAGCTGAGGTCACCGTGAAAGATTCTTCTTCTAAAGCTCTCCCCACACCTGAGGTTTGGAGACCCTTACGTTAAACCAGCACCAGCCATCCCTATCAAATGAGAGAGCAGCCCAATAGTCTGTTGAAACTACGGTGACTTTACCTTTATCACTGAGATCCCCACCATCAACATCCTGGAGATTACCATTGACCTGAATCTTAATTAAATGAGGCACATAAACACTTTGGATGCGAGGGCAGGTCAGACATTGAAAATTCTGTGGCAAATAACTCACTTCCTGTTTCAAATGCCCGTCTACAATTCAGGAGGGTGATAGAATCATCTCCAATGCCTTGGATGAATGCATCTCAAAAAGTGCGCGAAAATCTTGACACCATCAAAGCCAAAGTTGCTCACTTGATTGGAAACCTCTTGACTACCTTAAGCATTCACTTCATCTATCACCAGCACCACAGCAGCAGTGTCTACCATTCAGCAGATGCACAACGGCAACTAATCACTGCTTCAAACACATATGCTGTGCCACTACAAAGGGCAGTAGGTACCTGGAGATGCCATTACCTGCAAGATCACCACCATCACCACTTGGAAATATATTACTGTTCCTTCATCAACACTGGGTCAAAATCCTGGAATCCCCTCATAAGCAGCACCATGTCAATATCTTCACCATGTCGATGACAGTCTTTCAAGAAGAGGGCCCATCACCACTTTTTGTCAGCAATTAAATGCTGACCCTACCATCGACACCTACATTCCATTTTTCTTTGCCAGACATTACAAGCTCAACCTGAGCAAAGCCCTGCATTTATCCTTGTGTCCAAGTGCATGTGTCACTTCTTCTAGGACTGTGTTTAATCCCAGCAGTGACTACCACTCCTGGTGGCACTGCTGGGTCTGGAGAGTTCTTGTCTAGCAGGACTTGGAAACTGAACTTTGTCCCATTTGGGAGCTGGGAGTTTTGTCTCTGAGCTAATTAACAGTCCAAAATGGGTTTACTCCTGACCTATCAGCTGGGGCATGGTTGGAGTCGGGCTCTACATTCACTTAAAATGCAGGCTTTATGGAGGAAATTCTTAGGGTTTAGGCAACAGGTGTGGCTAACAATGGCAGAGTAACTAAAGTCAGGGATACACAAGACACCTGAGATTTCCAATAATTCTGAAGAATGGAGGTAATTAATGAGATAGAGATGTGCGAGACTGTGGTCAGATTGCAAAACAAGGACCGGAATTTTAAAGTGAGGTGTTTCTGGATGTGGAGCCAATGTAGGCCATTATGCACAGGATGATGGTGTTAGGGCTTGAGCAGCAGAGGTTCAGATGAATGTGATTTTTGTAGAGTGGAAGGTTGGAGGCTGATCAAGAGTACATTCAAATACTCAATTCTAGAAGTAAAAATAGGCAAAGGATTGCAGTTAAACAGATTGGTGAAGTTGGCAGACACTGAGAGGGAGAGGCATCACTTCGGTGCACACATTAGAGCCTGGAAGCAGTCACCTGCACTGAAGACCAGATCGTCGTGGGCCTGGTATCAAGGAGTGCTTAAGCCCCAAACATTACATCACTATACTGTTTCCCTTCCTCACTCCTCCTCTAATCAAAAAATGGCCGGGAGAGACGTGTTATTAGAAATTTGTTGGTAGCAGAGTTAGAAGTAAGGCGTTGGCTCGAGAGGCTTCGGTGAGCAGTGGCTCAGCAAAAGGTACAGGTAAGCTCAGGTAAAGTCATTTTAACTTCCCTCTTTAGTTTTAGAGCATTTGAGACGGTAGTTAGGGCAGTGACATGCTCCTCCTGCAGGATGTGGGAGCTCAGGGAGACTTCCATTGTCCCTGATGACTATACCTGTGGGACGTGCACGTGGCTGCAGTTCCTGCGAGACCGTGTTAGGGAGAAGGAGCTGGAGGTGGATGCACTCAGGATCATCCGAGATGCTGAGCGCATCATAGATAAGAGTTTTAGTGAGGTGGTCACACCTAAGGTGCAGGCAAGAGAGTAGCTGGGTGACCACCAGGAAAGGCAAAGGGAGTAGGCAGAGAGTGCAGGAATCCTCTGTGGCCATTCCCCTCGAAAACAAGTAAACTGTTTTGGATACTGTTAAGGGGAGATGACCATTCAGGGAAAAGCAGCAGTAGCCAGGTCAGTGGCACTACGACTGGCTCTGGGGCACAGCAGGAAAGGGTAAAGGTAAACAAGACCTTAGTGATAGGAGATAGTTAGGGGAACAGACAGGAGATTCTGTAGCTGCAGACGGAAATCCAGGATGAGTGCTGCTTCCCGGGTGCCAGGGTCTGGATGTCTCAGAGCAACTGCTGAATGTTCTCAAGGGGGAAGGTGAGCAGCCAGAAGTCTTTGTGCACATTGGCACAAATGACATAGGTAGACATAGGGATGAGGTCCTGCGGAATAATTATAGAGAGCTAGGAGAAAAGTTAAAAACCAGGACCTCGACGGTGGTAATCTCCGGATTACTTCCAGTGCCACATGCTAGCGATGGTAAAAACAGGAGGATATGGCAAATGAATGCGTGGCTAAAGAATTGGTGCAGGGGACAGGGTTTCAGCTTCCTGGATCATTGGGATCTTTTCTGGGGCAGAGGTGACCTGTTCAAGAGGGACGGGTTGTACCTGAACTGGAGGGGGACAAATATCCTGGCGGGCAGATTTGCTAGAGCTGCAAGGGAGGGTTTAAACTAGATTGGCAGGGGTGTAAGTGCAAGGCTGGAAGGAGCTACAGTAATCAGAAATAGCAAGTTGAAGAGACAGGTCAGGCTGGAACAGGACAGGGAGTGAGAAATGCCTGTTGGATTAAATTGCATCTATTTCAATGCAGGAGGGCTGACAGGTGAGGATATGGGACGTGGATAGGTACATGGGGCTGGGATATTATAGCCATTACGGAAACATGACTAAGGGAGAGACAGGACCGGCAGCTTAATGTGCCGGCTGCAGGTGCTTTAGGCAGGACAAAGGTTGAGAAAGAGAGGAGGGGGAGTTGCATTTTTGATTAAGGGGAGTATCACAGCAGTAGTCAGAGATGAAAGAACTGGGGGATCATCCAGTGAGGCTTTGTGTGTGGAGCTAAGAAGAAAGAAAGGGATGGTGATGTTATTGCGGTTGTACTATAGGCCCCCAAATAGTCAATGGGAATTAGAGGAACAAATATGCAGGGAGATTGTGGAGACTTGCAGGAGCAATAGGGTTGTCATAGTGGGGGATTTTAATTTTCCTAACCTAGACTGGGACTGCCATAGTGTTAAGGGCTTAGATGGGTTGGAATTTGTTACATGTGTTCAGGAAAGTTTCCTCCAGCAGAATATAGAGAATCCTAGTCGGGAAGGGACAAAACCTGACCTACTCTTGGGAAATAGGACAGGACAGGTGACTGAGGTCACAGTCGGGGAGCACTTTGGGATGAGAGACCATAGTTCTATTAATTTTAAAATAGTTATGGAGAAGGACAAAACTGGCCCACAGGTTCAAGTTCTAAATCAGGGGCAAGGCAAATTTTGATGGAATTAGACAGGAGCTTGCATGGGTTGATTGGAGAAGTTTGTTTTCAGGCAAAGGAACCTCTGGCAAGAGGGAGACCTTTAAAAGTGTGATAGCTACGTGAGGTCTATATGCTCCTGTGAGGGTGAAGGGCAAGGTTGGCAAGAGTAGGGAACCCTGGATGCAAGAGATATTGAGGCTTTGGCCGGAAAAGAGGAGGTATGGCTCAGGTACAAGCAATGGGATCAAAGGAATCCTAGAGGTATGTAGGGGATACAATTTACTGAAGAAGGAAATCAGCAGGGCGAGAAGGGGGCACGAGATAACTTTGGCTGAGAAGATTAGGGTGAATCCAAAGAGATTCTTTAAGTAGATTATAGAAAAAAGAATAACTATAGAGAGAATAAGACCCCTCAAAGACCAAAGTGGACATGTATGTGTGGAACCACAGGAGATGGGTGAGATCCTCAATGAATATTTCCCCTCTGTGTTTCCTGTGGAGAAAGACATGAAGACTTGGGAAGTTGGGGAAGTTAGTGGCAATATCTTGGGGACAGTGCATATCAGAGTAGAAGAGGTGTTGAAAGTATTAGAATATATGAAGGTGGCCAGATATATCCAAGAACCCTGCACGAGGCTAGAGAAGAAATTGTAGAGGCCCTGGCTGATATATTTGCATCACCGTAAGCCACAGGTGAGGTTCCAGAAGACTAGAGGGTAGCGAATGTCGTGCCCTTAATCAAGAAGGGCTGCAAAGAAAATCCTGGGAACTATAGACCAGTAAGCCTAACATCTGTAGTAGGTAAGTTACTTGAGAAGATTCTGAGCGATAAGATATACATGCATTTGGAAAGGCAGGGTTTGATTAGGAGTAGTCAGCATGGCTTCGTGCATGGGAGATCATGCCTCAAAGTTTGTTAGAGTTCTTTGATAAAGTGACCAGGAATGTTGTTGAGGGCAGAGCACTAGATATAGTCTGTATGGATTTCAGTGAGGCCTTTGATAAGGTTCCACATGGCAGGCTACTCTGGAAGGTTAGATCACATGGATTCCAGGGAGATCTGGAAAATTGGATACACAATTGGCTTGATGATAGGACACAGAGAGTAATAGTGGAAGGACACTTGTCAGACTGGAGGCCTGTGACTAGTGGTATGTCTCAGGAGTCAGTGCTGGGCCCATTGTTATTTGCTGTCTATATCAGTGATTTGGTTGAGAATGTACAAGATTGATTAGGAAGTTTGCGGATGACACTAAAATAGGTGGTATCGTGGACAGTGAAGAAGGTTATCAGAAATTGCAGCAGGATCTTGATCAGCTGGGGAAGTGGGTGTGAAGTAGCAAATGGAGTTTAATATAGGTAAGTGTGAGGTGTTGCATTTTGGAAAGCCAAATTAAAGTCGGAGTTTCATGGTGAGTGGTAGGGCTTTAAGGAGTGTAGTAGAACAGAGGGACCTTGGAGTTCAGGTACACGGTTCTCTGAAAGTGGAGTCACAGATAGATAAGGCAGTAAAGAATGTTTTTGGTGCGCTGGCCTTCATCAGTCAGGGCATTGAGTATAGAAGTTGGGAAGTTACGTTGCAGTTGTACAGGACGTTGGTGAGGGCACACTTGGAGTCTCATGTTTGGTTTTGGTCACCTTGCTAGAGAAGGGATGTTGTTAAACTGGAAAGAGTGCAGAAGAAATTTACAAGGATGTTGCTAGGACTCAAAAGACTGAGTTATAGGGAAAGGTTGGACAAGCTAAGACTTTTTTCCTTAGAGCTTAGGAGACCGAGGGAAGATTTTGTAGAAGTTATAAGATCATGAGAGGCACGGATAGGGTGAATGCACTCAGTCTTTTTCCCAGGGTTGGGGAATCGAAGACTAAAGGGCATCAGTTTAAGGTAAGAGGGGAAAGAATACATGAGAACTTGAGGGGCAACTTCTTTATACAGAGAGTGGTACGTATATGGAATGAGCTGCCAGCAGGTGCATTTGGACAAATACATGGATAGGAAAGGTTTAGAAGGATATGGGCCAAGTGCAGGGAAATGGGGTTAATGCGGATGGACATTTTGGTGAGCATGGACCTGTTTGGGCTGAAGGAACTGTTTCCATGCTGTAGCATTCTATGACTCTATGAATCTATGACTTTGTAGATGCAATTGATATTCAAGAAATATTAAGTTATGCATTTTGATAGGGAGAATGAGGGGTTCAAAAGGTTTTAACAGAGTAAATAAGGATCAGTAACAAGAGAGTGAACAATCACAGATTTAAGCTGATCGTCAAAAAAAAATCAGAGGAGAAATGAGAAATTGTTTATGCAGCAAATTGTTACAATCTCAAATGCATTGCCTGAAAGGGTTCTGGCATCAGATTCAAAAGGGAATTTAAGAAGTATTTGAAGCCAAAGAATTTGCAGAGCTAAGAGGTAAGCGTATGAGAATGGTATAAATTGGATAAATCTTTCAAACACGGCATAGACACAATGAGTCAAATGGTTCTGTGATCTACAATTCTATATTTCTTCATATGTTATTCATGGTACATTTGCACGAATAAATAAAGTACCAACCAAATCGTTTAAAATAACTCACACTGGAAGCACTCAATTGTCTTGAATTGGTTAATTTAATCATTATCTGGCAAGTCATTAATTCACTTGTGTTCTGCTTGAAGGCATGTCCTTAGCTTATCGACTGCTGATGTGTCATCCTGAACCATTTCTTTGGCTGTTTGTTCCATCTTGAGAGGATTTTCCATTGCCTTCCACTCCCTTAGCGGTTGGATATGAAGTAGGCCTCAGATATGAATGAATATGAATATCCTTTATTCTTCATTGTCACTTTTACTCCAGTGACAAGTTTTTACAATGGCTGCCTTTTAAAAGCGCCATCTTAGGTACAAGTGCCTAGGTAAAAATCTTACAACCAGGTCAACCTCAACTAGGACAGGAATCAAACCTGCATTGTTGAGGTTATGCTGAACTACAGGCTAGCCACCTGGCCACCTGAGCTAACTGACTCCTTTATCTGGCAACATTCTCTAGAAATCCAGTTTGTCCTTTTGTGGTTTTCTCCTTTCGTACCCCCTCATAGATCCAGAACACTTTACCATTTTTACTTTTCTCACTTTCTATCTCTCTCTCTCTCTCTCTCATGTCTCTCGTATTATTTAAAACATCATGTCTTGCATTTGGTTCTGCTGGTCAGCTTTTGATAAATGTATTAATTGCTAATCTGTGCTGTGTTTCATGCTCAGCAAAACTCAAGAGAACAGATTTCTACATCTATAATGACAGTGAGGTAATTGTCCAAAGGGGATGAGCAGCGTAGAAGATTAGAGAGATCCAAGCAATCTGTTTGGAGAGAAGGTCACTTCAGTGACACTTTCACTGAATGAAATTGAATATTAAACAGGATAAGGAAGGTACACTCAAATAATTTCTCCAAGGTCAGTCAGAAAAAGAAGATAGATCTAAAAATACTGTAAAATAAATATAAAACTATTCACAGAAATATTATCTTTTCTTGAAGTGTGACACACGGTTGGAACAGTCTACCAGGCCTGGTGATAAAACCAACTAATATTGGGCAGTTTAAACTGCAATTTGTGCTGGGTTACCAGGTTAAGTGAGTTTTCTGTTGTGTTGAGTGAATTAGATGTTGTAAAGGGTGAGCTGGGTGCTACACTTGACTGTTGGGTTGGACACTCCTTGGTAAGTGAATTTTTGGAATGGACGACAGATAGGTGATTACTCAGATTCTACAATCACCTTGTGTGACCAGAAATTTGGTATTTGTCACCACTCTTCTCCAGATTTGCAGAGGAAAACCTTTCCCTCAGGGTGTCTCCTCGGCTCTAGATTGGGAAGAACCTCCTCCTTTCCTTGTGATAAATACAGCCAAATTCAGGAAGAGTCACAAGGAGCAGTGTAACTGGGGGCTTTTCTGCCTAGTCAACAGAATACTTAAAACTACATCATCTCTCAGGCTACTTAACACTACAAACACAGCTGTGTGCATAAATATGGATTGGGATTGAGTGCGGAAATGCTAAGTAACAGGCACAGACTTCAAACACAGGCAAGGCTGTACTTTTCGACATAGGCAGAATCTGCCACAAGAACACAATGTTTTATGCATGATGACTTCTCTCTAACAAGCCATACCCACAGCTTCACCTGCCATCATCAATTCCCAGAAATTTGCCTTTGTTTCTGATCATTCTTTCCTTGAAACAGTCATCCACTATTGCATAATATTCTAATAAACTGAACTCTCCTAGGATTTAGAGTAAACTTGAGTAAATTTGCAAATGAGCTTCAGCAAAAAATGGGTAATATGCTAATTAGATGAATAATTTGGATTTCCAATTATTATAATTTGAGCAAGAAATCCAATATAGCTCTGTGCCTCCAGCACCTCTGCGTAAACTGAACTAATATGAATAGATTATTACATGGATCCAATTTGGCCAATCCTGGGCTTGTCATCATTGTTTCACAGGAGACTGGTTATAAACAATCCGTATTATTTAAGCTGAATACTCACCTGTAGAAGGATTACAATGTAATTGTGCAATGGTGTGTGGCAGGTCAGATGACTGATCAGAATGCAAAGAATGGCAGAGAATGACTAAAATGTTAATCAGCACTAAAACAGTTGAGCATTGTAAAAGTGGATAGCAAGTGCTTTGATGGGTATCTAAAAGGAAAAGAATAAATGAGTGTTGGTCCTCCAGAGGCTAAGAATGGGGATTTAATATATATAATAAATAAATGGCAGATGTAATAACTAAATATTTTCTTTTCGTCTTTACAATAGAGAATAAAAGAAACAATCAGTAATGCCTATAAATCTCGTACTAGAAGGAAGAGAGCAGTTTCATAAAATTACAGTCACTTGGGAAGTAATATTGAGAAATCTGATGGAGCTACAGGTTGATAAGTCTCCAGGTCTTAATGGATTTCATTGCACGGTCTTAAAAGAGGTGGCTAATGAGGCGACATTGGTGTTAATTTTCCAAAACTCACTAGATTCTGGAAAGATTCCATCAGCTTGGCAAATAGCAAATATAATCCTCTACTCAAAAAAGGGAGGCAGGTAGGAAATAGAAAACTATAGGCCAGATAGCTTGACATCTATTATGGAAAATCTGTCAGAATCAAACATCAAACAGATCATAACTAAGTATTCAGTCCTCAGGAAGAATCAGTGTGGTTTTTTGAAAGGCCAATCATGTTTAACCAATTTATTGGAATTCTTCAAAGGAGTAACATGCACTGTGGATAAAGCTGAGCCAGTTGATGTACTCTACTTAGATTTCCATGAGGTATTCAACACGGTTCCACATAAAGTTGCATGCTGTAGGGTGTCATATATTAGCATGGATAGAAGATAGGCTGGCTGGCAGAAAACAGAGTATGCATAAATGAGTCATTTTCAGATTCTCAGGATGTGATGCATGGATTCCTGCAGGAGTCTGTGCTGGGCCCCTCAACATTTTTACAATCTCTTTGAATGATTTAGATATCTGGATTGAAGGCATGGTGGCTAGGTTTAAAGATGACACAATGATAGGTAGGAAGGTTGTTGTGAAGATGATATTACAAGGATACAGGCAGATATAGATCAAGTGAATAGGTAAAAGTCTGGCAGATGGCACATAATATGGGAAAACGCGACCCTTGTTCACTTTGGCAGGGAGAATAAAAAAACAGGATATACAATCCAACATAGATCATAACCAACTGGTCAGTCAGGGTCTCTGATAGTTGATTTCATCAACTGCCCAGGTTTTCTCACCACATCCCTGTCAATTGTCATGTAGCTGCATAACATCCAAATTCAGAAACTGTGCAGGCTTTGCCAGCTTATTCCAATTGGTTCAGGTGGTCTATCATTACAGGATCAAGTATGTTTTGAGGTGGCAATGCAAATAGATGAACAGGAACTATACTAGGAACTAATGTGTGAAGGTGGTACATGACAGCACTAGAAACAGAGAAGGCTATTCAGCCCATCATGTCCACATGGACTCTCTGCAAGTGTGGCTCAGTTAGTTCCACTTCTCTGCCCATTCCCTGTAGACCTGCAATTTGTTTTCTTCCTGATAGGTCCATGAGAGGTGATGAAAAATCATGTGGAATGATGATGTATGTCACGTTCAATATCCAACTTCTAGAGCTGTGAACGTTTCTCACTAAGTTTAATGATTCCACCAACATGACCAACACTGCCCAGCTGATGGTTTCTGTGCCATGATATTTAAGGACATAAAAACTAAAGAAGATCTTCTCAGCCTCTTGCCCCTTAAAGAGAGAACAAGGAATGAGGATATCTACAATGAATTCGAAAGGTATATAGTTTAGAAAAATATTGCAATCAAGAAAATGGTTTCTGTCACAACTAATCGTACACCAGCCATACTTGGCACAAATGCAGGATTCGTTGCATTTTGGGGAAATGATCCTGATTTCCCCTCTTTTGTCAACTACCAAACAATTGGTCATTTTTGGTAATTAATTGGAATGGCAATAATCCACCATCAAGCATTTGTGATTAAAGTAATGGATTTTTCTCATCTAATGGAAGTTGTTGTTAAGATTACAAACTTGATTCAATCAAGAACCCTTCAGCATCATGTTTAAAAATCCTTAGCTGACAAACTTAATACAGCCTACAGTGAACTAATCCTCCATGCAGAGGTGCGGTGGTTAAGTCAAGGGAAGACG
The DNA here is from genome assembly GCF_021869965.1 of Rhincodon typus. NCBI lineage: Eukaryota > Metazoa > Chordata > Chondrichthyes > Orectolobiformes > Rhincodontidae > Rhincodon > Rhincodon typus. The sequence continues at coordinate 14,224,517 of NC_063360.1, read as the reverse complement.
CTGCAAAGATTTTTAGATCTGATGCCTGAAATTGTCACTTTTCTTATTTCAAGGAATCAAATATGCAGTGAGCTGTCAGGCAATGTGTGGTTGCTTGACTTTAGGTTCCTTACAGATATAATGTCAGAACTGAACAAGTTGAACTGTGAATTGTAGTGAAAGGACAGAGACTTGACACAGATAATCAATGCTGTGAATGCATTAAAATTGAAACTGTCTGTAGACTGTGGTCCTCCCAATTAAAACAGAAAAATGGCAACACTTCCTAAGCCTGGAGAAAATGCTAGAACAAAAATCAAAGGCGAAGAAAAATGGTTCCAGTCAGAAAATCTCTGCACACATCCAAGGGCACTAGAAGAGGAATTTAACAGGCAGTTTCAGGAATTAGATGTAATAGAGCAGATCATCAGGTTTGTTGCCAATCCATTCCTTCAAGTAGACATTGTTGGGCTGGCTACCAAATTTCCTCAGCTGTTTGGTTTTAAAAAGCAGTGGAGTTGATTTGGAGATAATTAATGTGCAAAATGATATTGAGCTGAATGTCAAATCAAGGAAGAGTGATTTTTGGAGGACTTGTAAACAGGGTAAAATGCTCATTCGTATCATTCTGTGCTTTTAAAGTGAAAGCTTATTTTGACTCTACATACCTTTGTCTCCCAAATGAAGAGGCTCAAGTCCAAGCATTACACCCACCTTACAGATACCTGTATACAACTAGCAGGCTCAAGCCACAACCCAGATTTCAAAGCACTGGTAGATAACTGCAGTCACTGGTATCACACAGAGACTTGGTGAATAGAGGACAAAATAAAAATTATATACACTTGGTTTTAGATTTATATAGCGTGAAATAAAGTGTTATTCTATATTTTCTTGGGGGTAGATCCTGAGTCACACATATTCAAAAAGTGATCTTGTGCTTATGAAGGTTGGAGACTGCTGACTTAAATAGAGAATGACTGCAGAATTCTGAGATTCAGAGGGATCTAGGTGTTCTGTAAGGCTCAGTAACTAATCCAGAAGGCTAATGGGATGCTGGCCTTTATTACAAGGGGAATTAAATGTAAAAGTAAAGAGGTTATGCTTCAGTTATGCAGAGCATTAGTGAGCTACATCTCAAATACTGCATACAGTTCTGGTCTCTTTACTTAAGGAACAATGTGGCGGAGGCAGTTCAGAGGAGGTTTACTAGATGGATGCTCGGAATAAGTGTCATATGAGGAATGATTGGACAGGCCTATTCTTGTTTTCACTAGAGTTCAAAAGAGTAAGGGGTGATTTGATCAAAGCTTATAAGATCCTGAATGGTTCTGACAAATGGACATAGAAAGGATGTTTATCTTTGTGGGTGAGTTCAGAACCATTGGCACTTGTAAAATTAGAGGTTACCCCTTTCGGAAAAAGATCGGGAGAATCTTTTTCTTTTGACTGTGTGACCTCTGTGAGCTCTCTGCCACAGAAGGCAGTGGAGTTGGGGTCAGTAAATATTTTCAAGGCAAAAGTAAATAGATCCTTGTTAGGCGAAATCGAAGGTGATCGAGGATAGATAAGAAAGTGGAATTTAGAACACAAACAGATTAGCTACGATTTTATTGAATGGCAGAGCAGGCTCAAAGGGTCAATGGCCTATTAATGCTTCAAATTCATATGTTTGTAATGTGGGGTTACAGAGCGCTGCATTGATCGGTGTTTGATCCTTTCAACTTTCATGAATAACCTAATAATGAAGACAATTAACTGGAACTGACTGAGCCGCTTCTACCTCCACCTTAAAGGTGTCTTATTCTGATGATTAAACATTAAACATCTGACACTCACTTCAAGTTGTTTAAGGGGGTTTATATCCTGCTCACTGGCACAAAGATTCCTTCAAAGTTAAACTCAATGTCTCAGTACCTCTATCCTACATGGAATTCTAGTTCCTTTCCACCAGCCAGGCTTTGACTCTTGCTGTTCCTTAGCCATTTCCAGCTCTCCCTAACCTTCAACCTGGCCATTTAGTATCTGTGAAACTTGGGAGTAAACTTTGGCAGGACATTCAATTACAGGGTGTACCATAGCTAGGCTCCATTTCTGAAGAAGGGTCTAGACCCGAAACGTCAGCTTTCCTGCTCCTCTGATGCTGCTTGGCCTGCTGTGTTCATCCAGCTCTACACCTTGTTATCTCCATCTCATTCTTGTTTGATTTCCAGGTACTAGCATTTTACAATCCGGGATAACAATCAGAAACAGCAAATGCAGCCAGTCTTTCCCACCCTAACCTTAAGGTCTCTAGATAGTGATTCTTGGTTGTGTCACAGAACCAAACTCTACTGGACCCCCCCACCACTATTTGCCATTTGCTCCATGTCACTAAATGAAGTTGTTTTAAAGCTCATCAAACTCTAGAAATAATGCATCGAGAAACACCGAATGAGTCAACAAGTAAGAATGATATCAACGAACATAGTGGCTCCTTTCAACACCATAGGCACAGGTGGGAATAACTCAAACCTACTGTTCAGATAGAAGCTGAGAAAAATAACAAGCTCATTATAACATCAGTTAGTCTCCCCAAACTTTGAAAGTTCAATTGATAGAGGCATCTACCAACATCACTCAATGATATTGGCAGTATATGCCTGCAAGGCATTGGCTGTCAATGTATAATCCTGTGTAGTGTTCATTTTAAAATTATGTTGTCCTATCAAACTAGGCTGGAGGATGGTAACTCTGAAATGGCAAAGAGATGAAGAAAACAGAAATAGTTATTGATAATGAGGTAGGCGGTCCATAAGAGGTTGGAGTTACTATGTATCATTTCACTAGGTCCTACTGAAATTCAACTGCGATGATAACAGAAATCTCACTGTCCAGTTTTCGAAATGATACCTTGTCAATAGAAACAACGTGGGCACCACTGCCACAGGCAATGTATGTGGGAGGAGATGGCCTAGTGGTATTATTGCTGGACTAGTAATCCAGAAACTCAGGTGATGTTCTAGGGACCTAGGTTTGAATCTTGCTATGACAAATGGTGGAATTTGAATTCAATAAATATCTGGAATTAAGTCTAATAATCACCACGAAACCACTGTTGATTGTCAGAACAATCTTCAGCCAGAAGTGCTGAGTGGGTGATCCACCTCAGCCTCCTCCAGAAATCCCCAAGATCACAGATTCCAGTCTACAGCCAATTTGATTCTCTCCATATAATATCTTTCCTTTCAAGTTAAGATCAAAGACCAATCTTTGGAGCACAATCCCAGAGAACCTCATGATTTACTGAGTGATCAATGAATGCAATGCGGATCTCCTGACCTTGTTCTTGACAGATCTCCTGGTTTGGCCTGACCATGAAGACCACGCCCAAGTCTAAAGTCATAGAAAGTCATTGGGTCAGAGAATGGGTGTCAGGATTTTCCATGCGATGGTCAATGATAGTTTCCAAAACATGATTTATCTCACTTAAATAGTTAGAATTGTTACATTTTTGAATCTCGGATCGATGCGATCTCAAGAAAGCACAACAACATCTTTACTTCGTCAGGAGGCTAAGGAATTTCGGCATGTCCCCATAGACACTTACCAATTTTTATACACGCACCATAGAAAACATCCTATGCAGATGCATCACAGTTTGGAATGGCAACTGCTCTTCCCAAGACCGCAAGAAACTACAGAGAGTTGTGAACACATCACATAAACTAGCCCCCAATCCATTGACTCCACCTACACTTCCCACTACCTTGGGAAATCAACCAACATAATCAAAGGCTCCTTCCACCCCAATTAAACACGATTCCACCCTCTTCCGTCAGGCAGAAGATGCAAAAGTTTGAATACACATACAAACAGATTCAAGAACAGCCTCTTCCCCACTGTTATTGAACGGACCTCTCAAATGTTAATTCTGATCTCTCGCTCTCTGTGCACCTTCTCTGCAACTGTAACACTATATTCCGCACTCTATTCTGCCACCCTGACGCACTTCTTATGGTGTGAGCTGCCTGTATAGTACGCAAAACAACACTTTTCACTGTATCCCAGTACACGTGACAATAATAAATCAATCAATCAATCAATCAATCAAGGAAGGAATTTTCCTCCCAAATAAGAAGGGTGAAGATGTCAGCAAAACCTCCCTGGATGTAAAGAACTCAACTGGAATGCCACAAGGGCTATGGGCTTTGTTGTTTTTCATCCCACCATCACTTTCTCAGGGCATCCAGAGGGTAGGCACTTGCCAATTGCAGCTACACCCTCAGAATGAGGAATAAAGAAAACCTCCCAATGATCCTCCATCCTAAAGAAACAGGTTCAGTTCCCAAAAGGAAAACTGCCTTCAGTGCAGAAAACATTTTGCTAGTTATCCAGCAACAGATAAATGTGTTAGTAAGTACAGAAAATCTTTCGGCCTTGGAAGACCATTTTAGGAGCTGAGACCCCAGTTGAATACTTAAGTTCCATCAACTAAGGAAAAAAGCTCAAGGCATATTGGATTTTGGTTCCAGAAATGAAAGGCTAATAGCCACCCAATCCCTGGACAAATGAGCTTTCCCCTGTACTAACAGCACAAATTTTCTGCGATGCACACATTTTATGGATTCTGAAGAGAAAATGTTCTGGTGTAAATCGAAGCAGCTGACGAGGCAATCACTTCATTATAAAAGTGCAGAAAATCATCTGAAATAAAAACTAATCATCTTCTAATAGTTGTTGGACTGTCCTGTGGTGAAACACTTGAGTAAGCAGAATGATACTGAGAAATATCTCAAAGATAAATGGAGCAGAGCTATGCCAACAAAAAACATAATCAGCTAAAAATTAAACTGTTGCTCATCCGTCCAGTCACGATGCCAACACTGTCTGTACTACAGAAGCTTTAATTCGGATTCTACCCTGGATGTGATTGATATATGGAGCTGAATCTCTGTATTGATAACATAAACATGAACAGGTAAGAACAGAGCAGGTAACAGAGCATTCAGACCATACAGACAGGAAACACTAGATCTTACATGACAAACTAAATGACAGACTCCCATCACATTCAGCGCACAGTACCATGCTAGATAAACCTACTGCTAGGGTAACAGCAAAAAAAAAATCCACTGGAAGAATTTGTCTCCACAGAACATAATGAATGATGGACAATGGACTTAAAAGATCCTACAGTTCTCCTCAATATACGGGCCGATATTTATTCCTTAAGCAATGTCACAAAAAACAAATTCCATCACCAATATCAGACAATTGTATGCAGAATCTTGCTGTATGCGAAATTAGCTGCTAGATGATAACAATGTAAGTTGTCACATTGTAACAAAAACAGAAATTGCTGGAAAAACTTTACAGATCCAGCAACATCCGTGGAGAGAAATCAGAGTTAATATTCGGGTCAAGTGGCCCTGCATCAAAACTTAAACCTTGTAAGTGCATTGATTGTGAAATACTCTGTCGTGAAAATCCCAAGGCCATAATACATACCATGTAAATACAAGTCTTTCTTTCCTCTGCAGAGTAAACCAGGTATAATGGCAAGAATGATAATCAAGGGCCTTCTTTTGGCACAGTAATAGTGTCCCTATCCTGGACTGGGAGGGGGGAATTTACAAACTCCACACAGACAGTTGCCCAAGGATGGAATTGAACCTGGATCACTGGTGCTGTGAGGCAGCAGTGCTAAAACTAAGCCACTGTGCTGCCCTAAAATTTTTCATAACATTAAGTATAGTGCAATAAATATAATATGATTTTTTAAGCTATTGTTTAACATATCAAATGTTAAACTTTTAAAAAAACTTGTGAAACATTTAGTGCTATATTCCAATATTCTTAAAGACCTCCACAACAGCCAAATATGCAAACTTAATTGCTAAAAACAAATAACTTTAACTAGTATTGAACTGCTCTTTTGTACTTGTTCCAGAATTTTTATTGATCAGAAGTATAAATGGCACCTTATGGAAACAGCACTTTTTTTAATATCAATGTTTCAATATCCGTTTGCAAACATGCATTTGAAATATTCTAACCATCTAAGCATCTTGAAAAGTTTCATGATGTTTCTTTACAATCCGTTCAACCAATTAATAACAAAATAATTCAGAAATCAAAACCCTTTTTTGCACCATACATTGTTGCACAAAATGCACTTTAACTGACTAAAATAAAAGGAGAATAATGTATGTGTGTTCTTGATTATTTACAATTCAAATTGCATATGGTGCTAAAAGCTATGAACATTTCCTTCATAAATAATAGTAATTATTCTTATAATTCTCATCACACATGCATAACCATTTGAATCTGCTGAATGGTGTCCAGAATGTAATTGGAAAACTGCAGAGATCATCCAGCTTCACATGCCAGTAACCATCAAGGATAGTAACTACCTTTGCTTTGACAATTTGAGACAAAATTTCTTCTATGTCTGGCATGGGTTAGTGAGATTTCTTTAACGCTTTACTGAGATCCTTTGGATCTATGCATACTCTCAGTTTTCCATATGTGTTCAGTGCTAACATATTGCTAATGCAGTCTGTAGGAGTTATTGGTTTCTTGCCTTCTTTTCCAGGTTTTCTATCTTTTTCTTCAGGATGACTGTGAGGACATCTGGAACAGTCCTCAGCATTTTAAGGTAAGGTTTATTGTTTATATGCATTTTAATATTTAGTTTAGAGGTCAGATTTTGAATTAGTGGCATATGGGTTTTGATCTGTAATATCAGGGAGTGTAATGATTAATATTGACAGTATTTCTGGAACCAAGTCTTTTTTTAAAAAAAGTGTGAGAGAGAGATTTCCTGGGGTAATAATGGGAAGTTGTTTGTGATGTAAGAAGTTTATGAATGGGCAGGGTAAACATTGAAGAACATTAACTTATTTTCAGATGGAAGGTCAGTGGGTTTTTTTGCGTGGGGAAGAAACCTATAGCTTGGAAAGCTTTTGGTTTCAGTTTGCAGAGGTTCTGATCGAAATTTCATGTGTGACACAGTTTCCTCCAGAGAAAGATGTTCATTTCAGACCAGAAGTGTTTAGTTATAAACCTGAAGGTGTTATTCAAAGCTAAGGAAATCTAAGCACAATTATGTGAATACTTAAAGAGGAAACTATCAAACTCCAGACCAGGATTTGAAAGAAACAATTAAGTCAAATCTATACATGTAATAGAAAAGGAATTCTGTCTGATGTTTGAGTACCATTATATGGTCGTGCTGGGTTTGATGGGATTGCATATTTCTCTGTGTTTCAAACTCTTTCAAATTGTTTTATGTATAAAAAGGTAGTCTTATTCTATTTTATCTTCATTTCTTTTGCATAAGTAACATCTGTTTTATTGTTAAAACCAAATCTGTAGCATGCATGTTTCTGTCTCAGTGAAAGACTACAAAAACAGAAGTTGCTGGAAAAGCTCAGCACGTCTAGCAGCATCTGTGAAGAAAAAATCAGAGTTAATATTTCAGGTCCAGTGACTCTTCCTCAGAACTGGAGGTAGAGGCGAGCTGTGCAGGGCTGGGGGACTATCAGCTTGGAAGCAATGGTGGGGAGATCACCGGGTCAGTTATTGTAGTATATACAATGGCCTGATGTGTCATGGTGGGGTCATGGTCCCGGGGAAGGTAGGAGGAGGTATCTGAGAGATGACGCTCAGCTCTGCAAGGTAGAGGCCAGTACACCAGACTACAACTGCACCACCCTTATCAGCAGGCTTAATAACAAAGTCAGGGTTAGTTCTAAGTGTACGGAGTGCAGTCAGTTCAGGGGGAGATAGTTTGGATTTCGTGAGGAGGGCAGAGAAATTGAGGTAACTAATATCACATCGACAGTTCTCAATGAACAGATCGAGTGCAGAGTCCAGAGGGAGGGGTCCAGTTGGAGGGGGAGTGTTGGAACTGGGCAAACGGGTCTGTGGGATGGGGAGAGAACTCTTGTCCAAAGAAATGAGCACGGAGGCGAAGACGGCGGAAGAAGAGTTAGGCATCATGTCGTGCCTGAAATTCGTTCAGGTGGGGGCGCAGAGGAATAAAGCTGAGGCCTTTGCTGAGTACAGAACAGTCAACATCGGAGAGCAGAAGGTTAGGAGGGATGGTGAATACCCGACAGGAGGTGGAGTTGGGAGAGGGATGGAGTCAGAGGGAAGCGGAGGAGAGGAAGGTTCCAGAGGGCCATGGGTATCTTTGAGTTGTTGCATTTTGTGGGCCTTGATGCCTGAAAGGAAAAGAAAAAATTTCTTGTTAGCACAAGGAATGAGCCGGAGGATGAAGTGGAACCGTGGGCTGGTGCAACCCTGAACCAGTGTGTTATGATGCTGTTGAAGAGAGAGGTTGAGAGTGTGTATGTGGCGCCACACGGCACTGAGTGTGGATTGCGGAATGTGGGAGAGCAGCTGTCTGTGGAATGTTGAACATCACGGAGATACCTGTGATCCTGGGAGGATTCAAAACACGAGGGATGAAACTTCAGTTGAAATCCACGTGGGATGAGTCTGAGCCAGAGGCAGTCACTAAGGAATGTGATATGTCTGTGGAAATGAGTTTTAGCAAATACTTGGTCAAACACCAGGAGTGACAGTGAAATTAATGTCGGTGGGCAAGAAGAGAGATTGGAACGGAAATCCCGTTGGAGAGACGAGCAGAACTTTTTCAAGGTGGGCATGCCTAGAAGGGATGTGGCAGTGAGTTAAGTACTAAATAAAATCTGAAAGAACTGTGGATGCTGTAAATCAGGAACAAAGACAGAAGTTGCTGGAAAAGCTCAGCAGGTCTGGCAGCATCTGTGAAGAAAATATTGGAGTTAACGTTTCAGGTCCAGTGACCTTTCCTCAGAACTGAGCTTTTCCAGCAACTTCTGATTTTGTCAGTGAAGGACTACGTTGTTAATAAAAACAAATATAAATACAGTGGCTATAAGAGCAGGTCAGAGGTTAGAAATATTGTGGTGAGTAACTCACCTCCTAATTCCCCAAAGTCTGTCCACCATCTACAAGGCACAAGTCAGGAGTGTGCTGTATACTCCCCACTTGCCAGATGGGTGCAGCTCCAACAACACTCAACAAGTTTGACACCATCCAGAACAAAGCAGCCCGCTTGATTGGCACCACATTCATAAACATCCACTCTCTCCACCATTAATGCTCAGTAGCAGTGTGTACTATCTACAAGATGCACTGCAGAAATCCAACAAAGATCCTTAGACAGCACCTACCAAATCCACACCCACTTCCATCTAGAAGAACAAGAGCAGCAGATACACGGGGACACTACTACCTGCAAATTCCCCTCCAAGTCACTCGCACCACCTGACTTGGAAATATATCGTAGTTCCTTCACTATTACTGAGTCAAAATCCTGGAATTCCCTCCCTAATAGCATTGTGGGTCAACCTATAGCATATGGAATGCAGTGGCTCAAGAAGGCAGCTCACCACCACCTTAAAAGTGTTAAATAACAGTGCCGACACTTAGCAGTCCATGTCCAAGATATAAATAGTTTATTCACATGCCATACAGGGAGCAGTTCAAAGACTCTCCACCAAGTTACAAATAGTCATGAGCTCTTATACATAAAATACAATTACATGCCTCATTCCAGGTGGGCAATCTACCTACTACTAGCCTTGGTACAAGTCACACATTCTAACTGCTAACTGTTTAAACTTGGCTGTTCAGAGCCTGACAGACTTAAAGTAAATAAAGCATTACTAGAGTTAAGTGGAATAAACTTATTCAAAAGTTAAATAAGTGCTCTCTGAAAACAGTAGAAAGTTAACTTATTTTCTGAATAGTATTGTAGTATAGATGCCTAACTTTCTGATTAGTTATTACTAAATGGCATGTAATGTCCTGTTAGTCAGAAGGTGCAAACTCAACCCCTGACTTGAGGAATTTATCTGAGAGCTATCCCAGTCGGTGTCCTGGTCCAACAAAATGATTTATTAGTCACTACCCGCCAAAAGGGCTATGAGTTATGAACTGAAATTATGCGGAGACCCTGTTATCTTTCAGAGTGCCATGTGCCTAATTGCACCTTATATCAACAATTACAGACTCAGTGTCTGCTTTTCCTTCATTATTGCTCAATTTATCAAAGGGGAAAAGATTATTCTTTATGTCTTCCATTTTCTGCTCTCAGAAATCTGTACTATGTGGGATGCAGTCTTCATAATGTTCCACACTATGGGCTGTTCTGCTATCCTTTATGATACTCAGTTGCTTTCATCTTTGATTTTACTTTATTTTATATCACCCTTCAACCTTCTCCATGGTAGCTAGAGATGGGCAATAACTACTGACCTTGCCAGCAACATCCATATGCCATGAGAACATTTTGCAAAAGCACCACATTTATGAGTGTGGAACACTCTCTGTGCTTAATTGTTCAATTCTCTGTCATTTACATTCCACCAATGTTATTCTGTGCAGCTTCCATTTAGAGGCACAGCCTGCCTTTCAGAAAAGTGGCTGCGCCATATGATATCTGCACAATTTTGCTGGTCCCCTACTGGGGACGGAAGCAGCTGACACACAGAGCAGAAGGAAGTTGCATAGCACTCACTCCAACACAAACTACATTATGCAGATAAAATAAGTGGATTTATATTCTACCCACCTTTACTGGAATTGAAAAAAGAAAGTCACAAATTGCTCAAAAAACAGGGCACAGGAATTTCAGGTCCATGAAATTTCATCACATGCCAATTGATTATGTTTCATTTACCCGTTACTTGCTTTGCCTTGTTTTGTTTCTCAATATTATCAAAGCCATGAATTAAAGATCTGAATTTGATTCAGAGTTTTCCCTTCTAAGACCTGGGTTTGAATCTCTGCTTGTTGTGGGCAGTTGTGGCACAAAATTGACCATCACACACCATCCTCCTTCTCCTAAAGGCCATGAGTTGGAGAAAATTCATATAGCTGAATGTGAAAGTTCTCATCCCAGTAAATTTCCAATCCTTTACCCTGAGATTATGCATTTAGTTCTGGTCACCTCAGCCGAGGGAAGCAGCCGCTCAGCATTGACCCAGCCAATCCCAACTCGGATTTCAGGTGTTCCAATGAGATCATCTCTTGTTCCTCTAAACCCCAGAGAATATAGGCTCATTTCAGTCACCCTGTGCTCTCATCCCAGGAATCAATCTGGTGAATCATTATTACACCACCTTCGAGTAAGTATCTCATTCCTTAGTTACAGAGACCAAAACTGTACATAGAACTCCAGATTTAGCTTTACCAAGACACTATCTGCTTGCAGCAAGATTTCACTATCGATGTATTTCAACACCTTTAGAAACTAAGTGAAAACTTTGTAAACCAGTTTCAGTTCACTTTCCTCGTCAGTGCACAATTCCTGCTGTGCATTTGCACCACTGGAACGATCATCTCCAATTTTTAGATTGTACATTTTTGCTCTTACATTTCTCAGTCGTATGATGCTATTTGGGGTGAGGCAGGAGTTTACAGTGATTTATTGACCAGTGCATCATAGGACATAGTTAAGGCACAAAAATAGGCCATTCACCCCCACCAGAACACACCTGTGTTAATGTTCCACTGTACCTTCTCCCACCTTTTGTCATATAAATCTACCATTGTAATTATCTACTCCCTTATCCCTCATAAACTTTCCAGCTTCCCCTTACCTACAAAGTCATAAACACAATTAACCACCTGCTCTTCCTTTGCTGTACACCTGTTCTCACCCCAAATCAAAGTACATCTTTGAATCTATGTTATCCCTCAACCATCAACATTGGTCACTACTGCACTGCTGTTACTGGGACACTGCTGGACGCAAATTATCATCTGCCACAATTTTAACATTATGACAATGACAATATGTCAGAAAATATTTCCTTGGTTGTAAAGCTGTCTACTTCTCCCTGAGGCTGTGAAACACAATGTACAAATGCAAGTTCTTTTATGCTTCTTTTTATTTGTCGGAAGCGCATTAGTTGATTTGCAGTACTAACCTAGAATGAGTCACAGGCTGAGGTTACTGGGGGCCTTGCCAACATTTTATTACAAGTTGGCTGCAGGTGTCCTTGCTGCAGATGGTAAGGCTCTGCAATCAGTTTTTTTTGTTGCATTTGGAGAAAGCTGGGGTGGGGGGCTGCAGGGGCTGATTCTCTTTAGGTCCTAGAAGTACCAAGATGTGGCCTGATGCTTCTTGATCTCCCTGTTTCCCTTTGTGTATCATTTCAGCCATGAAATACCGTATTTGAGGCATTTTAAGGACAAGCATTAACTTAAGGAGTTGCAAAAAAGCTCTCCTAAAATTCTTTCTCAAACCTACATCTGAAACAAAATTCATTTCAAACATTCATAATACAGAATAAATCAGAAATTATATTGTAAACACTGCTACAAAATAAACCAAAAATTTGTGCCAATCTACAAGCACCTTCGCCCAGGAGGTTCCATTCCAAATAGCTCAACAAGGGCAAAGGAAAGTTATTGTATTCTGCTGGTTGTTTGTTTACAAATCTGGGCCCTTTAGCAGCTTGAGACATTAAATAGATAGGAGTACATTGTCTCTCCCAATCCAGAAGTCACTTCATTGATACACAGTAGGAATTTGAAAGAAGAGTGTTTTCCTGGTTCCTAACTGCTCTCTTCCTCACTGCCTCTCTCCTCGTCCCCCATCCTCTCTCCCCATCCCATTCTTCATTTTTACCTCTCTACTCCCAATCTGTTGGTGTTGTCTCCTTTCCCTGCTCTCCCTGTCTCCTTCTCACTCTCCCCCTCACTTTCCCTGTCTCATCTCTTCCACACTGTCCCTCTTGCCCTCATCCTTCTTCTCACTCACTCTCCTCCTCCTCTCCCTGTCCCCAATCTACCCTCCCACCTTTCCTACCCTCTCCCCACATCTCTCCAGTTATACACTTGTTAGCACATACCCTCGGAATCAGCTACAAATTTACTTAGAGCAGAATTCCTGAGTTAAAACATTGTTAAATGTCAATATATTGAGAAAGTATCTTGAATGGTTTTTGCACCACTCTCCACGTCTCACCCCACATAACTGTGGATGCAATTTGCATGGCCAACAGCACTCTGCCAATATGAGCAGTGTACCCAGGTACATCTCCTGTCTGCGTGCGAACTGGAAAACTTCATTTTGGCTGCATCCTGAGTTCACACATCCATCTGGCTGACATGTTGCCAGGAACCTATATTTGGACAATGAATGTCCAGACTGTGTTTGAGTTGTTTACTCATGAAAAAAATAAAACAGCAGTATCATCTGTCAGCTCAGCCTGTGGAGGGCTGGAGACAGTTCCATCCATTACTCAGGCTGCAGGCTGCCTTGCCCTATGTGATACATCACATGCTAATTCCAGCTTCAGACCAGCCTCCAGGGGACAGGCAGTGCCCGGGCCTGTGTTGGGAGCTGTAAATCTGCTGACAGCAACTCTCCATCAATGCTGTGCTGCCTGCCTTCTCCATCCCTCTGGGGCTGCCCAAGGGACAGTTTCTGGGAGCTAGTTAATAATCGAGAAGGTGAAGTTTGGGATCAGAACACAGGCTGTGAGGGCAAAATCAGGAATTCCTGTGATCACAGCATCGTTAGCTTTCAGTCATTGTGCGGGCACTGTATTTGAGTGATGTTTACCTCGGCTGAATAGCTGGAGGAGTGTAAAGATGGGAAGAAGTGAGTGCCGTGTCAGCAGCACTGGTAGTTGCATGTGGCTGGGGTGGACAATGTATTTTATATATATATATATATATATCCATGTGCTATCTCATACAACTGAATGGCTTTTCCCAGCACCAACTCAGCTGAGACAATATTCACCTTGTTATCACCAGCATTAACTCACCCATGTTTCCAATTGTTCCATTTACTTGCAGAGGTCATTAAGGTCAAAGCAATAACACCAAAGGGAAAGGAGAGAGGGAGAGGATAAAGTCAAAATGGAGTTGGACACGAGATAAGATATCTCTGCTCTGCAGTGCCCGCCTTTCTGTAACAGCCTGAAGAGTAGCAGTGGACATCACATGCTCTCTCTGCAATGACGCACCGCTCCCCTCCACCCCCCACCCACCCCAGGCAAAAACATAGCTGTGGAAGAGGGGCAGACAGCAACTATAACCCCCTCCACTGCCTGCTGCCTGGAGGCAACGTAAATGGTTCAGTGTAAGCCTCAATTGCTCGAGGGTGCTGCACACTGAGTGGTACCTGAAGCACAGTGAGAGGTTGGTGATGTTCGGGGAATGGGATGTATGGCAGGAAAGCATTGACTCACCCTAACCAGCCTATGACATTATTGTGTTCATGTGTTTGCTCCTTCAAGGCACCACGCTCCCTTTGTCTGTTCAGACATTTCTACAATGATCTTTCATAATGATTTTCTGACAGGCGCGATTAAGCTTCCCTTTACTGGGCAGTGAGCCTTTAAGAGGAGCCAGTACCATGTGATCAGCCCAGTGCTAATGGGTCCCTTGCTGTGTAGAGAGGGTGCAGACAGCTGCAACAATAGAGAAGCAATGCTTAAGCCTCTCAGGCCAATACAGAGATCATACAGGGAAGCTAGGCAAACTAACATTTCATCCAACACTTCAATCAACTTGGAGTGGGCAGGTCACATATCATGCCAACTATGAACTGAACTAATGCTTCACCCCAAAAATCTCAGCTAGAAATAACCTGGACGCTAGACAAACATTCAAGCTGTAGTGATTGTCACAAGGTCAGACAGGTGACCCTCATAACATATGAGTTCCCTGATTGGACCAGATTAATAGCCCCAATCAGGGAGCCCTGGCTGACAGATATATACAGGAGTGTCAGGAGTTCTGCTCACTCTGAAAGAGCTGGATCAGTGACAGGGACTCTTCATGTGTAAGCAAAGGGTGACTGGGTGACTGGGTGACTGGGTGACTGGGTGACTGGGTGACTGGGTGACTGGGTGACTGGGTGACTGGGTGACTGGGTACTGGCCACTGTGGAGTTATTTCACAGATGATGAGAGTAAAGCACACTCCTGAAGAAATTTGCTCGCAATAATTGTCTTTGAGTTGGGGTAAACATTTCCATCATCTTGCCATTATTTGGATCTTGACTCATTCGATCCTGCCATCGAAGACTGGGCCCTGTGTGTGGAAAGAATGCATTATGTTTTCTGGGCAAATGACACTGGGGCAGACGAAAAGCAACAAGTAATTCTCCTGACAGCTTGTGGACCCACAGCTTTTTCAGTTACCAGGATCCTAACTTTCCTACAGGCACCAGATACTAAAACCTTTCAAGAGTTGATGGATTTACTTAAGGAATATTGCAATACTAAGTCTCCTCTAATTTTGAGAACGCTATCAGTTTTACTTGGCAATTCGAGAACCAGGGGAATCTGTATCGGGATTTTTGATTAGGTTAAAATGACTGGCAGAGGCATGTGACTTTGGCTTAACCCTTAATGAGATGCTGAGAGACTGTTTAGTACGTGGCATTAATGATGCAACCATGCAAAGGTTCATACTAGCTGAAGCCCAACTGGACTTCAAAAAGGCACGACAACTGGCTTTATCATTGGAAAATGCAGCAAGTGGAGCATATGGGTTGCAGGGTATTCCCCAGACCAACTGAGCTTGGAGAAAACCACTTCAGTGAAGGCAACTGCATGGCCTCACTCAGGTCATACCCTGAGCAGAGGGACTTTAGGTCAGCCCACTGCAAAACACCAAAACAAAGCCAAGCCTCAGCAAAAGGGCTAAAATTTTCTTCAGGATCCAGGCCAAGAATCTATTCCAGTTGCTACTGTTTTGCGGACTCAAGACAGCCGAAGGGTCCCAAAAGACCTAAATGGAGTAAGAGAACTTGTGGGCCAGTACCCACGAGATTGCACTCCCTGGAAAGTCCACCTACATCTGCTTTGGAACAGTTACACTGCTTAGCAACATCCAAATCAGAACCAATCGAAGTAAATATCTGATTAAATGGTCACCCGGTTCTAATGGAGGTTGATACCAGCACGACCATTTTAGTGATTACTGAACCAGTCTTTAACAAAATTCATTGTGGACTCCAAAGCTTAAGTGTGTGCAACACCTCAACTTGACTGAGAACCTACACTGGGCAACCTTTACTGGTTAAGGATAAAAATATAGTTCCAGTCTCCTGTGAGAAGCAGTCAGTTCAGTTACCACTGACTGTTTAAAAGACTCTGGCCTAAGCTTGATGGGGGTGAAATTTTTTGAGAAAGATTCCCCTAGATTGGTTCAACATTTATCGATTGGAAAATGGCTGCCTGGGTGAAGTCCTAATTAAATACCTGAAAGTTTTTTCAGGAAGTTCTAGAGACAATCAAAGGAGCTAAGGCTACCTTGCATGTCGACCAGGAAGCAATTCCGCAATTCTGCAAGACCCACCCAGTGCTATTTGCCTTACAGGCAATAGTAGAGGCAGAAATCAGAAGGCTGGAAAGTGAAGGAATCATTAAACCAGGAATGGACAGCACCAGTCATACCGATTGTGAAGCCCAATAGGTCAGTTCACTTTTGTGGGGATTTTAAACAAACAGTGAACTGCAGCTGGATTAATACCCAATCCCTCTCATGGAGGATTTATAAACAAAGCTAACAGAGGGGCTGCCCTTCACGAAGCTGGACTTGAGCCATGCGTACTTGCAATTACGGTTAGATGAAGATTCCTGGAAGTATGCTACAATGAATATACCCATAAGGGTTTGTACCAATATACGAAACTGCCATTTGGGGTATCGTCAGCCTGTGCAATTTTTCAATGGATAATGGAGAACATTTTATAAAGTCAATCCCAGATCACCATTTATTTAGATGACATGATGATAACAGGGAAGACCAATAACAAGCACTTAGAGAGCTTGGACATAGTCCTTAGATGTTTCTCCCTGGCAGGTGTATGCCTTAAAAGGGAAAAATAATAGAGACCTACTTGGGCTGCGGAGTCGATAAGGCTGGCTTACACTGGTTGGAAGATAAAGTGAGAGCGATCTAAGGTCCCATGTCTGTACTGGAGCTTAGGTCACTCCCAGGGCTGGTGAATTACTATGGAAAGTTCATACATAACTCGTCCTTCATTCTGGTATGTTTGCATCGACTCTTAAAAAAGGGTCAGCCTTGGATATGGTCACATAGCCAAGCCACAGCTTTCAGGGAAGTGAAGAAACAGCTATCATCCTCTAAAGTGTTGGCACACTATGATTCCAAGCGAGGTGTGGTATTGACATGCGATGCCTCCCCATTCGGCATTGGGTAGTATTAGCTCATAGATGACCCAATGGAGAGGAATGCCCAATTGCGTATGCATCCAGGATTTTGGCTAATGCAAAACGGAAATATGCCCAGATAGAGAAGGAAGATTTGGCGGTCATATTTGGTGTCAGGAAATTCCACCAATACCTTTATGGATGTAAATTTGTAATAACACCAGACCACAAACACTTGCTGGGTCCACTTAAACTGGACAAGGTAGTGCCACCCGTAGCGTCAGGCAAAATTCAGCGGTGGGCTCTAATACTAAGTGCGTATAATTACATCTTGGAATATCATCTGAGAGGACAAGTAGCAAACACGGATGCATTGAGCCAACTCCCGCTGACAGATACACCATCGGGGGTACCGCCACTGGAAGAGTCCATAAAGGTATTAAATTTTCTTGACACTCTCCTAATCACAGCTGACAATATCAGACTTTGGACGCAGATAGATCTGGTCCTGGCAAAAATGATGGTGAGGGGGAAACCAAAGGGCTATCACAACCAGAATTGAAACCTTTTTGGACCCAGGGAGACCAGATCACAGTATAGCATGACATATTATTATCGCGAACAAAGGTCACTGCCAGATATTGTCTGAGGGTCATCCAGGGGTTTCCAAAATGAAGATGTTGGTGATAGGTTATGTCTGATGGCCAGGATTGGAAGCAGACATAGCTGCATTGGTGGGGCAGTGCTCAGAGTGCCAACAAGGACAAAGGTTACTGCCAGCAGCTCCCCCAGATTCATGGGAATGGTCGGGCAAACCCTAGCCTTGGTTACATGTCGACTATGCTGGTCCTTTCATGGTCTCAGTGTTCTTAGTCATTGTGGATGTGTGCTCAAAGTGGCTGGACATGCAGAGAGTTCATTCGTCAAACACGGGGACAACGATAGAGAAACTGAGCACATCTTTTGCAATACCCAGACTTCTGGAATTGTCAATCACAGGTAACAGGCCATCATTTACCAGCAGGGAATTTGAGTATTTTCTAAAGTCGAATGGGATTCAACACATAAGGACAACTCCATACCATCCATCATCCAATGGTCTGGCAGAAACAGCAGTCCAAACTTTGAAAGCAGGCTTAAAGAAACAGCCTACAGCCACACTCAATACCAAACTGTCCTGATTCCTGTTCGATTATAGAACCATGCTTCACGCAACTACAGGGATAGCTCCAGCACAGTTATTGATGGGGAGAAGACTCCGCACCAGGTTAAGTCTGATCCCCCCCCAGACCTAGAGGGGAGGCTGAAACATCAGCAGAAATGCCAATGCCAGACACAAGACTCCGCTCAGCGAGAGAGACAGCTTACTTCAGGGGACAAAGTTTGGTGGAGGTACCATGGGAATGACCCCATATGGGTAAGAGGCATGGTTGACGGGAGGTCAGGACTAGTGATGTACAAAGTTTGGGTAGGTGCAACGGTCTTGAACAAGCACATGGACCATATGAGAGTTGCAAACTTGCAAATAGCGTAGGAGCATAAGATGCCCGGCTCCTTGACGGCCTTTCCGTCTTTTCCGGAATCTGTGGGTTCTCCCTCTCTGTCAAGCTTTGAAGATACCTCGGAACCGGAGATGGACATGGCGGATGTTGCTGTCTCGATGCCTTTGCCGCCTGAAGAAAAGAATGAATTTCTTTTGAGGTGCTCCGAGTGCAAGAGGCAAGCTACTGTGCATTACTGACCGCCCATACCAGAGGCAGAGTTGAAGGAACCTGACCTGGTGCTATAACGTCCCAGGAGGAGCTACAAAAAAATGAACTGGCCTATGTCCTCAGACCAGAGGGGGAGGGATGTAGTGATTGTAACAAGGTCAGCCAGGTGGACCTCATAGAATATGAGTTCCACGATTAGGACTGTTAATCTGGTCCCAGATAAGAATAGGCGTGTAAGAGGTTCTGTTCACTCAGAGAGCTGGCTCTCAGGGAGCTAGATCAGTGTTAAGTACTCTCTATGTGTAAATAAAGGGTGACTTGGTGACAGGAACCAGCTTCTGTGGAGTTATTTCACAGACAAACTTCAGCCAAATTCATCAGTTGCAAAACACATATTAAACGGTCATTTAAAGGGTTTCCTTTCTTCAGTATCTTGTGGATGGATCTATGTATATCACACAGGCCAGTGGTGTTTACAACAACCTTCTTCCATGTTCTTTCCTATCCTCTTTCCCTATAACCAAGAGATTTGCATGTGTGTTATGTCAAGTTGTAATGTAAGCGAGTACAACAGCCTATTGCAGTGTTTATGGGGTGGACCCATGTATTTATTTTGTTTTGTGTGTACCCAATGTTGTGACAAGGAATGGCTCATGAAGGATTTTAAAGAAAACAATGGACCAATAAGGGGGTAAATAAAATAATTCCGAAAAAAATATTGAAGTAAAGTTTCTTGCAGAGCAAGATCATGATCAATGACTTTCAGCATAAAGCCTGAGGCAGCAGATTTCTACCTTGAAGCCGGAAGATACTGGATGTTTCATAGTAACTCTCTGAAGAACTGATTTGTCTGAGTGCAATTCCTTTACATTTGGAGGGGTTTGGAAGGAAATTGCTGGAAAGAGGCAGGAAGGGGAAAACTCTCCAGGACTTACCAGAGTATCTACAATTAGGTCAGAGAAACCAACCTGATGATGGCAACGCTGAACATACAAGAGTTACTGCCACTGAGAGAGCACTAAGGAGGAAATACGCAACTCCCTTCATTCCAAACAACATCCTGCAGTTTTGAGACCAGCCGGGAATGCTAACGGTGGTAATCTCTGTAACAACAAGAGTGGGGTTATCATTCATAATAAATTTAGAAAATAAACATTGCTACTTTAACACTGAAGTGTAAATTAATTGATTCCATTCACTTTCTGAGAACAAGCTGCAGTAATAGAGAACTCACTCACAGATGCCTTTCTGAATTGAAAATGAATTTTGTTTCATCGACTGATGCATATTTAACATTTTCTAGAATTCACAAACCTAACATGCAAATCTAAAATAATCCGAGTGGTCAATAAGCACACAATAATAAAGTCCAGAGATGCAATACCAAACTCTCAAAATGAACAGTAATAGCAGACCCTCCCAGGGAACTTAACCCACCAAGGGCCAGGACACAGGGAACTGCATCCCACTGAGAGCCTGAGGGAGTGAACCCAGAAAGAGTCAACACCTTTAAACAAAAAGAAAACTGGGAACAAAAAGTAAAAAACTGGATTTTTAAAAGTTAAAGATTTGAAGTGTTTCATTAGTGACTCATTAATTGAATGACTCACTAACTGTATCCATCTGATGAAAAACCATTACCATACTGAGATAACGCAACCTCAAGATGGAGAGCTGAAGAAATTGCTGAAATTAGAATGTATCTCTTGCTGGAGCAAAGCAGGCTCCCTCACTGATTGGTCAAAGGTTATTAGTTTAAGGTCTGATTGTATTGTCACTTGTTTAAATTGTGACCTTGCCAATTTTAAGAACAGGACTTTGAGAGGATTAAAACAAATATTCCCTGTAGCTGAGCAGTGCATTGCACCGCTCAATGGTGCCATTCCCATGAAGGACTGAGGCAGGTGGCGTCTCTTTCTTTTCAAAGCCAGCAACTGTCCAGCAACCAGTTCATTCTCAAGGCTGGGATGCTTCCTGTTTGTTTTCTAATAACCTTGCAATTGTAGATGATGCTAATTGGACAAGCAGAGTAAAGTTCATCAGGGCTCAGTAGGTGGTCTTGTTCTAGAATTTCGATACTTAGAGTGTGGAAGGAGACCATTTGTCGCATTATGACTCCTCCAGTCAACAAAGATCTGATTATGCTAATCTGATTTTCCAGCTTTGGCCCATAGCCCTAGAGGCCAAGACAATGTAAGTGAATATCTAAATACTGTTTAAAGGTTATGAGACATTCTGACTCAATCACTTTTTAGGCAGTAAGTTCTAGACTTCTACAACTCTCCTCAAACCTCCTGTTATCCTTCTACCTCTTACCTTAAATTGAGGACTATCAGGCCAGCCCTGATCTCGTTGAATGGTCAAGCAGACTTAATGGGCTGAAGTGACTCCACCTAACAAAGGAGGGGTGTGTAGCTTCCGACTTTGTCCACCCTAATCCGACACCAACACCTCCACATCGTGGCCTTCATAATGAGAGGGCAGGAGCAGGGATGTCTTGCTGCAATTGTACAGAGCTTTGGTGAGAACGCACCTGGGGTCGTGTGTGCATTTTCGGAGGAAGGATGTTCTGGTGATGGAGGTAGCAGCAACAAATGGTTACCAGACTAATTCTGGGACAGCAGAACTGATGTGTGAAGAGACACCGGATTGGTTAGAACTATATTCACTGGAGTTTAGAAGAATGAGGGGGCATCTCATAGAAACCTGTAGAATTCTAATAGGATTAGACAGAATAAATAGGAAGGATGTTCCCAAGGTGAGTCCAGAACCAGGAGGGTCAGAGTCTAAGGATAGAGGTAGACCATTTGGGATGAGATGGTGAGACATTTCTTCACCCAGAGAATGGTTGAGCATGTGGAACACTTTGCCTCAGAAACGTGGTTGAGGCCAAAACATTGAATGTTTTCAAGGAATTAGATATAGTCCTTAGAGCTAAAGAGATCAAAGGGAATGGGAGAAAGCGGGAACAGGGGAGTGAGAAGGAAGATCAGCCATGCTCATATTGAAGGCTCAAGGAGCTACTCCCACTCCTGTTTTCCATGTGTGCATTCTGTATTGGACTGACAGGAAGCCGACAGGCAGCTATGGATTTATCAGTCATTGCAGCAACGTTTAAACACAGTGATGAGTTTCTGCTAGTATCAGATATTTAACTGGCCAAGAAAAGACTGCAGATGGATGCAACTTCCTTGGAATAGTTCATTGATCATGCTGGGGAGAGCAGCACGCATGTCAATTGACCTTCCTTAAAAGGTCAAGGCAACACTCTTTCATAAGCTTTCTCTTCATTAAGTTTTAACCCTCTGGTCATGTGCTTGTGGTTCAGAGCGATCATGTAACTTACGCTGTAGGTCCTGCTTTGAGCAGGAATGCAACGTAAATGGAAATCTATCAAACTTATTGGATAATATTGGTAATTCAGGCATTCATCTGTGATTCATAGCTCACAAATGGACAGGACCACTCCTGTTAGCGTAGTACTTCACAAAGAAGTGCTCTCTCATGTTCTAGTTAATTTTGTACAAAATGAATTTGGACATACTGTTGTTCAAATGATGTGCAGATTCTGACTGTAATACACACAGCAGTGATATTTCATAATTGTACTGAATCACATGAGGGAAAAAGACAGTAAAGAGAATGTAACACCTCAGTACCAACCCCAATTATTCCTTCACAAGATTGAGATCCAGCCTTGGGAATACAGCGTGTCATTAAGAATCACGTCTGCATACTAATGATGATAGAGGTTCATTCAGGTATGTGTTCACAACCAGATGTTGTCTCATACTAGGCTTCGAACTGTCGAGTCACATCATCCAGAGTGATTGCTCATTTATGACAAAATTTTCTTTTGTATTTTTCTTCATGTAAAAAGAAGAGAAGATTTAGCTAACATCTGTTACTTTTCTTCATACTAAATCAATGAGAGTTTGCAGAGCCAGCTAGAAAACTCGAGGCAGTCCTTGAGCAGTGACAACTTGCTGCGATACGAGTTCCCTGTTAAGCTCACTCAGCACAATATCCCCTAACACTTACCCAATCTTTTCAGTCTCCTTAACTCCATCTGTAGTATATTGCCGGTCCATCTGCTGAATAAGACTATCAAAGACAAGCTTGAACACTCCTACACCAAAAGCACAATTTATGGTGACAGATTAAATGATCTAATTAGTTTAAAAGTACGGGTGTAAGGATTTTGAACAGTGCTTTATGTGGCTTCCATCCAGAGTCCATTCCAACCGGTGAGTGTTGGCAGTCATCGTAACTTGTGGAGGTTGCAGCATTCTCCCTGAGGCACAGTGAGAACCGTTCACTCTGAGTCCACAAAAACAGCAACTGCTCTCATTTATATGCAAAGCTGCAATATAAATATCCCCAGGCGTCCGTCACAGAGGTACAACCTAAAAGATACTGAGCCGAAACAGGGCATACAGTAAAATCGCAACAAGTCGAATCGCAGCAGGCCTGTCCATCAATTTGTGTTAAGCAAAGCTTCAAGATTGGCACTGGGGCCTCCTTGACAATCTGGTTTTGGCTACAAACGTGCTCTATGTCAAAAACAAGGAAAACACGGCAAAGCAGTACATATGGGCTTTATTTGTCAACTTGTTCACATCGTGCATGTGAAATAGATTGAAAAATGTTGGATAAAAACCGAAACAACTGTGGTTGTTGTAAATCAGAAATGAAAACAGAAGTTGCTGGTAAAGCTCAGCAGGTCTGGCAGCATCTGTGAAGAGAGATCAGAGTTAACATTTCGGGTCCAGTTCTGCGGAAGGGTCACCGGATTTGAAATGTTAACTCTGACTTCTCTTCACAGATGTTGCCAGACCTGCTGAGCTTTTCCAGCAACTTCTGAAAAATGTTGGAATCTGGCTCTGGAAAATCACAGAAATATTTTTCAACTTAGCAAATGTGATCCAGTCTGCCATGTCATTACAGCCATCAGGCACAAGCATGATTACTTCATCTTTTAGCTCCATATGCAGCTAAGGCATCATCGGCCTTGGGCACAGGTTTCCATGGTGCTCTATGCCCAAGCAAGTGAAAACAACCTCATTATTAGGTTGGTTAGCCTCACCCTGGGCTTCCTTGTTTGGCATCTTTCTCAGTTGGAGAAAGGCATTTGAACACTTCATGATGGAAACAGTTGGTGATTGTGGCTTCCATCATCACCTTCCATACCTTCTTCATCATGAAAATGGCCTGTAGAATGGTTGGGGTTATACTCCTCTTTCTAATCAATGTTGTTGACAAGCTGAGACATCAACTGTCTTTGGTCATGGTTTATAATTAGGTTCCTAATCAGACCAAGATCCTTTTCTGGATAATGGCAGTGGTGTTGGGAGGTAGGATGTAAGCTTTACCCTCTTGAGGCCAGTAGGAGGCAGTTATCTGTAACGATGATAATCTTCCTTTACTTTCATTTTATCTACTTTCCTGATCTATGCCTCAAAAGTGTCGGAGGTCATCCAGATGGTTTGTTAGCCTCATAATGTGGCTATCTCTTGACATTTGCAAAGCCATATGGCTTCTTATACCTTCCTATCACAAGACAAGGCAGCTTCCTGATACCATCCATCACAGTGACACCTTCACTGCTTCACTTTCCACCATTACACACTTCATCTTGAAACATTAAAACAGCGATCACTAAAATATGGTCAAACAGTCCAGTTTCACCCACAGTTAGAAAATCTCCTTTGGCACAGGTTCATTCAGGATATGGGTGAGACCATTTTGTAGACAATCATCTGTCGTTATTGCAGTGGCTGTCACATCCTCACATTTACTGTGCGGAAGTCGATGCAGTACCTTGTCTTGAATTGGTTTGGCCATCCATCACTGCAGGTGAATGACAGTGACCCAGCCTTTTTGCCAAAGTGATTCCCTTTCTTGCAGGATTGGACCAGCGATGGGTACATTCTCTGCTCGAA
Organism: Rhincodon typus; assembly: GCF_021869965.1. Lineage (NCBI taxonomy): Eukaryota > Metazoa > Chordata > Chondrichthyes > Orectolobiformes > Rhincodontidae > Rhincodon > Rhincodon typus. The sequence continues at coordinate 14,199,698 of NC_063360.1, read as the reverse complement.
CTGCCTTGTGTCCTGTCAGCAGAGACTCTTCAACATCAGAATAGGCAACCGTTCTCAATCTTGTTGTAGAGAATGCCGACTGTCAAACTGTTCCAAGATATCCATCTTGTTCTTCAGAATGACTGACAACCTTAACGATGGAATCTCTCATTCATTAGTGATGCCCACTTTTCATTTCATACAACAGTTTTCCACTTGCTGTATCAACATTACTTTGTCTCTAATCGATAGCATTTTTGTTTCTCACAGGTTTAGCCCTACCTGCAGGGTTTCAAAGAAACCTTGATGCCAAATGCTGCTTACCCATGATTCTGCACTGTAGTGTCGCCTAACTCTGCCTAGATTGATTGGTGTGGTCACTTGGCAAGCTTGTGTGAGTTCAACTAATCCAGATTTACCAGTTGTAACTTCAACTTAATACAGTCATCCTCCCACTGGATTCTCTTCCATTGGATTTTGTTCTATTGGCTTTCCTATGCAGCCAGCAGGAATGGCTAACAACTTCGACACAACCAGAGTTTTGGGTCAGTGTAATTCCTTGTAAGTTCTCTGTATTCTGAATGATGGACAAACATTCTAATCAAAGAATTGGATTTAGATAAGAGAGTGAGCTGGAGAGTTAGATAGTCTTAAGGAGAGTAAACACACAAGGCGGAATCTTATAGGAGTTTAAATAATGTGAGATTTGTGGCAGAATCAGGTGTAAAGTGTAGTTTATCACGACACCAGGAGTACCTCACTCAATCCTTTATGTTTTTGACAATCAGTGAAGAGAGTCTCTTGCTAGGCAGTAGTGAGCTGCCAATTAAGAGAGATTATTGCTTGATAAATATCTTATTAATGGCCCAACTCACCTTATTATTATTCAGTTTCTTATCTGACCAAACACACCAAACAGGCCAGGCATAAAGAAATCTTGAGATGGACATCAGAGCAGGTACCTTAGGTTCACCACTGGCCGTGAGGAACCTCCATGTTGATCAGCATCAAACACCATCTCAGGACAAGATCCGGTGTGGATGTTTGAATAATGAAGAGGCAAATACATGAAGTGTGAGTTTGCAAAGTGTTTTCATTTACAAACATTTCTTTGCACACATGTAGGGTGATGATGCTGATGCATCAAATATTGGTCAAAGGCAGGTTGTAACATGCCATTGATGCTGGATAAACTAACATTGTCATCTCAGTGATGTAGAAGTTAGTGGCATTAACTTGAAAAGAGATGTATGCTGGACAAAATGTCCTATCACTTGTGTAACTTTCTAAGTGAGATGAAGGGAACATCGCTGCATAGCATTCATGTAACTGTGACAATGGACTGTAATGAATGGAATAGAAAGTGGAATGATTGATGTGGGTGTGGGATGGGAAAGGGCTCAGAGTGCAGGAGACACTCCCTTTTAGATCTAATGTGTTGGTCTCTCATTCGGTGCAGTACCTTTGCCATGTTGGTACCCATTCTGTGACCAAGGCCATGATGGAGCAGACAACATAGCTGCTGAAGGCACAGTTCCACAGCTCAGAGCTGTCCAGAGAGGCCCATCAGTATAGTCCCAACAGAGCAGACTGCACCATGCTACAGGGTTGTGTTGTGCACAATTGAAGCAGGCAATGAGCCGATGTGATTGGTGCTGAGGAGCAGGAGGAACTGGAGCAGTTGTCCGAGGAGAAGGATGAGAACATTAAACTGGAGGGAACTCTTCTCCTGAATGACAAAGCTCAGCTTTATTGGGTGCTACAAGGCAGACAGAACCTGAATCCAACCCAGTTCTGGTCAATACAAGCTAAGTGCAGACACCACCATGGACTGTACAGGTCGAGATGCCAGCATTTGGTTCACACTGTGGGTGCAAATTCCAGTCTGTCGATAAAAACTCAATGTGGACTGGTCCAAATGCCCATTTGTATGTGATACTCACCCACTGGACAATGGCAAAACACAGGTTACCTCTGGCTCATGGGGTTAGGATTACCAGAACTCAGAGTGAGTGTTTGTGATGGGGTGTATCTAAGGACAAGTAAAGTGTATGGCTTGGTGGTGAAGGATGAGGTGGTGAGGCAACAGGGATGAGAGAATGGGGTTGTATGTGTGAGGGAGTATCAGTCACGACAGCAACGTGTTGTCTGTAATCTGGTTTCGTGCTTCTGTGCTATAATACTGCCAGTGAGGAGCACCACTGGATTGCCAAAACTTATCTAGGTGCATCACGCCCTTTCAAAGATGGCACGAGTGTCAGTGATGCTGACCTTTCAGTGGATATCAATTAAATGGTGCGTTGCTCTGGGAATGGCATGTGTTAACGTCAGGCTGGATGTGAGGGATGCCGCAGGTGCTGGATGAGTCATTAATGAGGGGTGTTTGGTGAAACAAGGCAAGACTGCTCACTGGGTCTTACAGTGAGACCCCTCCAAAATAATCAACACAATCTGCACTTCGCCAAAATCTTAAGATTCAGACCATAATGTACTTCCGGAAGAGTGTATCCACTTCCAAAAATAGAAAAGAGCCTTTATTTGTTCATTCACAGCATCCCTAATTACTCTGTGGGGATGGGTTTGCTGGGCCTTTTCAAAGGGCAGTTAAGAGTGAACATATTGCTGTTGGTTTGGAGTTACATATGTGCTAGAGGATAATCATGAATCAGGTGAATTTTTACAGTATTTCCAATAATTTTAATGCATACCATTGCTGATTACTAGCATTTTCCTTCCACACTTTTTATTAGTTCATGGGATATGGCCAACACAGCTTGAGCCAGCATTTATTGCCCATCCCTAGTTGCCCTTGAGAAGGAGGTGGTGAGCTGCTTTCTTGAACCACTGCAGTCTACATGTCATAGGTAGACCCACAATGCCCTTATGGAGGCTGTTCTAGGATGTTGGCCAAGTGACACTGAAGGAATAATAATGCATTTTGAAGTCTGGATGGTGTGTGACTTGGAGAACTTGCGGGTAGTGGTGTTTCCATATATCTGCTACCCTTGTCCTTCCAGATGATAGCAGTTGTATGTTTTGGAATGTGTTGTTGAAGGAGACTTGGTGCATTTCGGTCATGTACCTTGTAGATGGTACACACTGCTGTGACTGTGCGTCAGAGTGGGAGGGACTGGACGCTTGTGGATGTGGAACTAATCAAGTGGGTTGCTTTGTCCTGGATGGTGTCAAGATTCTTGAGTGTTGATAGAGCTGCCCCTATCCAGGCAAATGGGGAGTATTCCATCCCACTCCTGATTTGTGCCTTGTAGATGGTGGACAGGCTTTGGGGAGTCAGGAGGTGAGTTACTTGCCACAGTATTTCTAGCCACTGGCCTGCTTTTGTAGCCACAATTCAATAATCAATCAAACTTAAATTCTTCACCTGCCGTGGTAGGAATTGAACTGCTGGTCATTAATCCAGTTTCTTGATCACTAATACAGTAATGTAACCAGTTTGCTACTTTTTCGCTGGCATCTCCCAAAACAGCTCATGTGCTTCTGAATGGGTTGCAGTTCAGCTCAGTTACATTTTTGCTAATATGATGTATTCATTGGTCACCATTGTTGTTCTGCAACCTGTTATTGTTCTGTGTGCGGAATCTAAAATCTAACTGAGTAACCAAATTATCAATCTATTCAGACTGTCACTTTAGTTTAAGATTTAATTTAGACACATTATATTTTAAATGCTCATACATACTTATAATTCCATTTGATAATAATATTCTTTTCTTTGCATTATATTCCATGGACACCACTAAGGCATTATATTAATTAATTACCTCATGCCCGATACTGAGATCAAAACAGAAAATGCTAAAAATACTTGTCAATCCGCATCTGAGAAAGCAGAAATTAGTTTTCCATCAGACAGTCTGAAGTCTCCTCTCAGGGGCAGTCCCTCTTGTACAGATTCACTTTTTTTTAGAGATCTGGTTCTCTATCTCGATTGCAAGATGGAAATTAGCTGAACCTGAGCAGCGATATTTAGGGTAAAGATACTGAAAGCATGGGAATTACAGCCTATAATGTTATTTAATATTCTTTGTTATACTTGTACCTCAAACACAATTTTGTGTATCCTTATGCTGGCCAAAATCGAAGCAGTTTAATTGAGGTGATTTAAACGCTAATGACAGAAAAATGTAAACATTAAAATAGAAGGGCAATGATTCTTGAGCCATTGGCTGTGCCTGTTCCAAGTGCCATGGACTGTCCTCCACACACAACAGTGAATATAGATATGTTACATCAATCAGCTGTTTCATCAAACCTTAGGATGAAACTTCAAACGGGCACAGAGCTCATCCAATATTCATCGCCGTGTTGTACAATCAGGCTTTTACCATTTGTTGAGGAAATGACCTTGAGGAGATGCATTTACAATACAGACACCAATCAAAGTAATTATTATTTCATAAATCAGCTGAATGATAACTCGATGCTAAGGCAGTACCTGTCTTCAGAGTTTTTCTATTAAAATGTAAAAATATCCATTACAGACAGCAGTGTGAAGCAGCTGGGCAGTCATTGTAAAAACTGCACAAAAATTCATCAATCTCCTAATGGAAGTCTAGAGTTTTCTCATTGGCAAAAACAACGAGCCAAGGAATAAAACAAGAGACACAAATGAAAGATAAACTCCAGTCAGGGCTTAGCTGGTTGCCTGCTAAAAGCCACAACAGTCTCAGGCTGGAAGGAAGGTTTTGTACTCTGGAATTACTTATGAGTGTCCTAAACTGGCATCCAATCAGACTTGGCTGTAGGATCCGACCATTAAACAATATCCTGCTGACACTTTCTGGGAAAATGAAGGAAGGACATTTAATTAACGACAAGCAACCTGTACCCCATCAGGGCAAAGAATCAAGAAACCTACGCCTCAATTCGAACAAACAGGAACCCAGGGAGCGCGTACCCGAGAACAAACGGGAACCCAGGGAGC
>NC_063360.1:14194491-14194764 GCF_021869965.1 Rhincodon typus | reverse complement strand
AACGGGAACCCAGGGAGCGCGTACCCGAGAACAAACGGGAACCCAGGCAGAAGTTCTGGAACAAAAACAGAAGTTGCTGGAAAAGCTCAGCAGGTCTGGCGGCGTCTGTGAAGAAAAAATCAGAGTTAATGTTGCGGGTCCAGTGACCCTTCCTCAGAACACTGAAATTCCCACTGCAATGTGAGCAGGAACACTGGGAACCTGTATTCCAGCATAAACAGGAACCCAGAAACCTGAACCCCACCGTGACCGGGAACACAGAAACCAGGACCC
>NC_063360.1:14190223-14194481 GCF_021869965.1 Rhincodon typus | reverse complement strand
AACCCCACCGTGACCGGGAACCCAGAAACCTGAACCCCACCGTGACCAGGAACACAGCGAACCTGTACATTGTAATATAGAAATAACTGTCACTATTGTCTAGACTTACATATGAAGAATGGCCATGGGTGTGAGGTGGGCAGCTCCATTGGATGACAGTCTCTGGTGACAGCCAGCATTTTAAGCTCAGAAAGGAGAGAGGATTTTGACTAACTGGGATTCTTGCCTGGAAGAGGACATTGAGGAATGGAACCAGAGCAGTTGTTTTGTTAATTTTACAATGTTATTGAGTGCGGTAGTGTTCAGATGCCAGCTGATTGTATTACAGGACAAGGCAGATTCCAGAATAAATCCTAGCTTCAAAGACCATAAGTTTTTTTCATTTTTGCAATTTGGTTAATACAGTGGTCAGTTACTGAATATATTCACAAGAAGCTGTTGATGTACCTTTAACAAACATCAAAATTTACTATACCAAAAGAAAATAAAAATTCAAAGTGGGAAAGATCTTATCCAAAATGTCAAAAAAAATTCAACCTTTTACCCAGCAATATCCTTTTTTCATTCAACCCCAGTGAAGTAAAATTTCTTTCTTATCTGATGATGTCATGAGCATTTCATTTCAGTGAATTTCTGTACATTCGCGAGAAATGATTCTCTTTGTCTCTCCTCAAGAGGCACAGCCACAGGATAACCCATTCACTTCTTTGATTGAATCTGAAGGAAAAATTGCTGCTTTGATTACTTTTAAACAGCTAAACAGCTCATGTGCTAGCTTGGATCTTTCCTTCCGACAATGACACTGCTTCTGGTTTCAGGCCTCTCTGTCACTCAGGAAAGCTCAACTTAGTATAAACATTTCAGTAGTTATCTCACCAGATAGCTTCTCTTCTCATCTAATTAGGGGAGGAGATGGTCTCATGGTATTATTGCTGGACTATTAATCCAGGTAATGTTCTGTGTACCTGGGTTTGAATCCTGCCATGGCATTTGGTGAAATTTGAACTCAAAAAAAACTAATGACTCTGAATCAATTGTCAGGAAAAACCCATCTGTTTCACTAATGTCCTTTAAGGAAGGAAACTGCCATCCTTAGCTGGTCTGGGCCTTATGTGACTCCAGACCCACAGCAATGTGGTTGACTCTCAACTGCCCTCTAGGCAATTAGGGATGCCCTCATCCTGTAAAGGCATTAAAAATACGTGGTTTCTTGAAAATGTTGATTTGGCCTACTGTTAACATAACTAGCTTCTGATTCTTTTAAAAAAAAGCTTCACAGAACAAAAACCAAAAACCCAAATGCCTCTAGTTAAGAATACAAGTTCAGAAATAATAACCATAATTGGGACAGCATGGTGGCTCAGTGATTAGCACTGCTGCCTCACAGGACCAGAGACCTGGGTTTGATTCCACCTTCAGGAGACTGTTTGTGTGGAGTTTGCACTTTCTCCCCGTGTCTGTGTGCGTTTCCTCTGGGTGCTCCAGTTTCTTCCCACAGTCCAAAGATGTGCAGGGTAGGTGGATTAGACATGGGAAATACAGGGGTAGGGGAATAGGTCTGGGTGGGATGCTATTCAGAGGGCCAGTATGGACTTGTTGGGCCAAATGGCCCGTTTCCACACTGTAGGGATTCTATGAAATAATATACTATAAAAGCTTCATCACAATACACAATATTAGTCAAGTGCCTTCACAAATGATCTGCAGTTGAGGAATTTAAGTTTAGTTAATTAATTAAATAAATCTGGAATTAAAAAGCTAGTTTCAGTAACAGAGACCATAAAACCACTGGAATCTTATAAAACCTATCTGATTCACTACTATCCTTTAGGAAAGAGAAATTGCTCATGTGACTCCGGACCCACATTTATATTATCAACTCTGATTGGCTCTCTGAAATTGACAAGCAAATCATTGAGATGTATCAAACTGTTGCAGGAAATAAAATAAGAAAAGTGAACAGATCACCCAGCATTAACCAAAGCACAGGATTGAGACTTGACAAAGTCGCCCATTCAACCTGCAGTCTTCCACATTAACATTTGTAGATTGTGCCAAAATTGAGAGCTGTTTCACAGACTATACAAGTAACAGCTTGGCAACTATACTCTTAGAACCATATCTTTCATTTCGACGTTGCAGACTCCTCCATCACCAAGTGCAGAAATGTCTTAACTCACAGGCAGTTCAGACCCACCAGCGTGATGCCACAGTCACAAAGAGACAGGAAAGAGTTGCCCCAGGTGTTGTCAACATTGACTTCAGACTTTGTGAAGTCTCATGGCGTCAGATCAACCTCAGGGTAGACAGACACAGGACTCTGTGCTCTACAGTCTGTTCCCTGGGATGCCAACCAAGACAAAAATTAACTGTGCCTGGAGAATTATCAACTCAGTGAAAGTATCTCTTTGGTCTGCCCGAAACTTGTTGGTCTTCTAGAGGAAGGGGTTGACCCTGACTGAGTGTTGCAGACTGGCACATTCCAAGGTCCAGGACTACCTGCTGAGGGACACAATAAAGCATGGGGTAGCTGTCACTAAGGCACCATCTGAGGCCTTTCTGCGAAAGTTAAATGGAGGTCCATTCAATTATCAGACCCTCCCAGTGCCTCAAATGCATGTAAATATAGTCTTGTACAAGTAAGAAATGCCTTTGATTTGTTTTGTTGGATAGAGTCAAACTCCAATGTTTGTTTGTTTCTCCACACACTACTGTACAGAACCAAGCTGCTTCAGTGACTGTGTATATAGAAATATTTTTATGAATAAAGTATATTTTTGAAAAAAAATCTTGTTGATTATTACTTGCCACCCTCCTTCAACTGATGAATCAGAGCTCCCTTTGAACTCCATTTGGAAGAAGAATTGAGGGTAGCAATGTCTTAACTTGTACATTGTCCGAGGAACACCAAAATTCATCATCAAGAGTGGCTTGGTGGTACCATTACTGACCAAGTTGGACAAGTCCTGAAGCAGAGTGGGGGATGTGTCAGGCCATGAGGTAAAAATTGTGGTTGGATATAGTTCTGTTGTTGCTGATGGCACACAGCATCTCATGGATGCCTTATTTCGATTTTGCCTTTCCAGTGATACCCATATCCCATGAATTAATGAAAATAAACCGATTGGTAATCTTAGCTGTGGAGGTCAACATGGAATTCCTGGGACACAAGAAGGTGAAAATCAGATCAGCTTTCTAAGGCCAATTGCTATCCGAAGATTCCTACTGCAAGTTGATCATGTTACAATCAGATAAAATAGTTGGTGTTAAATCCGATGCCCCACATGGTTCAATAGCCTACAGGCATTCAATGTTATGGCTCACATGTACAAAATTGTTGCCAAAGGACTGAAGCAATAGTCATGGAGATGTACAGCACGGAAACAGACCCTTCGGTCCAATTTGTCCATGCCAGCATTTGGCCCATATCCCTCTAAACCCTTCCTATTCATATACCCAACCAGATGCCTTTTAAATGTTTAATTGTACCAGCTTCCACCACTTCCTCCGGCAACTCATTCCATTCACGCAGCACCCTTTGTGTGAAAAGGTTGCTCCTTAGGTTCCTTTTAAATCTTTCCTCTCTCACCTTAAACCTATGCCCTCTAGGGAATAGACTGGGAAAAGACCTGGACTATTCACGCTGTCATTGCCCCTCATGATTTTATAAACCCTCAGCCTCCGACACTCTGGGGAAAATAGCCCCAATCTATTCAGCCTCTCCTTTTGGTTAAACCTTCCAACCCTGGCAATATCCTTGTAAACTTTTTAAAACCCTTTCTAGTTTCACTACATCTTTCCTATAACAGGGAGACCAGAATTGAAAACAGTATTCCAAAAGTGGCCTAACCAATGTCCTGTACAGCTGCAACTTAACCTCCCAACTCCTATACTCAATGCACTGACCAATAAAGGCAAGCATCTTCTCCACTACCCTGTCTACCTGCAACTCCACTATGTTTAGTTGGTTCAAGACTTAGAACTACACTCAAGGAACTATGAATCTGCACTCCAAGGTCTCTTTGTTCGTGTTGAATCATTTCTCAGTAACAGCCTTGCCTGGAAGGACAGGGAGAGAAACTGAAAGGTAAGATTAGTTTAGCTGAAATGTCTCACATCCACAAGCTTTAAATGGAGGTCAACCCCAACAATTGCTGTCAATCAGTGATAGTAAGAACTGCTGATGCTGGAGTCTGAGATAACAAGGTGTGGAGCTGGATGAACACAGCAGGCCAGGCAGCATCAGAGGAGCAGGAAA
>NC_063360.1:14172005-14189823 GCF_021869965.1 Rhincodon typus | reverse complement strand
CACACTGTGTTATCTCTTAATTGCTGTCAATCAGCCAGTTATAATTTAATAAGCATAACAATTAATATTAGAACATTACAAAATTTGAGCCTTACACATAAATATAAATTATTTGAATTTAATCTGTATAAAATCTTCTGTAGCAAAGCATAAACAAAAAGACTTGCAGCTAATGTAGCACCTTTCACACATCAGACCATCCCAAGGCACTTTGCAACCAATTAAGTTTTTTTGCAGCCAATTAATCACTGATGAGGTGTAGTCACAGTTATTTGATAAACAAAATCAGCAGACAATGTGAACACAGCAAGGTCCTACAAACAAGGAGAGAAACTGGTTAGGTGGAATTGTTTGGGGGCTGTATATTGCCTTGTACACTAGAATTTCAACTGATCTGCAAGGAGAAGCGGATGTAGTAAAAAAAAAAAATTTCTTAAGATTTTTTTTTACAAATCATTTTGTTTAGTTGCTTTAAGACCCATAACTACACTCAAGTACAAGCCAGAATCATGTTCTTAAATCCAGGGGGTCATATGAACACACAGGCTTTGAAATGAAGCTGAAAGGACTACTTAGAAGCTAAGCTAACACTCACTGGGCAGAGAAACGCTGTACAACAACAATGTAATTTTGATTCTTTCTGATCTGCGCTACAAGTGCAGCTCCTCAATGCATGCCTCTATGTTCATTCAATATTCTCATTTTCTCAGCAGTCATGAATTCATGTTGTGAAAATGTTTGGTAAAACATTTTGCATTCAGCAGCTGCCATGTTAGAATCTCACTGAATATTTATTATTACTTGCACTTCTTTACATTTATCAATAGTCAACTTTGTGCTGCCTGTACCTTTGAATTCTTTTCGTCATCCCAGAACTCACTGCTCGTCATATCACAAACAACCATTTGTTCACAATCTCTGTCAGTGCTGTTTGCAAAAAGCAAAAAGTCAGTACTTGTCCCAGTAGGACACTAGCAAGACATACCTAGCTCAAAATAATTCTATCTATAGATAAAATAATAACTGGGAATTCATGACATGTGAAATGCTGAAAATACACAGTGGATCTGTCACTGCTTGAAACAACTGGTATGGAAAACAATTCTAGTGAAAAGCTCGCACTAGTAACATTAACCCCTTCCTTTCTCTTCAAGATACTAGTATTTTCCATCTGATCAATGCTTTCAGGTAGACAAGTCTGTTTTGTATTTGATGTGCAGTTTCACCTTCCAAATCTATGTCTCCACACTTTAGCATAGAATAATATCACTGAGAAAACTGTCAATTCCTTTTTGATTGTCTGGGGTAAAGAATGAACAGACAACGTTTTTCAAATCTTCAATTAGTTCCAGCCTCAGAAAGAAACTCTTAAAAATGATTCAGAATGACCTCTTTTGAAAAATCCCACATAGACTCACACTTACTTCATCCAATTCTCATGTGGCTGATGATGACCTGTTTCTTTAATGGCTTCTAGGATCTTACCTTTGAAGCTCAGATAACTAACTTGGAATTCTCAAATTCCTCCCTCATGTGAAGGCTTTGATCATGATGTTTATAATTCTGGTCTTCTCTTACTCCCCAGCAGCTAATTTCGGCTGCAGTGTCTCATGAAAGGCACCTGCATTTTGCGAAGCCAGAGATTTTGAGGGAAAAGAGGAAATAACCGAAAGTACCATCAAAGCAAATATCACCTTAACAGTGTAAATATAATCACACAGGATATACCCCAAATTACCATTAGAAACTACCAGAAAACAAAAAGCAAACCGTGATAGTTAACAAAACATTCATTCATTTATTGGCAGTCTCTTGCAGATGAGGGTGACTCTCCTCCACTCTCAGGGTATGTCTGGAGCTAGCTGTACAGAGCGATGCGGTTATCGCAGGCTCCATTACACTTGGGGCAGGTGGTGGTTGTGGGAAGGGGTGGGGGGGTGGGCATTGGTTCGACAGCGTGCTCCTTTCACTGTTTTCCTGGCTTTGGCTTTTCCCCAATGGCAAGTCTCAAGGTGGTCCATGCTTCCTCCTCCAGTTTGGATGGTCTTGGGTCAGTGATTTGTGGGTGTCTGTGGGATCGCTGCACTTCACCAGTGAGACCTCGAGGCGATCACTGAAGTGCTTCTTCAGTCCACGTGGAGTTTGCCTGCCATTTCAAAGCTGCAGTGCAGTACCTGCTTAGGAAGCCTCATGTCGCTCATGTGGACGACATACCCAGACCATTGTAACTGACCGAGGGTGATCAGTGCCTCGATGCTGGGCATGTTGGCCTGGTCGTGGTGCGTCTCTCTTCCCAGTGGATTCACAGGATCTTGCACAGGCAGCATTGGTGGTACTGCTCCAGAAACATCATACTAATAGCAGCATGTCCAACACAGTGTCTTGTTTGAGACTCATTCTCTTTCAAAATTCAGAGTTGGGCACTGGAGAAGGAAGACAGCAGAAGTGAAAATGGATTAACTTTCCAGCCAACACCTGCAACAGACACTCCATGTTCAGGAGCAGGACCATTTAAAGGAGCATTAACACTTTCTGCATTGTGCAAACCAAGTCTTTGTAATATCAGAGGAGTACATTAATTGCATCAATATGAAATTTCCCCTTTGTAGAACAAGACCATCATGATTACAGCTACAACTACCCGATATTCCGTTTTACCAGGATTGGAGCACATCTTTGAAATTAAAGCATTTATATTCACTAAGGGACACCACTGATCCTCTCAATATTTCGGTCTGTGGTCCAATGGCTGAATGAATGATTTTGAATGAATGATTTTATTGTCACATGTATTTGAGAAATACGGTAAAAGGTGTTTTGTCACCATAAACCAGCACCATTTTGGATTACAAAATGAATAGAAAGAAAGTAGTTAAATAGAGTTTTGTTTTCTATTCAAATGACAGGAAAAATATAAAGGCAGAAAAATAAGAAATGATGTTCAACTTTACAGTCCTTCTCGTGAAGCACGGCTCCAGTATAACTATGGAAACTCAATATCCTCAGCCAGAGGCTCCACCTGGAAGAGCTTGGTTGCGTGCAAATGCTTTCGAGATCATCACTCTGTCAGCGTCTATTTCAGTGGTGAGGAGGTTCCAGCTTTTTTTAAAGAGTGAAAAATCCTAAAGTCTTTGCTTTTGGACCATTTGAGTTTTAAATTAGATCAGAAACAGATGCTGCCAGACCTGTGGAGAGAGAAGCAGAGTTAATGTTTTGAGTCAGAAATGACTCTTCTTCAGAATTGCAGAATTCATACTAATTCGAAACATTAAATAAAAACCGAAAGAACTGCGGATGCTGTAAATCAGGAACAAAAACAATGTTGCTGGAAAAGCTCAGCAGGTCTGGCAGCATCTATGAAGAAAAAATTCGGAGTTAACGTTTCGGATCCGGTGACCCTTCCTCAGATGTGTGTGTAATTCGAAACATTAACTAGTCTTCTCTCTCCACAGGTGCTGCCAGACTTGCTGAGTTTCTCCAGCACATTGTTTTATTTCAGACTTCCAGTGTCAGCAGCATTTTGTTTTTATTACAGTTTTAAACTGACCTGCCACTCTCTATAGCCATGCTAGGCATCAGGTATCCCTGATGCAGTGAGTAAACATACCTCATGATATATTCCTGTAATATAAACATAAGGAGGAGCAGAAGTGGGCTACACCTCCTCTTGAGCCTGCTCTATCATTAATTATCTTGGCCGATCTGCTTCAACTCCACTATTTCCAGCTAATCCACACATCCCTTGATTTTTAAATGTAATTTCAATATGCTCACCTATATATGGATGATGTACTAAATATCACTTGTCACTGAGATAAGTCACATTCATAGAGTTAGATAGGTGGGACTAGCATTGGCCAATTCGGCTGAATGTTAATTCTTTGACAGTTGGCAGAGGATTGATGGGAGTCACTGGAAACCTGACCAGCTCCACAAAGTGAGCAGGTTGCTACCCAGGTCATTTCTTCTCTCAGAGAATTCAGAGTCTTTGGAAGTCCTTGCCACAGAGGGGCCAGGGTCCTTGTGTATATTTAAGGCTCAGAGAGATTGACTGTTGATTGGTAGCGGAATCAAGGGTTATGGGGAAAGGGTAGGAAAGTGGACATGAGGAATGTCAGATCAGCCATGATCCTATTGAATGGCAGAGAAGGTTAGAGGATCCAAACCACATCCTTCTGTTTCTATTTCTTACAGTAAAATGTGCAGCTTCTCAATCATTCTCATGTCAGGCTATAAATGAAGTTGTTTTAACAAATGCAGCATAGATAATTTGCATGGTATCTCTTGTTGGAACAAGAGAGTTTTTTGAGGTTCTCACATCAATTATATAAAGCAAACGTTTCAATTTACTCCAACTGTCTATAACATTCAACACTTAAATTATCAAACAATCTCATTAAAATTAAACTTTAACAAAATAACTGTAAACATTGACAGATCTGTTCATTTACAGAGTTCAAGATTCTGGGATTAAGATACTCAGCTCTGACTCAGAGGGCTGTGATTTCTAACAACAGATTTTGAAGAAACAGGGTTTGTTCTGTTGTTCAGTAACATCCAAGTTTATAACATTATGCCTCCAAATCCAGCTGTAGAGCAACCTTAGTGTAGGGTGATATCTGGCCTATTAAGCCTTCAATATGGTGGATTGCAACTATACAGATATCTGTACCAAGCAGTGCATTTTGCTCCATATTGTTGAAGGAAACAAAATTGTTGTCCAGGGCAACACTTGGAACAAATATTATCTTCTGTCCATAAACAAATAAGGAACTTGATGTCTGTATGAGGCTTCCATTTCAAAATTAGTTTCAGTAAGGAAAGAATAGAATAGTAGTTTATTGTCACTTACGTTTTTACAAACAATAGTGAGAAGTCTTTAAGTGGCCATACTCCGGTGCCTATATTCATAACAGAAATCATATACTTAAAAAAAAATTAAGCCAAAGTCCATTTTTGTTCAATTCATGGCTCAAGGGTTCCCAGGTCGAGGAAAAAGCAGGAACCACATTCTCCACCACTGCCAAAAGCCAACATCGAAGCTGCCAAATCTCGGGTCATTGGAATCCCAGGCCCGACCACCTGCCTCTGAAGGAGCCGCCTCAAGGATCCACCTCATCACCGAAGCAGACCACCGTACCAGGTCGCTGGAATCCCAGGGCCAGAGGTTGCCTCTGAAGCCGCCTCAAGGAACCCAGAGGGCGTTGGAATCCTGGGCTGAAGCCTCCAAACCGAAGTACTCCACCACTCCACAGGACCAACCAGGACAAGGCCACAATGGCCATGAGGAACAGACCACACTGTCATCACCACTGCAGCAGCCTCCCAAAACATCCTTTCTCCATCAAAACCGTTAAAAGAGGGAAAGATGAATTTTCATGTTAAACATGAATAAATTTTAAAAATAAAAATAAAGGATGCGGCAGGCCTGGTGATCAGAAGCAGACAGACTCAGGAGCTCTGTCACTTCCCACCTACCCTGCCGCTGCCGTCTTGAAGGCAACTAGCAGCCGGTGAAACCAAACCTTGGGATTGCCAGCTACATATAAGGTAGGTTTCTTGGTCAAATTTCTAACCTGAATGTAGACCCTGGACAGAAGGGGAATTCCCGCTCCCGACCAACATTTATTGAAAGCTCACTGTCACTTATGAGCTCCTTCGATCATCAATTCCCTGATAGAAAATATTGATGCATTCTGCTTAAATGTCTCAGACATGAAAGATTAACTCTGTCTCTCCACACATTTGTTTTATTGTTTTCAAATTTTCACATCTGCAGTATTTTGCTGTTGTATTGGGTCCGAGCCATACCTGACTTTGCCATGGGATAGGCAGAACATTCTTTTTTCCATTCCCATTCAGGTCTGCTCTTTCTCCAGTACATTTCCACCCCACCATTACCTTCATGGTTCATCTCCAATTCTTCCCCATTTTTTCTACCCACATTTCCGAGCAAACATTGTCAACCAAATCTATCTTTCATCTCCCATTCCCATTGTCCGGTACCCCAAGTGAAGCAGTGATTAACTTGTACTTTTATTTCAATTTAATATATGGTACTCTCTGCTTTTAAAGGACTGCACTATACTGATAAAGTGTTTTTGCTGAGTTTATCTATTTAGTCCTCAATCAGGATTCCAAGTTTCGAGTTACCTATCATTGTAATTACTATCAATTCCCATCCAATCTGATCTCTACCTGTTGCAATGAAACTTAATGTAAGCTTCAGGAACAGCATCTCATCTTTTGATTATAACTTTATTATCAACCCAACTCAACATTGCATTCAACAATTTCAGGTGGCAAACACCAGTCTTATTTTGAATGGACATAGAAGTAACAATTTTGCTATTGCTATTTTTATCTACTCTAGATCCATCTTTTATTTCCTTACTTGTCCATTACTATTTCCTTTTGCCAAGTACATACATGCCTTTTATAACTTGATCTTTGCAGCCACGCATCTTTAAACATGCTATCACTTATTCCTTTCCTAGTTTGCTCTTGCACCATGTCTGCACTTGCTTAAAACTTGTCTACATCCCAAACCTTTCAATTTGCGATGAAAGATCATTGACTTGAATTGTTAACCCTGTTTCTGTACCCGGAGATGATGTGAGAACTGCTGAGTATTTGCAGCATTTTCTGTTTTTGATGCAAGATTTACATGGATTAATTGAGAACTAAAATGAAGCTAAGTTCAATGTTGAGAAAAAAATTAGTTTTTTTTTCCTCTTCCAGAGTCAAACAGGCATTAAGAATGTGAAATTTTAATTCATCTAAATAAGAAAATCGATTGTAACAAATTAAGGAAAATAATTGATTAAAAAACCCCTAAGAAGTCACAAATCTACACATTGTGACAATTTATACAAATCTCAACACTTCTGTGCAGGAAGCTAAATTAGTGAAGTATTTTCCTGGAACATTTGAACCATTTATCATTAGACATCAGGTATGGACACAAATTCTCAAGCATTTTAAAATTTTAACACAACTGTCAAACTACAGACAAGGGAAATAATAGAGATTGACACTTTTATCAGAACTGAAAGTCTCCTAATTAATACAAGTGGCAAGATTTTGCAGGAAGATTCTTGGGACATTTTTCAGTGTTAAGAGAGCCAAATCAAAGCCATTGAGTGAAAAGTGGTTCTTCAAAGCACTGCAGTGGCTTTGAATGCTGAAATATACTTGTGGTCTTGAGACAGATGGATTGTCTGTCGGTGAAGGCCAGCCCACAAACAGCCCCTGGGCTTCCTGATGATTCATTAGCTTTTTGGGGTCCACATCAAATATTGATGTTTCTTGATTTCCACTTTTTTAAAAAACAGTGAACAGAAATTGCATATGATGTTCTGCTTTACAGCACAATTGTTATTCATAACAGTGAAGTTTATTATAGAAGAATTGTAATTGAAAAGTATTGAACTGTTTTAACATTTTCTAATACTTTCAGGGGCACAGTAAGATGGGGCAGCTGAAGCCATTAACAGTTTTGTGCTGCTTTCTGAAAGTGATGAGATTTGATAACTATGAACAAGTGATAAATTTTCCATAACTTTATACACATACACTGCAATGACCACAGGGAAATGGTAAATAACAACATTTCACCTTTTAGCTCAAATATTAAAGAGTAATCCTGGAATGCAGTGGTATATCCTTGCATGGTGCATTGGTCTGGACGCTATGTACTAAGTGCCAAATAGGATCATAGAATCCCTTCAGCATGGAAGTAGGCCTTTCTGTCCATCAAGTCATCCCATGGCTAATCCACCTAGCCTGCACATCACTGGACGCCACGGGCAATTTAACATGGCCCAACCACCTAACCTGCACATCTATGGTCTGTGGGAGAAAACCCCTAAAGAGATGGGGAGAATGTGTAAACTCCACACAGACAGTCACCCAAGGCTGGAATCAGACCCGGGGTGCCTGGCGCTGTGAGGCAGCAGTGCTAACCATTGAGCCACCGTGCCAACTCAGAAGCAAGAAATTGAGTTTCACTGATAGACTGCCAAACAGAACAAAAAAAAAGCACCATTAACCAGGGCAAGCATGTAAGATTGCAAGTACTCACAACTAAAGCCAAGATTTCCTTAGAAATATTAACTTTTTTTCATTCACAGGATGTGGGCATCACTGGCTAGGCCAATATTTATTGCTCATCCCAAATTCCCCAGAGGACATTTAAGAGTCAAAACATTGTTGTGGGTCTGGAGTCACATATAGGCCAAACCAGGTAGGGATGGCAGTTTCCATTCCTAGAAAAGGTGGGTTTTTCCAACAATCAAAAATGGATTCATGGTCATCATCAGGCTCAATTCCATCATATGCTATGGCAGGATTTGAACCGGGGTCCCCAGAACATTAGCTGGCTGTCTGGATTCACGGTCCAGCACTAATATCACTAGGCAAAATTTGAATGATCTAGACATTTGGATGTTAAAGATAGTATCAAATTAAAAGGAAGAGTGTACAATTCTGCACTAAGCAGTAGTAGGTCAGAAGATTGACAGAGTTTCAAAAAAGATCAAACAATGAGAAAGAATAATGAGTGAGAAATTAGAGTAAGAGAGAAAGTTAGTCTGAAATATAAAAACAGACATTAAGAGCGTGCACAGTTGTTTCAAAAAGAACAGCGTGGATGACCAATGCTCAGAGACTGAGCCTGCGGAATTAATAATACAAAACAAGGAATGACATTACAATCACCAGGGACAGAATACTGAGAAAATCATTAGAACTAAACGATGATAAATTTGCTCTTGATTGATTTTATCTTAGGGGTGTAAAGAAGTGGCTGCTAAGATAATAAATGAATTAATTTTAATTTTCCAAAATACCCTAGATTTTGGAAAGGTCCCATCAGATTGGAAAAAAGCAAATGCTACTTCTCTTTTTGAGAAAGGAGGGAGACAGAACACAGGAACATAGATCAGTTAGCTTATAATTTGTTATAAGGAAAATGCTGGAATCTATTATTAGGAAGGTTATAGCAGGGCACTCAAAACCCCTTTGCAATCAATCAGGCTTGGTCAACAGGGTTTTGTGAAAAAGAAAGCATTATTGACCAATTTATTGCAGTTATTTGATGAAGTAACAAGCAATATAGATTAAGGGGAGCCTGTGGATGTGCTGTACTTAGATTTCCAGGAGGCATTGGATAAGTTGCCACATTAAAGATTACTACATGAAACAAGAGTTCATGCTATAGATGGTAATGTAATAGCGTAGATAGTAGACTGGTTAGCTAATAGGAGATAGTCTAGGCATAAATGGCTCATTTTCAGGTCGGCAAGATGTAACAAGTGGAGGACCATAAGGATCAGTGCCAGGCTGTCAACCATTTACATTTTATATCAATGACTTGGATGAAGGAATCAGAATAGCAGGAAAGTAAGCTGAATAGGACATGTGCAGCCTGCAAAGGGATGTAGATAATTAAGAGCAGCAATATCTAACCAGTAGGATACAGGGACATCGTTATCTCCATCATAATGCTCACTATCATTAGAATATCCATGACTGAGGCAGTGGCCAGTGACAGGGTTAAAAGTTTTCACTTAGTGAAGTCTAATCCTCCTCATATTCCACTTTCTCCCATTCCAGAATCTCTTCTTTACAAGTATCAGATGGTATAAATAGATATCACTTGCTTCCCCACACTCCCCGCAGTACCATTTTATCCTTCTGCTGTTTTCCTTGCAGAGACTCAGGAACAACAATGTGGAATGGAAGTAGTGAAAAAGACAGGAGAGGAGCAGGAAGACAGTGAAGTGAAGTTCCTGTCAGAAGATTTAAACGGAGAGAAACTTCAAAACGTTTCAGTGCAGAGGTGTCTGGGTGTCCTTGTGCATGAACTACAGACTGCCAATATACCTCGTTCAGCCACATCTGGAGTATTGTGTCCAGTTCTGGTCGCCTCATTACAGGAAAGATGGGGAAGCATTGGAAAAGGTGCAGAGGAGATTTACCAGAATGTTGCCTGGAATGGAGGGAAGGTCATACGAGGAAGGGTTGAGAGAGCTAGGGGTCTTCTCTTTAGAACGATGAAGGATGAGAAATGACTTGATAGAGGTGTACAAAATAATCAGAGGTATAGATAGAGTGGACAGCCAAAGACTTTTTCCTAGGGTGGAGGTAGCTATTACGAGGGGGCATAGTTTTAAAGTGAGTGGAGATAGATATAGGGGAGACGTCCGAAGGTTCTTTACTCAGAGTGTGGTCGGGGCGTGGAATGCATTGCCGGAGAGGGTAGTGGAGTTGGGCTCATTAGGGGCATTTAAGCAGCTATTAGATAGGCATATGGATGATAGTATAAGGTAGGGGTGGAGGTTAGATAGACCTTAGGATTAGGGTAAAAGTTCGGCACAACATCGTGGGCCGAAGGGC
Organism: Rhincodon typus; assembly: GCF_021869965.1. Lineage (NCBI taxonomy): Eukaryota > Metazoa > Chordata > Chondrichthyes > Orectolobiformes > Rhincodontidae > Rhincodon > Rhincodon typus. Next base: position 14,179,425 of record NC_063360.1, on the reverse strand, counting down.
CTGTACTGTTCTATGTTCTACGTACAAGTAGCAAGTGAGGAAAATGGAATTTTGGCATTTATTGCTAAAGGAATAGAGTATAACAGGTAGGAAGCGTGTAAGACATTGGTGAGACTGTTACATGAGTATTGCATACATTTTAGACCACTTACTTGAGGAAGGATGTAATTGCATTGGAGGCAGTTCAGAGAAGGTTCACTAGATTAATTCCAGAACCAAATGGCTTGTCTTAAGAGATTGAGCACTTTAGGCCGATACTCACTAGAGTTTAGCAGGATAAGAGATCTAAATATTAGATGCTAAAGGGGATTGACAAATTTGACGTCGCAAGGTTTTTTCCTCTTCTGAGAGGATCTAGACTTAGGGGTCATAGTTTTAGGCTAAGTGGTAGCAGATTTAAAATAGAGATTGGGAGCAACTGCATCTCTCAAAAGATTGTGAATCTGCAGAATTCACTACACCAGAGTGCAGTGGATGCCAGGACACTGAATACCTTAAGGAGGAGCTAGACAGCTTATTAATTAAAATTAAAGGATTTATGGGAATTAGGCAGGAAAGTGGAGTTGATTCTAGGATGCGATTGGCCATGATCATATTAAATGGAGGAGCAGGCTCCAGGAGCTGAATTGCCTACTCCTGCTCATGGTTCTTATGTCACATTTTCACATTCACAATGTTCATAGCTGAGGTTGTACTGTGAGTTCTTCAAAGGATAGATTAGAGGCGGGATCTGCTACAGTGTGAGGCAGACTGCAGCCAATGCAGGAGATAAGGTAGTTTGTCTACTCCAAGTGTGGAAGAAACCAATTGCCGAAAATGTCATGGCCAGAGCCACCCTTGCAGGAACTGGCAATGCCATCCCAGCTCTTCTTGGAAGTCATGGCTGACATAGGATCTTCTTAATAAAGCAGAAATATTTGAGCTATGTTCCTTGCTAGGTTTCAGAGAGGTGAATTGCTCCCTCAATACCCTGGGCAGATCGAGTCTTTGATTGGGAGCTTTTAGTTTCCTCCTAGCAACTGCCTTGTTCTGTATTGCCCAGGCTTGCTCTACTTGTCGTGCTATAGGTCAGGGGGGACTGCAAATTAGTGCACCCATGCCTAGGAACAAGTGGCTGTGTGGAAGGGTTGAAGTCGGTACCAATTCTTTCAGAAAGTGCCACATCACATCCTGCAGACTAGAAACCAAACACTTACTTGCAGATCTACCAAAGTCATGCTGAGTGGGTGTGAGCATGGTTTTTAGCAGAGGGTGTTGCTGTGAAAGGTTAAAGGTTTTGGTTCAACTATTGAGTTCGAAAATGTATGCATTGATATTGAATCTGCGTTATATGCTGATATTGATCATAGCCTGTATGCGAAGCATGCTTGCAGCAGGTGATCCCTCTGTTCACCAACATCCTCACCAAAATGACACCCACTGTAGCCAGCAGTGGAGGAGTATGGATGTGCCACAGATCCCATTCTGAAAAGAAAAAGGCAGCCGCAGTGCTGGAAAAGGCATGAAGCATGTAAATGTCAGAGTCCTTGTCCTCTCAGGGTTGAAGATATTTGATCATGTGTTCACCAGATGCTTCAATCCTGCCTTATCTGCATTCTACAGTGATTCAATGCTACTCACCTTTCAATAAATCACTACAAAGACCAGTGTCATCAGCAACAAAAACTCACTTTTCATATATCCTTCACGTAATTGAGGAAAATGAGAAATGGAACACAGGCAGGTGTACTTCGATAACAGCAGAAGAAATGCAGCACGACTCTCAGTGACTGAAGAAAAATAACTGGAGAGCAGGTGCTGCTTTTCACAGTGTAGAAAATATCACAACACTCCCTTAAATGACCTCTACAGAACCAACTATTCAGTCTCCTTCTTAACCTCATAGCATAGTGAGATCTCTAACTTGGTAATACTGGATGAGGGGCTAAGTCAGGTGTAAAAAAAAGACAAATTATAGAAAATAAAAATTATAGAAAGAAAAGCAAAATACAGTAAGTAAAGTGAATGTGGTCTTCTGGAGAGAGTCTGGGGAATTAATATGGAAAATTAGGAAACGGCAGATGAATTAAACAGATACTTCACATTTGTGTTCACTGTAGAGGACACAAATAACACCCTAGAAAAAACTGTAAATCAAAGTGAAAAGGAGCAAGAATAGAAAACAATCAAGGAAAGAGTACTGAGAAAATTATTAAAACTGTCAATATGACAAGTGTACTATGACAAGTGTCTTGGTCCCATCGGATTTCATCCTAAGTTGTTAAAACAAATGGCTGCTGAGATAGTGGATGCTTTGGTTTTAATTTTCCAAATTCCCCAGTCTCTGGAAAGGACCTATCAATTTGGATAACAGCAAAAGTGACTCTTCAATTCAAAGAAAGAGGGAGACAGAAAGCAACAAATAAAAGATTGGTTAATCTAACATCCATTATAGGGAAAATTCAAAATCTATTAAGACAGTCACAGCAAGGCATTCAAAAAATCTTAATGAGATCAGATAAGATAAACATTTCAATAAAACAAAGAACTGCAGATGCTGGACATTGGAAAAAATTGCCGGAAAAAGTCATCAGATCTGGCAGCATCTGTGGGAGGAAAGCAGGGTTAACATTTCGAGTCCAGTGACTCTTCATCAGAACTGAGAGTAGCTAGGCAAAAGTGACATTTATGCCAAAGGTGAGGATGGGGTTTTGGGGCGGGGAGGTGTAGAGGTGAGAACAGGTGGAGATGGAGCCCAGACAGACAGAGATATGGAGGGGGTGGCTAAATGAGGGGATTGTGGATGGCAGGCCAGGACAGGAAAGAAGCTGAATAGCTGATAATGAGAGTGGAGGATAGCAGTGAATGGCTAGTCTTTGCTGAAAGCAACCCATATAATGTGATAATAGGCCTCACAGTGGGCAAGAATGGGTGGCTGTGCCTGAAGCAACCCATGTTATAACAGGGCTGGATGTAAGTGTTCTGCAAAGTAGTTACCTAGTCTGTGAAGAGGAGACCACACAGTAAACAGCGAAGATAGTAGACTACATTGAATAAAGTACAGGTAATTCACTGCTTCTCCTGGAAGGTATGTCTAGGACAATGAATGGTGAGGAGGGACGAGGTAAATGGGCAGGTATTACACCTTCTGCAAGTACATGTGTAGACAGCAAAGTCTCTTTTCGGGCTGAGGAGAATAAAAACAATCTCTCCTAAATGAGCAGGGCTGCTATAGTTGAATAGTTAACTAGGGCTGACAGTTAATCTGTTTTAAACCAGTTCCTGAAACAGCTGGGGCAGAGTATAAATGAAGAGGCCTCTTGACAACCAGCAGGCAGTGCAGTGTAGCAGTTTGGTAAATATAAGAGTTAGATGAAATAATGGAGGGAGGTTTTTCTCTTTGTTTATTCAGGAGTGAACCAAAGTCCAAGACCTGGGAGATTATAAAGGTATTAACCAGGGATTAGTGAAAGTCAGCTAATAATAGGAGATTGACATTAAGATAAAGGGAGTATCTTTAAAGATTAAGTAATTAGAAAAGTTATTAAGTAAGACTAAGTAAATCCAAGTTTAAGTCACGGCAGGTGAGGTCAAGCTGAGTGGAATGTATGACCTGTGACATGTGAGAAGTCATGGACTCTATTGATGTCCTACATGACCATGTGTGCAGGAAGTGCTTCCAACTGCAGAAACTTGGGCTCTGGGTTTCGGAGCTCGAGACACTGTGGGGTTGCCATGAGGCTGAAAGTCATGAGGACCCCTAAGTTCCTTTGTGCATCAGATTTCTGAAGCTTTCCCCAGTTAGAAAATAGTCTCTGCCTCTATTCTTCCAAAGTGCACAACCTCACACTTTCCCATACTGTATTCGCTTTGCTACTTCTTTACCCCACTCTCCCAGCCTGTCTAAGTCCTTCTGCAGGCTCCCTGCATCCTCAACACTAACTGCCCCTTGACCTATCTTTGTGTCACCTGCAAACTTAGCAAAAATACCCTCAGTTCCTTTGTCCAGATCATTAATATAGAAAGTGAATAGTTGTGGTCCCAACGTGGATACCTGCAGTCCTCCACCAATCACCAGCTGCCATCCTGAAAAATATCCCTTTAATGCTATTTCTGCCTCCAGCCAATCCACTATCCATGCCAGTACCTTGCCCCGACACCATGGGTTCTTTTCCTATCTTATTTAGCAGCCTCCTGTGTAACACCCTGTCAAAAGCCTTCTGGAAATCCAAATAGATCATGTCCATTGGCTCTCATTTATCTAACACTCTCATTACCTCCTCAAGAATTCTAACAGATTTGTCAGGCATGACTTCCCTCTGATGAATGCACTTCCAAGTACTCTACAATCTCAACCTTAATAATGGACTCTAAAATTTTACTAATGATTGAGATCAGGCTAACCGACCTATAGTTTCCTATCTTCTGCCTCCCTCCATTGTTAAACAGGGGTTGTTACATTAGAATTTTCCAGTCCTCTGGGTCCCTCCCTGACTACAGTGATTCCTGAAAGATCACCAACAATGTCTCCACAATCCCCTCAGCTTTTCTCCTTCAGAACTCTGGGGTGTCATCCATCTGGTCCAGGAGGTTTATCCACCTACAGACCTTTTAGCATCCTCAGCACGTTCTCCTTAGTGATGACCACTACATCCACCTCTACCAGTGACTCTCGAGGTCTTGTATGCTGCTGGTGTCTTCCACTGTGAAAACTGATGCAAAATACCTTTTCAGTTCCTCCGCCATTTCTTTGCTCCCCATTTCTACTTCCCCAGCTTCATATTCCAATGGTCCAATGTCCCCTTCTTGCCTCTCTCATCTTTTTTTAGATATCTAAAAGGTTGTTTGCATTCTTCTTTTACATTACTAGCTAGCTTACTCATATCTCAAATTCTCCCTTTCACCCCAATTTCCATCGCCCTCCTCGTTATTGTTTTTTTTTTTTTAAGTTCACTCCTGCTGGTTTTTAAAAGGTTTCCCAATCCTCTGGCTTCCCACTAATCTTTACTACATTGTATGTATTTTTTTCCTTTTGTTCTTATGCTGTTCTTGACTTCCCTTGTCATCTATAGTCACCTTATCCTCCACTTAATATGTTCCTTCTTCCTTGGGATGAATTTCTGTTGTGCCTCTCAAATTACCCCCAGAAACTCCTGCCGTTGCTGCTCCACTGTCTTCCTTGCTCGGCACCCCTTCCAATCAACTCTGGCCAGCTCCTTCCTCACTACTTCAATTACCTTTATTCAGTTGTAATACTGTTGCATCTGATTCTAGCTTCTCCCTCTCAAACTGCGTGGTGAATTCTGTCATATTATGCTCACTGTACCCAAGGGGTTCCTTTACCTTCAGCTCCCTAATCAAGTCTGCCTCTTTACACATCAAACCCAGAACTGCAAATTCCTTAATGACCTCTGGCACATGCTGCTCCAAAAGGAAACATCTTGTGGACTTTCCAGATTCATTTTCTTTGAATTCCATCACCAACCTGATTTTCCAAATCCTCCTACATACTGAAGCCCCTGACTGTTCATATTCCCTCAGCAGAGCTACTTCCCGCTTTCTACCTATACGGACCGTGACAACCAGATCTTTCCCCTCCCACTCCACGCTCCTCTGCAGCCTAAATGAGATACCCCGAACCCAGCCACAAGGCAGGTAACACAGCCTTACAGACTCTCGATCCTGGCCACAGAGAACAGTGTCTATTCGCCTGACTGTACTATCCCTGATTACAACTACTTTTCTCTGCCCTCTTGAATGGCTTCCTGTACAACAGTGTTATGGCCAATTTCCTCATAGTCACTACAGCTGCCACTCTCATCCACACAGGGATTAAGAATCTCAAACCTGTTAAATGACCTCAAGTGCTGAGGCTCCTTCGGCACTACCTCCTGGATCACCTCTACCTGCCTCATTTGTAGTTCCACCCTCCTGTCCCTGACCACTGACCAACTTTGAGATACTTAATCTAAGGGATGTGATTGGCTCCTGAAACAGTGTCCAGGTAATTCTCCCCCTCCCTGATGTGTTTGAAGTTGTATAGAGTATGTGGTTCCTTTAAGAGATTAGGTGCTTTTCTAAGCTTTGAGATTTATACAGAAAATGTGTCTGTAAGCAACTGAAAAGGGGTACAGCCAATTCTAAAATTGAAACGTATCAATTCACTGTGTGATTGGAAACCTTAGGCTTGTTTTGATGTTTTGGCAACTAGCTAGAATCAGCCAATTAATTTAAACCAAGCACCAAGTGATTGAAAGCCAATTGAATTTAAATCTGATGGTCTTGACAACATCAGACCAATGCTACAGTAAAAAAATTGAAATGTCATCCAAGGTATATAAGGAGAGGGTTTTTGAAAAATCAGTGAGTGGACCACCATCTGAGAAGTAAGCACCTAGCTCTCACAAGAAAGCACCATCTTATCCATAAAAGTTACCACCGCACTTCTAAGTCTTCACAAAGAAAATATCCCTGACACCGGCATCAGCTGAACAAAAGCGTTTATCACTTCAGAACACCACAACAAAGGCATTTATGACTGGAGAGAGAGTGGAGAAGACAGAGCATTCCAGAAGAGACATTCTCTGTGGACTTTGAGAGACTAAGTTTTGATTTATTTTTTTCTTACCATTGGAGTTATATAAGCGGGACTTGTGTTTATTGGAATAGCATACTGGTAGAATTTTAATTATTCTGTTTGTTAGTAGTTCTGTTAATTTGTTCACTGTTAGGGTTAAATAAATAAAGTGTTACCTGTTACTTATAAAGTGAATATCAGGGATTTTCTTCCATTTAACCTCCTCTTCTCAATAACAATATAGACAGATTGGTCAGATCAGTGGCAGATAGAATTTAACCCTGATAAGTCAGGTGTAACACTTTAAAAGAAGTAACAAAAGCAGTACTCAAATGGCAGCAGACTAGGAAGCTCAGAGAAACAGGAATCTTGGGGTGTATGACCACAGACCCCTGAAGGCAGCAGGACAGGTTAATGGGGTAGTCAAAAAGGGATACTTCCTTTTACCAAATGTAGCATTGATCATAAGGGCAGGGAGGTTATGTTGAAGCTATCCAAAACTTTGGTCCAGAGAAGCCAGAGTACTGTGTGCAGTTCTGGTCATCCCATTTTAGGAAAGGATATGATTAGATCCCCTATAGTGTGGAGGATATACCAGGATGTTGCCGAGGAAGGAGCAGTTTCTGAATGAAGGAAGGTCTCCCATCAGCCTTTTCTGCTTAAAAAAAAAAAAACAACCTGAGCTCTTCCGGCCAAACTCATTATTAGGGGCATGGACAAGTCGGCTAGAAAGTACAAAAACAAAGTTGCTGGAAAAGCTCAGCAGGTCTGGCAGCCTCTGTGAAGGAGAAAACAGAGTTAACGTTTTGGATCCAGAACAGTTCTGAGGAAGGGTCACCAGACCTGAAATGTTAAACTCTGTTT
>NC_063360.1:14163366-14171605 GCF_021869965.1 Rhincodon typus | reverse complement strand
TTAACTCTGTTTTTCCCTTCACAGAGGCTGCCAGACCTGCTGAGCTTTTCCAGCAACTTTGTTTTTGTTCTTGATTCACAGCATCCGTAGTTCTTTCGGTTTTGGCTAGAAAGTAGCTGTTCCCCTTAGTTGAAGTGTCAAAAACAAGGGGACATATTTTAAAGGTAAATGGCAGAGATTTACAGCAGATTTGTGGAAAGATATTTTCACCCAGAGGACGATGGAAATCTGGAATGCACTGCCTGGGATGGTAGTTAAGGCAAGAAATCTCACAACCTTTAAAAAGTACTTGGATAAACACTTGTCATGACATTCAAAGCTGCAGGCCAAGTGCTGGAAAGTGGGGCTAGTGTAGATTCAGAGTAGTTTTGAGTGTGTAGACTCTATGGACTAAAGGGCATCTTCTGTACCATACGTTTCTAGTTGTACAGAGCATTGGTGTGGTGGTGTCTGGAGTGATGTGTACAAGGCAGATTGCATTGATCAAATATGCTATTATGGCACTGGAAAGAGCGACGGCAGTCTAGTAGATCAAAGACAGAATCTGTTTGGTGGAAATTAAGAATCATTACAGGAATGATTACTCTATTATGCTATAGCAAAGACCATCAAATAACAGGAAGGAGAGTGTGAACTTGATTATTTGCAGTAGCCCATTCTGTTGATATGTAACAGGCACCGTGTACTAGCAGTTTTGAAGGTGGACAATGAGTCCTGAATCAGGATGCATGAAGAAAACTGCTGTCTTCAATGGTGCTGGGTATCAGCAAATATCCAGGTTATCTTATCCCACTCTTGATATGCAGATAGTGAAGAGATTCAGGTGAGCTACATCACAGTACATAGCTGCTTTTGACCCTTTGGACTTTGGTGGTTGGGGACTTGGCAATGATGATGTCAAAAGTGAGGGGAGTTGGACAGATCTTTTCTGGATTATTATTACCTGCCACTTGTTTGCCCAAACTTGGATTCTGCAAAATTCTTCTTGTTGAAGTCGTCCATTTCAATCATAACAAGAATTACAGTAATCAGTGAATAGGCTCAGTCTTGAACTGAGAGCAACTGACATTTCCTGTGAGGAGATTCTGGAACTATGTCTTATGGTTGCAATCATCAAGCTCCCAATTACACTAACATACTTATCTGCTCCAGAACTGACGGTCAGGTTCTCGGTTGGTCAGTCCATAACTTTGTTTCTAGTCAATTTCCATTGCAACAAACTGATACTTACACTATTATCCTGTTGGGGATTTAGCATTAAATACGGTAAAGAGAGACAGGAAACATAGAACAAAGAAAATTAGTTTTAAAAAAGGAGAAAACACTGAACCAATTATCATACTATTAGAAAAAACAGTTTAACTTTTTATTTAATATAAATTATTTACAAGACAGCAGGCATGCTTTACTGCCTCTGACACCCATGGACCTGGGCACCAAAACCTTTTCAGTCTTCATGTGACACAGCAGCAACTTTGAGTCTTAAGGCTCTACTGGCTGAAACATGTCATACTGACAAAATGCACGGCCGCATTTCAGCAGAAACACAGAGGCATTTCATGATGGAACAGTGCAGGAATCCTGATCCACAAGCCCTTTCCCTTATAGGATCTGTTCTGAGCTTGATGCAGAAATATCCAAGAGCCTCCATGCAGCATATGGGTTAAGCTCATCTTGATCTCTACAAAGAGCCCACACGTAAAGCATCCTCAACACTTTATCCTGTGAGAGACACAAAAGAGAATGGGGGCAAGGTTGGGAGAAGGAAGAAAGAGGAAAAAAATGAAGTACATGATGTTCAATGCAAAAACATTCCCGCAATTATCTTTAAAGCTCTTATACAACTTGCTAATTTACTGCTGCCTGAATGAAATACAAACAGAACCTTGTATGAGACCTTAAAATGAGCCCATCAATAATGCCCATTTTAAAGGGAAGGTTAAGTTAATATGAAAAGTTGACACAGCAGTCCTAGAGCAGACAGTCTGTGTTGCAATGTAAATCAGATCAACCTACCCATCTTTCCAATTACTCTAATATCACAAGTTTCCAGAAAAAAATGCTTTGAGGCAACCCATTATTAAATACATCTATAAATTTTAACAAACATTTAAATTAATACAGGACTGCACTCCCTAGAGGCTAACTAATTACACGCGCATTTAACTGTATTTGAGGTTTGAAGCACTGGATTTTTTAAACTTAATTTGGATACAAAATAATGTGGACGTATGAAATCAGAAATAAAACACGAATTGCTGGATATACTCAACAGGTTAACCAGAATTTGTGGAGACAGAATTAGAGATGTTTCAGGCTAATATTGCAAGTTCAAAAAGGTCCTCAGAAACTCAGTTTCTCTTTCCAAATTTACTAACTGATCAGCAGTCTATTTCCAGAGTTTACTGATTTGATTTGTTTAACTTAATTCAACAGAAGAAAACCAGTTTCAATTTTTCACCAGTCCACATTATCCCAATTACAAGATGCTGACAATGATGTTCTTCTAATTACTTTATTCAAACTCAAGTTCTAAGAACTTGTCAAAACCTTTCAAATAATCAGATATCAGCATCAAAGCCATTACTTACCACAAGCACATAAATCAAATTTTATAATGACATTCTACAAGCCTGTCCTTTTCCATATACAATGCCAAACCAATGGTCCCACTGAATTGTGTGCATGTATCTGCATTTTTTACGTTAAGTGAAACAGATTATTTTTTTAACTAAAACATAAGCAATAAACTACTTAATGGACAACATATTGCTGATGTTGAGGTGAAGTTATCTCTCTTTAAAGCTACAGGGGTAGCTACAGGTGATGTTACATAAATATTGGCAAGTTAATTTAAAGATTGTTTTTATTCATTCACAAGATGCGGGCATCACCGGTCAGGTCAGCGTTTACTTCCCATCCCATCCCTAACAGCCCAGAGAGTAGTTAAGGGTCAACCGCATTGTCGTTGGTATGGAGTCACATTTAGGCCAGAAAAGGATAAGGATGGCAGTTTCCTTCCCTGAAGGATATCATTGAACCAGATGGGCTTTCCCAACAAGCGACAATGATTTCATGGTTATCGTTAGACTCCTATTCCAGGTATTTATTGAATTCAACTTCCACCATCTGCCTTGACAGGATTCAAACCCAGGTCCACAGCACATTACCTGGGTCTCTGGATTAATTGTCTAGTGATAATACCACAAGGTATTATCACCTCCCCTCCAAATTAATATTTACCTGGTCTTGTTTCAGTTAAGAACTTAGAGATCCAAGTACTTTTGTTTTCTGGTCATTGCAAATGATTGCAAGATGTTTGCTTAAATATATATAATTAGCCTATATCAACTGCAAAGTGAGATTGTTCATGTAACAGGAAGCATTTTTATCCCACAGTGAAATATATGAAACAGTTAAAGTTAAAAATTTAGAATTTACCCTTTCTTCAGTATCTTATTTCAGATGTAAAACATTTTATTTAAAGCAAAGTCATTTATTTCCTCTGACTAGTCACAGTCTAACTGACTTCAATGTGCTTATCTACAGCAACTAAACATTGAAGCATTAAATGACAGGAAATTCATACAGAACTCCACTTTAATAATGTGGCAAAATGCAACACCTGTTGCGTCCTAAAAAGTTTCACTCCTGATAGAACAGCATGTCTTTAGCTTTTGTGTCTGGATATATGGAATGAACCATGGTAGGTCGGCAAAGGAAATAGGGAACCAGGTAGGCAATTGTGATCATATTTCTAGCTTGCTTTAAGATAATGACAGAGAAGGACAGAAGGAACTAAGGAAAATAAAACAGGCAATAATACTGGTGAAAAATGATGTTGAGTAACAATGTGAAACATTTAAAATGATGCCAAAGAATATGAAAGGAAAGTATCAACCAAAAACTTGTGGTTTCAGGAGAAATAAAGTCAAAGGAGGAACTGAGGGTTGAGAAAAAGGTGTACATTAAGAAACTAGTGAGCAAAGGTGTGCATGATAAGTGGGACTATAAACAGATTAACAGAAGTAGAAAAAATTAGAAGGGCCAAGATTTTGTTTTAAAAGCAGGCATATCAATTAATAAGAGGAAGTTGAGATTGGCACAGGACCATTTAGGGATATTAACAGAGGTAATAAGAGAATAACTAATGCAGGAATATTAAATAATTATTTTGCTTCGGTATTTACAACTAGAAAAACAACTGTTAGACTGACATTGATGAAATTAGCAAAACATTAAGCAGTTAAAACAAAAGGATGTACAGAATAAACCATCAAAACTCATGTGAATTGAAGTCACATTTTAACAGAATCGAGGCTAGAGATAGGAGCAGCCTTACTACTCATTTTTCTAACAAATTATTAAATATATATTGCAAGACTGGCACATTGCTCATGTAATTCCATCTTTAATAAGGGTATCAAAGAGATACTAAGAAAAAGATGGATCAGTCAGTTTAACGTCAGAGGAAAAATAACTGAATTTTTACCAAAGCATAATATTAAAAAATCTGGAAACAACAACCGAAACAGAATCCCCCCTCGTCCTCACGTACCACCCCACCAACCTCCGAATCCAGCGCATCATCCTCCGACACTTCCGCCATCTGCAATCTGACCCCACTACCAAAGACATTTTTCCCTTCCCACCCTTATCTGCTTTCCAGAGGGACCACTCTCTCCGTGACTCCCTTGTCCACTCCACACTCCCCTCCAGCCCCACCAACCCCGGCAGTTTTCCCTGCAACCAGAGCAAGTGCTACACCTGCCCCTACACCTTCCCCCCTCACCCCCATCCCAGGCCCCATGAAGACCTTCCACATCAAACAGATGTTCACCTGCACATCTGCTAATGTAGTATACTGTATCCGCTGTGGCCTCCTCTACATCGGGGAAATCAAGCGGAGGCTTGGGGACCGCTTTGCGGAACACCTAAGCTCGGTTCGCAACAAACAACTACACCTCACGAACCATTTCAACTCCCCCTCCCACTCCTTGGACATATCCATCCTGGCCTCCTGCATTGCCACAATGATGCCACCCGAAAGCTGCAGGAACAGCATCTCATATTTCGTTTGGGAAGCCTGCAACCCAAGGGTATCAATGTGGACTTCACAAGCTTCAAAATTTCCCCTCCCCCGACCGCATCCCAAAACCAGCCCAACTCGTCCCTGCCTCCCTAACCATTCCTCCCACCTCAAGCCCCACCCCCATCTCCTACCCACTAACCTCATCCCGCCTCCTTGACCTGTCCGTCCTCCCTAACTCCCCACCTACATTCACCTTTACTGGCTCCAACCCCGCCTCTTTGACCTGTCTCTCTCCTCTCCACCTATCTTCTCCTTTATCCATCTTCTACCCACCTCCCCATCTCTCCCTATTTATTTCAGAATCCCCTTCCCCTCCTCCATTTCTGAAGGGTCTCGACCCGAAACGTCAGCTTTCCTGCTCCTCCGATGCTGCTTGGCCTGCTGTGTTCATCCAGCTCTACACCTTGTTATTATAGCAATGAATTGTTAACATGGATTGCAAAGGAGAAGATTTTATTTGACCATTCTTATTTAATTTCTGAGGAGACAAGAAGAGTGAGCATACAATGGTAATGCAGCACTTAGGATTTATCTGGGTTTTCAAAAGGCCTCCAATGAGGGGTTTCTTAATGCATTAATGTTCTTATACACTGATAAGAAAGGTCAGAATGTAGAGTCAAGGGATACATAGAAGGATAGAATGTTAGCTAGCTTCAAGACAAACAGATAGTAGGTGCACTGGCATTTATTCAGAGCAGTAGAAAGTGTGAATTAGTGTCCCACGAGGATTTGTGCTGAGACTAATACTATTCGCAATTTACATTAATGATTGGGATATTGGAATGAAAAACAGAATTTTCAAATGTGCAAACCATACCAAATTGGAGGGTACACCTGAGGTAGTATATTATACCTTGAAAGGTACAAGTCTAGCCAGGGCCAGAGAAACAAGGGGATCTCAAAGTACAAATATGCCATCATCAAACTCTGCACCCCAGGTTTGAAAGCCCTTGGATAGAAAAAAATGCAAAACAAGCATCAGAAAATTTCTAGAGGTAGGGAATTCAAAATTAGGGAAATGATGTTAAACCTGCATCAAATCTTCATTAAACTACATGTAAGAATACTGCGTGCAGTCTTGTTGCAATATTATAGAAAGGAAATACAGGAAATGAAGAAGGTGCAATGGACATTTACAAGCATAATTCTAGAAAATGCATAGTTTATACATCAGAAGAGTATTAATAGGTTGGGTATCTTTTCTCTAGGGGGGAGAAAAGGCTGAGGGGTGACCCAATAGAGATCTAGCACAGCCTTGAAAGTTATGAAAAGTTTTGGTCAAATAAGTAAGTCAGAATGCTCTTCCACACAAGTAGAAACATAAGTTAGAGGCCATCAACATAACACTCACCAAAGAGAAACTGAAAAAAACCTTCTTTGCCCAAAGGATGGTGAGAACATGGAACTTGCTACCATGGAGAAGTTTAAGTGAAAAATACAGATACTTTTACGGACAAGTGAGACCAGCATTTAAAGGAGGAGAAAATAGAGGACCATGATGATAGATTTAGACAATGAAAGATGGAAGGATGTTCTGGTGGAGCATGGACTGACTGTGCCCTATGACCTATTTCTATACTGTATGTCCGGTATCCTGAACCCTGAACCGCCAGGATTAACACAAGGGGAAAATCCACTCCGATTAAACATTTTATCCCCATATATAAATAACACAAATGCAAACATAAAAGTAAAAACACATTAACTGTTACTCTTTTCTCTATGTTGACATTTATAATGTAGTTATCATTGTGAAAATGTGTCAATTTTAAATAAAGTTGCACATTTTTATCTTTATTAAACTGAGTATAATGTCAATAAATTATTTCCATGTATGTAGGAGTTGCTAAACGATTGAAAGAAAATGAGATATTAAAACGTAAAGCTTTTTTGCAGTAGAAAGTACCACCATACTAAGTACCATAAAAAGTAATAATCAATCTCCATGGTGTTGAGAATGGAAAATCTCCTGGTAAAATAGGATCAGGAGATGGATTAATTGAGTCAAGAACAACAATAAAATTGAGTCACTATTTTAAAGTATATATTGCACAATGTTTACATAAATACCTAATAAATTTTAAATATGTTCTGTCCTATTTTTAATATTGCGTCAAATCCCTACAAATTTCATAATGAAATTTTAAGCAAACTTGCCACATTGCAATACACCATCCCTACTATTGGTACTTGCAAAGAGAGTTTATTTATAGCATGATATGTTTACACATGTAGTTCCATATAAGAACTTATCCATTTAAATTTCTAATGGAAAAAATGGTAGGAAATGCACATATATACAACTTACATTATAGATAAATTTACGTAAAGTTCATTTCATTTTTTTAAATTCGAGTGATGCTATCACTGTGCTAGTGCTTTCAATTTTTGTGTTTTTCAGGTTCACTTAAGATTTTAAAACTAATTAGCAGCCTATATGATGTGCCAGAGATCTAACTTGCAGTGATCAACTCAATTCCCTTTCATAGAAGTCAACAATTTGGAGCATGTGTTGGGTGCACCATACCCAGTGCCTAGACTGTGAGGCATAAACACTGTGCACAGATTAGAGATTAAAATTACAGTATCTAGAACAACAGCCAAGAAACACAACAGCCGATTGAAAGATTGCCACATGCCCTGTGACTGGAAACCTGGAACTTTAACAAAATAATGTTGGCGTATGTAAATCCCAATTCTTTGATCCCATAAGTCCATTCACACAGCTATAATTGGGTTATTATGTGGTTACCGCTATTCTAGTATGTTAATACAACAATGTTTATTCTGTGTAGCAATGTTTTGCTCATTTGTTTAAGTTGGAATGAGCTGCAGCTTTATTTCAAATGTAATCAGCATAAAATGCAAGCTCCCACCACAAACACCAACTGAAAACCCCCCAATACCATTTAGAGGGAGTTAGAAGAATGCAAGCACACAAAGCAATTAATGATGAATGAGATGTTATTTTCTTGATTATTCTTGAATTCGGTGCATTTTATGCGCAAACTAGTGAGAAAGCATAGCTGTTTTTACCCACAATAAATGGGAACAATTTATGACATTATAGCTGGTAACTTTAACTTTGATATTTATATTAAGCCTTTCATTATTTTATGTGGATATAAACAATCACCTGCTTAAACA
>NC_063360.1:14160340-14162866 GCF_021869965.1 Rhincodon typus | reverse complement strand
GTAATAGCAGACCATGTGATAACAAGGCCTGGTGTGTGAGGGTTGGGGTAAGGATATGGAAGAAAGTGGCTGAAGCCCTAAAATTGTTGAATTCTATTGAGAGCAGAAGGCTGTAGAGTTCCCAACTCATACTGAGCTTCGCTGGAAGCACTGCAACAAGCCTGAGACAGATGTTGGCCAGGAAACAGTGGCATGTTGAAATGCAACTAGAAGCTCATGGTCTGCAGACCGAATGTAGATGTTCTGTGAAGCAGTCACCCAGTCTGTGCTTCGTTTCTGCAATGTAGAGGAGACCATATTGAGAGTAGCAAATGTAGTAGACTAGATTTGAGTGAAGTGCAGGTAAAGTGGTGCTTCACCTGGGAAGAAGCCTTCCTGCTCCTCTGCTGCTTGGCCTGCTGTGTTCATCCAGCGCTACACCTTTGTTATCTACAATACACTTCACAATTTTTGTATCATAGATTACCCATCAAGTTATAAAAACCAGGAACATCTTTGGGGCTTACCTCTCACATACTCTATTGTTCCATCCAATACAAGATTGAGGAGTGGGTCAAATCCTTTCAGAATCCCACTAGCTGTCAAAACACACAACAACATTTCACCAAATTTCAAGTGAACTACAACAGACACTATACAATAGAATCAAAAGATACATTGCTTCAAAATACACAAGACTCTTACTATCTTCCCATTAACACCCAACTTTTCCAAAGCAGACTTCAGTAACAACCAATGAAACCATTCTGAAACAGTAAAGCTTCAAATTTTCAGTTGAAGTCATTCTACCTTACAATTTAACAGCAAAGAACTAATACAATTCTTCAGTAACTAAGTGCAGTATCTACATCACTTCCCAATTCATTGTCTTGAAGGTGAAAGATTATTAGTTGTTAGAGCTTCTATTTTAGTCAATTTTGAAATTGAACTCAGCAGCTTCTTTACCAAACTGAAGAATTTATGGCAGCCTCTGACCAGCTTAAACTAAATAGAAAAACAGTACTTAACACACTACTCCTAAAAAGGAACAAGATGAGGTCTATATTGACTTTTTATTGGTTTGAAACAATTTGTATCACAGCTCTTATCTTTCCCAATCTCAGAGTCACACCGCACAAAAACAGACCATTCGGTCCAGCCAGTCCATGCGGACTACAATCCCAAACTAAAACTAATCCCAAACTAAAACTAGTCCCACCTACCTGCTCCTGGCCCCTATCCCTCCAAACCTTTCCCGAACTCAACCATGGTTGCCCAAATAGCCTGCCTACTTTGGTTGGGGAAAAAGACTACAGCTGTTGTAGTCTCTGGTAAAAGTCAAACTTATGTAACATATATAAATGAAATTAAAAAAAAAAAAACTGTACCTTCTCGTCCACCTTGAAATTTCACACGGATTGTTTTGTCTATGTACTTGGAGAGGTCGAGAATACTCTCCTTCTTTTTCTTCTCCTTATCCTGAATTCAAAGAAATAAAAGCAAAGAAAGTTAGAACCCGATTCTTGCTATCCAAGCTTCTCGTGATCGATACCCGAGCCTCCGATAACCCCCCAGGTTCCCGTGAAAACTAAATCGACCTGCTGCCACTCAGAGATTCTGACACGGCCATGAAGAAAATAAAATGAGTCAAACCGCCAAATTGGGGATTATAACAAAACCGGTGCTCGAGTTTCATAGGCCCGAGGAAAAAATTAGACTGGGATAACAAATGTAACCGGAGCCTCTCGTGGGCCATTGACGGGTTTTTCGATCACAATCCCCGGGATTTTAAAACTCAGCCACCAGCAAAACCCGAACACACTCTCACCGCCATCATCACGACCACGACTTCTAACCCCACGACCTCTAACCTCACAACCCTATGACCTTTAACCCCAACCGCCGACCCGAGTTCCGGCTCGCCCCGCCCCGGGTGCGTTCCCCTCGGGACCGGCGGCTTCTTGGTCTCCGGTCAAAACAGAAAATAATCGGCCGTTCACCGCCGGCTTTCCTCAAAATAGGCTCCCCCTATTTTTGTATGTTTGGATTGTTCCGACCCTGAGTGGACGCTACCATTGTGGTGTCTAGAGGGGTCCAAACCTCATCCGAAAGATGGCGCTGGGAGCGAGGCTGCTGCTGTTCGTCCTTCAGCTCAGTCAGGTATCAGCCCCGGGGCCGGACCGGCTTCCCAGTCCCCCCCCGGGGGCCGGACCCGCACCCCATTCCCCCGCCCCTCCGGGGCCGGGCCGGCTCCCCGCCCCCCCAAGTCCCAGGACCCGACCAGGTACCTGTCACCCTCACGCTCAGCCCCAGGCCAGCTCTCCATCTCTCTCTTTCCTTTCTACCCAATCTGCTTCCCCGACTATTCCCCCCAACTTTCCCCATACACCCTCCTTCACAATCCCCACCATCCAATCACCCCATCCTCCCCCCACAACATCCCCATACTCCAACCCTGCAATCTCCCCGTTCCCCCTCACCCCACCGCAGTCACCCCGTTCCCCCTCACCCCACCGCAGTCACCCCGTTCCCCCTCACCCCACCGCA
>NC_063360.1:14151986-14160240 GCF_021869965.1 Rhincodon typus | reverse complement strand
TTCCCCCATTCCCCTCTGCAATCCCTGCATCCCCCAGCTATCCCCCATCCCCTCCCCCACAATTGTTCTCCCTGCCCAATCTCCCCAAAACCCCCGCAATCTCCCCAATCTTCCCGCAAACACCCCCACACCTCTCTGCAATTGCCCCATTCCCCTTCAACTATACCCCATCCTCTATTGGCTCCAACTACTGTCCAAATTCTCCCTGCAATCCTAATCCCCTTAAACTCTTTCTCTGCCCCCCCCAACAACCCCCATGTCCCACCCCTTGGGGCCCTTTTCCCCATGTCCTGCCCCCTTATCCCTCTCCCTGCATCACTGAGTGGTGCAGAGTATGTGTTATTGCAATCACTGGCCTTCAAAAAACAGTCCCTTGAACCAGCTGTTAATTCCAATGCAAGGTTCAAACGTGTCATTTGTGGTAGAATATTCCCTTTCCTTGGATCCAGGAAACTTTTATCTCAGTATTGTTGACAGTAAATTAAATAATTAACAATGATCAAAATGGAAATGAAGAGCGTAATTGTGCAGTGTTAGTCATCTTGTGCAAAATGTAGTGCATTAATTCAGGAGCTGATTTATTTGTGGGTTTGGGACATACGTGGGCTGGCATTGTTTATACATTCTGGAGTTGCTTTGCTGATGCACTTTACCCTGAAATATGCAGGTGGTGACTGAGTATGGAATGGTCCACGTCCTATCTGATAAGGAACATGGAAATACAAAAGATTACTGCATCCAGTTCAATCCCTACTGGGCCTATTTACCTCATGATCTCAGTAAGGCGGTGAGTGTATATCACAGGATGTTTTGGCAAATGCATTGCGGGAATGCTCATTTAGAGAATGAATAGTCATCGTGCATATCTGGAACTCAGCCTGGCTTCTCATTCCAGGTAGGTTTCATATGCTTTTGAAATCCTCCCAAGGAGGGATCCTGGACAGGGAATGTAACTTCTCAACCCCCAAAGCTGCAGGTAAAGCCTCTAATTGCACTACTTAATTTCTTGACCTAGAGAAAGTGCAGTTGAAGATAAGTTTGCAACATCGAATTGGGCATAGGTGAATTGTAAGGAACAAAATCATGTTTTGGGAATGTTAGTGGAAATTTAAAATATTTGGAGTTCTTTGGTTTTAAAAAAAATCAAAATTAAATATAAATATGGTTAACTTGTTGTTCTCTCTTCTCACATTGTAACGTTTCAAACATGCTGGTTGGATACCACTAGGAAGCAGGCTTGTTCTTTCGGTGTGTCTCCTCTGTCACCTGGCTGGTGACATATCTATTTAGCCTGATCTTCCATTTAGCATGTTTCTGTGGGGAAGATCAGCATCCGAGCTACTTGTGCCCAGTAGTTCTCAGTATGAAGCTAGATAGGAGAAGGATGTGTCCTTTTCATTGCAAAAGTGTTCCATCTGCCACTTTGCATTTTAATCCTCTGCATACAAAGGCCAGCATTCCATTCACCTTTATGATTATGTTCTGTACCTGTTCATGAAACTTCAATAATTTATGGACCTGAATTTCCCAAAGCTCTTTTGACCTGTACTATCTCTAGCTTTTCAGTATTTCAGTAAGTATGGTACCTTGATCTCTACTTTTTGTTTTGGTCCATGGTGGATGGTTTCATATTTGCTTGCCAAGTTGAAATGCGTTTGACACAGTTTAACCCATTCATTTCATCTGTTGATTTCTATGTAATATTATGTTATGACACGGAGACACCCAGCCAAATCATCCCTACCCCTGTATTCACAACACAGTAAGATTAAAATAGGCAATGACCCTCAGTAGACCCCAATGGTTTCTAACCAGATGTTTTGAATAATCACAATACCAAGACACCAGGTTTAAAGCTTAAACAAAACATGTCACAATTTTTAAATAATACAGTAGCTTTATCAGAGCAAATTTAAGCCACAATGTAATCCAATTAATATCTATGTTTAAAGCCTAATTTTCTTTGCTTCTGGCCCCTCACTCAAAGACAAAAAGACACAGTTAAGAGATAAATCAAAAAAAGAAAAAAAATAAGAGTTGTAACTGGCCAGTTCATTTAAGCAGCCTCCACAATTGGAACATTACAGGCTCATGAGATTGTATCTTGCTTGATTTCTGAAGACGCTGATGTATGCACATAGCCTTCAGTAAACTTTGAGGAATACTTATTTTAGTTCTGATAACTGAAATTCTATTGCCTGAACTTTCAGTATGAGACAACATTCAAGCAGCAATCTAATCATCCTGTAGCTGTGGTAGCCAAAATCCTTCTGACTTAAATACAGTTCAAAACCAGTTTGAACTTTGGTTTCTCTTTGTCAGACTGACTGTCTGTGAGGCTTCTGTTAGCAGGCAAACATGTGGCATTCGTTTGAGCACAATGCCTCTCTGGAGTGCAAGCATCTGTAGAGCACTTTTAACAAGAATCAACCTGCAATTAACTTTTCGGCCTGGCCTTGTATACAAGCATCAGTCTGTTATTCTTTTGCTTTACAAAGAAAGCTGCTGCTCACAGCCCAAAGATCACCTTCAGCTCTCAGCTCACATTTTCAAAGTATAATATTAAATAGAGGAAGGACTCAACAATTAAGCTTCCAAATACAATGCTGACTATCTTTGATCAGAAAATTCAGCTATTTGGCTTTCTGACTTGCCACCTCTTAAAACATTTTGTCCTTTGACTAAAAATAGATTTGATTTGTTTTGTTTATTATGGTTGATTTATTATTCATCCCTTTGAAGGCTGCGTCGTGTAAATCTAGAATCTGAATAGCAATTTCGCATTTCTCCACTTTGAACACTGTGTTGAACTCAATCACGTTCTGATTGCCATTAGATAAATGTTTATATGCTATTAGGTTATTAACTAAAGTCTGGTTTTACTCAATCTAATATTGCGCAGTGTTTTCTCAAAGATGTATTACTGCAGAAAGCTACTGTAGATACAGTTGTGAGATTCACTACCATTCTGACATGCTACTCTACTTATTCCAGTCTAGGTGAAAATGAAAGCTACTATGCCTTCACTCCATTTTTATCTATCTGAGCCCTTGTACAACCTACTGTTTCGCAGCTGCTACCAGAGGGCCTAGACACAACTTACACTTCAGTCATGAACTCTTTTCTATTTGTCAGTTCTGGTCATAAAGTCTCCACTGCTTGCTTATCTCTCATTATATCCTTTTGGAGTATTTGAACTATTTTATATATAATCTTAAGGCACTTCTCGTCCTCTAGTATTTTGCCAATCACTTCCGAAGACGTTACATACCCAGGTTATAATTCCTAGTCCAGACTATCTTGCAGCCATGATTCAGTAATGGCAACCATGCCATACCACCAGATGTGACATATACCTACAGTTCATTCACTTTATTCCTTGTGGGGACTCACTGAGATTACAGGGACAGGTAGAGGCATGACCATAGAGGAATTTGAAAATAAGGATAGGAATTTTTCCTACTGTTGACACACTGGGAAACAAGCAGCGTGGCAACAGGTGAATGGAACTTGGTGTAAGTTTAGATACAGTGACAGAGTTCTGGATGAGCATAAATTTATGACCAGTGGAAGATGGGACGTCAAGTTTCAAGTCTAGCAGTAACAAAGACATAGATGAGGACTCCAGCAGGAGATGACTAAATCTGCGTTAAATTCAGGTGAAGTAGCTGAGGTGGCAATAGATAGTCTTGGCGATAGAGTGAATATGTGGTTGGAAGTTCATTCCGGGGTCTAATACAATACCCAAACCTGGCTTGACTTTGGCGGAACAAGGAAAAGGGAATGAAATAATGATTTGGAATGGTGTTTGTAGTGTGGATCAAAGACTGTGGCTTCAGTCTTCCTGACGTTTAGATTCATTGCAATAAGAGATCGCAGACACAAAGTCTGATAAATCAGACAGAAAAGTATCAGATTTCAAATTGTGGAGTCAGTTGATCTCCGTGGGAGCAGCAGTTGAGGTGTTAAATTCACCATAGCATTTGGTGAAAATGAGCCAGTGTTATCCTCTATCGTTATTAAGTGAACCTCTGAGCAGAAGTGCAGTATGTTGGATCTTGTGTAGAGACAGGATCAAACTTGGTTACAGTGATATCCAAAACTAAATTGTTCGCTGAAACTTATTACTTCCTTATACACTCACAACCGTGTGGCTAAATTCCATTCGAACTACATTTAAAAGTTTGATGACGATACGACCACTGTAGGTCCGATCTCAAACAACGAGACAGAATACAGGAAGGAGATTGATTGCTTAGTGGCATGGTGTAAAGACGACAATCTTGCCATCACTGTCAGCAAAATGAAGGAGCTGGTCATTGACTTCAGGAAGTGGAGTGGAGATCACGCCCCTGTCTGCGTCAAAGGTGCTGAGGTGGAAATGGTCAAGAGCATCAAGTTCCTGGGTGTGATGATCACTGACAATTTTTCCCAATCCACACACATTGACCCGACAGTCACAAAAGTATAACAATGTCTCTACCACCTCAGGAGGCTAAGGAAATTCAGCATGTCCACAAGGACTCTATGGGAAGCATAGAAAGCATCCTATATGGATACATCACAGCTTGGTATGGCCAATGCTCTTCCCAAGACCACAAGAAACTACAGAGAGTCGTGAGAATAGCCCAGTCCATCATGCAAACCAGCCTTCCATCCATTGACTCCATCTATACTTTCTGCTGCCTCAGGAAAGCAACCAACATAATCAAAGACCCCCTCCACCTCAGTTATACTCTCTTCCATCCTCTTCTGTTGGCCAGAAGAGTAGAAGTTTGAATGCATGTACAAGTAGATTCAAGATCAACTTTTTCCCCGCGGTTATCAGACTTTGAACAGACCTCTCAAATGTTAATTCTGATCTCTCGCTCTCTTTGCACCTTCTTTGCGACTGTATCACAGTATTGTACACTCTGCTCTGCTATCCTGATGCATTTTGTTTAGTATTATCTGTCTGTATAGCATGCAAAACACCACTTTTCACTGTATATGGTACATGTGACAACAATAAATCAGTCAAAAAATTTTGTAGGCTCACATGTGAAGAACAACTATTTGAGCAAAGTACCAATAGTATCTTGTTTCCATGGGAATATGTCCCTGGCAAAGATTCATTGCCTTAAAAAGTGAAGGAAACAATTGCCAGAAATTGTCTTTTTTTAAATTTTTGCTAATGCAGCGTGTAACATGTTATGGTACAGTTGCAATTAGCATTAGAAATTAGTCTATATCCTTCAGTTTTATTGTATTGTGTATGCTAGTACAGTGATTTGAATAGGTAATATTTAATTTAAATATTCACTTCAAATACTGAAAAGTTCCAGTTGTACCTAAAATGTTTATTTAGATGCATTTTTTTCAGCAGAAGCTCTTGATTTACTAAAGTAATAATGAAAATATCTCACCTAGTTGGTTTAAACTACACCTAAAATTATATTCTTTCTCTCTTAGTCTCTCTTGCAGCTCCAGGACCTGACATCCTCTGACCTGTGCACACCTTCAGATGTGCCCTTACAAGGGTTTAGCAATAGAATTGCCATGGTGATGCGTGGGAACTGTACATTCTATGAGAAAGTAAGACTTGCTCAGATCAATGGAGCCAAAGGGTTGCTCATCGTCAGCAGGCAGAGTCTGGTAAGAAACAATGGACAGAATAGTTTCTGGTTTAGTTGGTCATGGCTATATTTGTGACTTTACGCCACTGCTAGCTAAAGTTGTATTAGAGACTGCATGTAGCTACCATTCCTGTTAGCTGTTGTGTTATGTGACTCTAACAAAATTCATCCTAACAATGTGAAGCATAAGCCTTGACAGTTTTGCCTCACCCTCTTCCTGGGGGTTTGTGGGAGGGATATGTTGTGAAGCCATTTACAATGCTTCTGTCATTGTTTAGTTAACATTGCAAAATGTTAAGCATGCTAGGGCTGACAGCAGTGTCTCCATTCCTAATTCAGCAATTAAGTTCCAATTGTCACTAATTAATAAGGAATGTTGCTTTTTATATACTTATTTCAATGTAACCAGTTTGTAATATTAAGCATCACAATTGCAATAGAATGTCCATTAAATCAAAAGCATTTTGGATTTAAAATAAGTGTTACAGACTCTTCAAGAAGCCTATATCTGTAAAGATGTGTTTCTTCATTGTGTGACCTGGATGAAAGCATATTGGTAGTGTGTTCCCTTTTGGAGAAGACAAAAGCTAGAGTCCAACAGTATAAGATTCTCGGCGGGAAATCAGATGGAGAATTCAGAAGAACCTTCTTTATCCAGAGAATAATATGAATGTGGACAATGCCACCGCAAGGTGTTATTGACGCAAATAGCGGTAAGGCAGTTAAAGGGGGAGATATATGAACATATGCGGAAGAAGGGAACGTATGGTTTTACTGTTAATCCAGTGTGGAAATATGGATGACACAGGGACACGTTAGGCTAAATGACTTTTTCTCTGCTCTATATTCTATGTAATTTATACGGCAGTTTCATTCAGTGGGATTCACAGACAGACTTAGTGTGAAACTGAGACTCACAGCAGACTTATAACGCATTACCTGCTCCAAAAGTTGATCTGCAGAACATGAATTGAATTCATCAGGCTTAATGTTGTGTTCTTGGGATAAAATTTGTAATATGAAGGTGACTAAATTCAGCTGTCTCAAAAGGTACTTCACTGGTACCAAAAATGGGTTGGCAGTAGTTTTCTCTGTGATGTTTCTGTGCTTTCTATGCTTGTATGCTTTCTTGAGCCCCACTAAATTTAATTAATGAATCTTGCCCTTAACCTTTGTGGGCTTTTGCTGTATCCCCACCTGTTGATCTCCTCCAACTGAATCTCTCTGCATAATGTCCAGACCTCTTCAGAATACTGGATCACTACTTGTGCTTCCTCTGCTCTTCTAACAGATTGTGTGTACTTTCAGTTACCCGCTGGTTCCTGCACGCTGTTCTCCCAGCATTCCCTTTTATCTGTGCTTTCAGCATTTCTCCTCCTTCCATGACATTTCACGAATCCAGCTTTGTATCCATTATTTTTTGACCTCCTAAAACATTTATAGATCTCTGTGAATGCAAGGGATGTTATTGAAATGTTACTTGCTATTCTCTGCCTCTCTCAGGAAATTAATGCTCTTTGCTTTCATGCAGACACTGTGGTGCACTTTTTGCCCCTCTCCCAACCACGCCCCTAATACGCTGAAGCTGTTGTGTCTCCATGGTAACAGTGGCAATACTGGTCACTGGTATAAATTGCGCTGACCTACCCTCCAGTTGTTTACTCCAAAATTAATGGACCTTGAGTTATTTTCTCAGAATTTTAAATATTTCATTACAGCATTTATAATATCTGAGCATTGATCGTTTGCAAGTTCTATTTTTCACGAAAAGAAACCCGATCAGTAAACAAATTTATTAATGAATGCATAACGTGGCATTTGCAGAAAACAGTTTTCAAAGAAGAATGTAATTCACACAATCCGTTAAACATGTAGACACCAGTCAATAATTATTGTTTCCCTATGGAGCGTAACTCATTTGTAGAGTTGCATGAGTTGTTAAACATCCAGACTTTGGAAGGCATGCCTTACTTCAGGAGCTTAACAGAATACTGCTGGCGGGACAAAGGTTGAAGTATAAAAGGATTTAATTGAAAGCTACCCAAAGCTCACTAAAAATCTTGCAGATGGGTGTACTTCTGTACAACAGCTTCCGCACCACTGCAGTTGTAGACTATGGACAATAGGTGGTTCAGTCAAGCAGTTTACAATTTCTGAAGTCCAGCTGTGTCTGCCTCCTTTTTAGCAGTTCTATGGGATATATATTTATTTTTACAAATTTTTTTTCAGTTTATTTTATTTATATAATTTCACTTTACTTTTGCCCTTTCCTGTTTTCATCATTTGTACACTTAGTTCCCTGTTTACCCATTTTAAGGTTATTCACTGTTTTGATGGGCCTTGCTGCTTCTTGTTTACTAGCCTCAGCCTTGCCCTTTTCATTCAGGCTCTTCTCTCAGGTAAATACTTTTAATTGTTTACCTAGCAAGTCTTGAATGTTTTCCTCGACTACTTGTAGTGAAATTTTTCTTAATTTCCTGACTCATGGCTGCTCAACATTGTTTCTTAGATAGTAGGAACTGCAGATGCTGGAAAATCTGAGACAACAGGGTGCAGAGCTGGATGAACACAGCAGGCCAAGCAGCATCATAGGAGCAGAAAGGCTGACGTTTCGGGCCTAGACCCTTCATCAGAAAAGG
>NC_063360.1:14147074-14151486 GCF_021869965.1 Rhincodon typus | reverse complement strand
CAGCATTGAAAGTCCATCCTTACTGGGCCTGAAAAAGGTGGTGGTGAGCTGCCTTCTTGAGCTGACAGGGCTCCAGGACTTTGACCCAGCAACAGTGAAGGAGTATTTATACAGTTCCAGGTCAGAACAGCATTTGGCTTGGAGGGGAACCTGTAGGTGATGGTCTTCCTATGTATCTGCTGCCGTTATCCTTCAGAAAGTTAGAGATCGTGGGCTTGGAAGATGCTGCCTAATGAGTAAGTCGTTTCGGTGCATCTTGTAGATGGGGCACACTGAGGTCACTGTGCATCAGTGGTGGAGGGAGTAAATTTTGAAGGTGTTAAATGGTGATGGGGGAAGTCAGGGCACAATCAAGGGGCTGCTTTGCCCTGAATACTGTTGAGTTTCCTGAGTGTTGTTGAGGTGCACTAATCCAGGCAAGTGGAGAGTATTCCATCACATTCCTGACTTGTGCCTTTTGGGTGGACAATCTTTTAGGGGTAAAGTGGTGAGTTACTTCATGCAGAATTCCTAACATATTTCTTGCTTTTGTAGCTACATAATATTACAATGACACTTGTATTAAAAATATTTTTCTTCCACTTTTTTCAATTATTTATTGAGTAATTATATGCAAAACCTAATTGCAAAGAATTTTATTGTACGAGGGAGGATGTGGCACAGCCAATAAATAAGTGTGACCTTAAGCATCAACTTGATATTCAGCAATGGAAACAAAAACATATCTGAGGACTGGGTCACGTATCCACATGTACGTTAAATTTCAACGACTCAGTTAAACACAAATGACTAAGAACACAGGTCTTTGGAGGAATAAGTCATTTGGCCATTTCAGCATACCTGACCATTCAATAACATCATGACTGATCTGGTTATGGTCTCAAATCTACTTTTCCATCTGCACAGCATAACTCTCAATTCCCTTGTCCATCAAAAACGTAACACAGCCTGAATAAATGTAAAAACCCAACCTCCATTACCTTCAATGAAAAAGAATTCCATATATTAATGGCCCTCAGAAGAAAAGTTCTCTTCATCTTTGTCTTAAAGGGAGACTTCAGTTTTTATCTATGTCCCCTAGTACTAATAATCCCCACAATATTTCCACTTGTCTGGCATCCACTGTATCAAATCCCCTCAAGATTTTATCATAGAATAGCTTATCAGAGAATCCCTACAGTGTGGAAACAGGCCCTTTGGCCCAAAAAGTCCACACTGACACAGAGTATCCCACCCAGACCTATCCCCCTAATCTACACATCCCTGAACACTATGGGCAATTTAGCAAGGCCAATCCACCTAGCCTACACATCTTTGGACTGCGGGAGGAAACTAGAGCACCCAGAGGAAACCCACACAGACACAGGGAGAATGTGCAAACTCCACACAAGACAGTCGCCCGATACGTTTCATTAGGATCACCTGTTCATGGTTTTGAGCTTAACCCATTCATAGAACAACCCTTTCATCTTGGGAATGCAATCAAATGAACCTTGTCTGAACTGCTTCCAAAAAAATAACATTTTTCACATAAGGAGGCTAAAACTGTACAGAGTACTCTATGTAGTCCCATCAATATCCTGTACAACTGCACTAATGTTCCCCTATTCTTAAGATTCAATTCTCTTTGAAATAAGCAACATTCCATTTGCTTTCCTAATCATTGTTTCTGAATACTAACTTTACATGACTCATGTATCAGGACACGCTGGTCCCTACATACCACCATGTTTTGCAATCTCTTTCTATTGAAGTAGCATGCTACTTCTCAATTCTTCCTGGCATAGAGAAAACTTAGCCATGATATCTGCTAAATCTTGCCCACTCAAAACCTGTGTATATCCCTTTTCCAGACTTCCTACCTCCTAACTTACTTTCCAATCTAACCTAGTATTATCGAAAAGTTTAGTGACCACACATCTGATCCCCTTATCCAAATTGTTAATACAGATTGTGAATGGTTGAGAATTTGCACTGATCCCTATGATTCTCTGCTAGCAACAATTTGCCAACCCAACAAAGACCCATTCATCTCTATGCTTCCTGTTAATTAGCCAATCTTTTATTTATTCTAATATGCCAGCCATCACACCAGGGGCTCCCAAAATGGAATCAGGGGTGAAATTTTGCGGTAGCAAGATCTGAGACAGTAATGTGGAGTTTGGACTAAGTTAAAACAGTCATGCTTTCGCTTTAACAGGCCCTTGCTCTCAGTATTTAAGAAGGGTTACAACAATGCTCAAGCCTCAGTGGAGTCACAGTAGGGAAATGTTTGGCAAGTACTGCCCTACATCTACTGCTTTAAAACTATGCAGGGACCTCGAACGTGACACCTTATCAAATGCCTTTTAGAAAACTAAGTACATCACATCTATCAGTCGCCTTCTATTCACTACGGATGTTACTTTGTCTAATAGATGAAGTAAACACAGAAACAGAAAAAACAGATGCAAGAGTAGGCTATTTAGCCCTTCAGGCCTGCACCACCATGCAATATGATCATGGCTGATCACGCAATCTCAGTATCTCATTCCTGCCCTCTCCTCATACCTCTTGATCCCATTAGCCACAAGGGCCAGGTCCAGCTCCCCCTTGAATATATCTAATGAACTGGTCCCAACAGCTTCCTGTGGGAGAGAATTCCACAGGCTCACAACTCAGAGTGAAGAAATTCTTCCTCACCTCAGTCCTGAATGGCTTACCCGTTATTCTTAGACTGTGACACCCTAGTTCTGGATTTCCCCAACATCAGGAACATTGTTCCCGCATCTAGCCTGTCCAGTTCCATCAGGATTTTGTATGTTTCTATGAGATTGCCCCCTCATTCTTCTAAATTCCAGTGAATACAAGCCCAGTTGGTCCAGTCTTTCTTCACATGTCAGGCCTGCCATCCCGGGAATCTGACTGGTGAACCTTTGCTGGACTCCCTCAACAGCACGAATTTTCTTCCTCAGATTAAGACACCAAAACTGCACACAGTATCCAAGGTGTGGCTTCACCAAGGTCCTGTATAACTGCAGCAAGACATCCCTACTCAGACTCAAATCCTCTCACTATGAAGGCCAGCATGCCATTAGTTTTCCTCACTGCACGCTGTACCGGCATGCCAACCTTCTGCAACTGTTCCACCATGACACACGGGTCTCGTTGCATCTCACCTTTTCCAAAACAGACACCATTCGGATAATAATCTGCTTTCCTGTTTTTGTGACCCAAGTTGATAACCTTACATTTATCCACATTACATTGCATTGCATTTTTCAAGAAATTGCCCCTTCAGCCAGTCTGTCCAAGTTATCCCACATCCTCTTAGCATCTTCCTCACAGTACACACTTCCACCCAGCTTAGTGTTGTCTGAAAATTTGGAGATACTACATTGAATTCCTTTGTCCAAGTTGCTAACAAATATTGTGAACAATATTGAGGTCCCAGCACTGAACCCTGCAGTACCCCACTCATTACTGCCTGCCACGCTGAAAAGGACACATTTATTCCAACTCTGTTTCCTGACTGCCAACCAGTTCTCTATCCACGTCAATACCTTACATTCAATATCATGAACTTTAATTTTCCTTACTAATCTCTTGTGTGGAACCTTGTCAAAAGCCTTTTGAACATCTAGATACACAACATCTACTGATTCATTCTTGTTCATTCTACGGGTAACATTCTCAAAAAATTCCAGCTGAATTATCAAGCATGATTTCTCTTTAGTGAATCCACGACTTCCCTGCTACAGAGCCATAGTGGCTAACGGGCTTATGGTTTCCTGCTTTTAGTCTCCTTCCTCTCTTGATTAAAGACTTTACATGTGTTATTGTTTAATATGGAGTCCTTTCCAAACTTGAAGGATGTCACAGTATTGATGCAAAAAAGACAATCTATTGAAGCTTTTCATCTTGTGCTCACTCAGACATTTATAAAAATACTAACGTATGGGGGAACACCACTTTACAATCCATAAGGAAAGAGTGTTGATTGGTAGACAAGTAGACGCTGAATGGTAGAAGTATTGTTATGGAGAAAGAACCAGTTAAGAGACACGTAACAATCAACTGCCATGCTTTGTTTCAATTTAAACAAGGCAGGTGGACTCCGATTGGTCAAAGAATTGCCTTGAGATATGAATCAAAGAATAGGTGTCACCTATTTTGAGTTGAAACAGGCGCCTACACAGGGCCCTGTACGCTAAGAACCAATTTACGATATCAGAGATAGTAGGAACTGCAGATGCTGAAGAATCTGAGATAACAAGGTGTAGAGCTGGACGAACACAGCAGGCCAAGCAGCATCAGAGGAGCAGGAAGGCTGACATTTCGGGCCTAGACCCTTCTTCAGAAATGGGGGAGGGGAAGGGGGTTCTGAAATAAATAGGGAGAGAGGGGGAGGCAGATAGAAGATGGATAGAGGA